>NC_137961.1:3732306-4054806 GCF_963924665.1 Micromys minutus
TCCTTGATTCAGATGAAAGCTACTCAGACACAGCTCAGTGGGCACTTGATCTGAGGTTGATTTCTGGAACCCACATGGTGGAACGAGGGAAGTGACTTGAACAAGCTATCTACTGACCTACACGGTCACTGTGGCCCGTGCACACCCCACACTCCACATAGGTAAATACAAGAAAGTATTGTCTTCAATCGGTATTTAAGTCCAGTCCTAGTTTTTACATCCATGCGGAGTACATGGTGTGACACGTGTGCATCGTGGGTCAGTTATGTCACTGGATCTTGGGATTTAGCCCGTGTGAAGAATGGAGTCTCAGCAACTGTCTTTGAGATTCGCCGTGGACAGTGGTAGTTGGTACAGCCAGTCCAGCTGCAGGGATGGAGCTGGCTGGGGAGGCAAGAGAAGGAGGAAAAGACAGGAAGGCAGGCACATGAACAGAAAGCTGGGGCGGGTGGTCTGGGCTCTCGGATGGAGAACTGCAGAAGCTCAGTATATGGGTTTATCATACGCGGATCAGTAAGGAGGCAAGGTTTATGGTACACAGCTGGTCACGTAGAGAGGCTTAGCTAAACTCAGTAGTAAACATCTCTGACAGAGACCTGTCTTCAGGCCATAAATATCTAGGGGTGAAGAAAGGATACTCTGGGGGACATTTTCTGCACACATCATCAACAGCCACACTCAGGCTCTGAGCAAAGCTGGCCATTTCTCTGAGCCGCCCTGTGGTGGCTTTGCCATTCTCCTCAGGGTCTAAGATTTTGGATTTTGGGGTCCTTGACATGGCTGCGCCCAGGACAACAGTATCCCTCAGGCCTTCCTCTGAGTCCTATAATTACTGTTGCTATTAGTGTATTCTTGAAACTGGATCTTGCTGTGCAGCCCAGGCTGGCCTTGGACTTTCTGGTGCAGGGTTTACAGGTATGCGTTGCCACTCCCTGCTCGCAATGTTCTCATTAGCAGAGAGTGGCCAGCTTGCAGTGAGGTGGAACTAGACGCTTACTCTTCCTGTGTAGCTGTACCTTTGCATTCTTCATCGGGGCCCGCCCTGCTCCCAGGATCCTATGAATTTAGGAAATCCATGCCTAAGCAGATAAACAGAACTTTGGAACACATCTACAGGTAACTAACTCGTCTTGGGTCTTATGTCACTGTCCAGAAACACAAAAGCACACCCAAAAAAGACAATGGGGGCTGGAGAAATAGCAAAGGATCATGATATTAAAATAAAAAGGAGGAGCTAGGGGCTGGAGAGATGGCTCAGTGCTTAAGAGCACTGACTGCTCTCCCAGAGGTCCTGAGTTCATATCCCAGTATCCACACACACACACAAAATAAATACAAAAATATTTTTTAAAAGGGGGAGGAAGCTGGAAAGACAGCTGAGCGGTTAAGAGCGCCAGGTACTTTTCCAGGACTTACTGTTCAGCACTTACGTGAGACAGTTCCCAATTGCCTTTTACTCCAGCCCCGGGGGATCCAGTGGCCTCTTCTAGACTTAGGAGGCATCTGTACAGGTTCATGTGCGTGAATGCCCCTTCACCCACACATAGCTTTAAAATAAATCTTTAAAGAATACCAAGTCTACTGTCCAGTTAGAGGCTCCTAGTGGAGCATTGGCCCGCACATGCGAAACCACACCCAGTATGAAGTAGTTTTTAGCAAGCAAAGCCAACACTACACACAGTTCTTTATTCAAAGACAACCTTTTAGAGCCTGTCATCCTCGCCCTGTTTCCCAGCTCTAGAGGAAATAAAGTGAGAAGGGAAAAACAAAGAATCCAGATTGGAAACAAAAAAACAAAAACAAAGGGAAAGACAATGCAGGCCGTGATAACAGAGGCAGGACTCTGTGCGTGATGAATTAGATGCTTTTCAGGGCATGACAAGGATCTGTCTTGAAGACGAGCCGTGTAAAGGGGGCTTTGCCTCTCTCTCTCGCACACTGACAAGTGTCTTTGAGGGATACTGCTGCTGTTCTGTCACATTAAGACCAGATACAAGCTGCCTTTTCCCCCGAACCATAAGATCGAAAGCCCCAAATGCGGGTGCCGTCATTTGGTGTTTGGACTTTACAGGGATTTGTTTAGGGCAACCAACCGAAACTATGCATGTGGCATTTTGTTTGAAGTCGTGTATAAAATAAAAGGGGTGTTTAAGCCAATGGAAGGGAGTTTGGTTCTGTGAGGTATGTGCAAAAGAACCTCAAACTGAACTCAATCCTATCTTCCTGGGAGGTTTAAGGGGCTCTGGCATCCCAAAACCCTTAGTGTGGACAATTAGAGCTGAGGACTTAAGGAGGCTGGGTAGAGCGTTTACCCTGGTCTTTAAAGGTTCAGTGGTAGAGCATCTGTCTCAAATGCACTAGGCCCCCAAGTTTGATTCCCAGATTAAAGCGGGATTACCATGAAATTAAATTAAAGAGGAATGGAGCCAAAATGCTTACAGAGCTTTGCTAATGCTCACAAAAGCAATTTTTTTCTGTGGTGTCTGAATTTCTGGGAGCACCCTGAGTATTTGTCTAGGTCTATGAGGTCAGAATCATGTTGATAAAAATTCTGAGACTTTTTTTGTTCTTTCTGCCTTGGTGATATTTTTCCCTAGGCTCTAAGAACAATGGCAGGAAAGCTAGCTGAATTTGCCTTGGTATGAGTGAGGGAGTGTCCGTATCCAGTTTAAACACAGCTTTGCTTGAAGCGGTAAAGGAATTAATTTTATTAACCTTTGAACTTGAGCACATACATTTTCCTATTACTACTCTGTGGCTAAGTCTGCACACACAGAAGTCCCTGTTCCTATACATCTACTGTTCCAGGGAAAAACACTTGGGTTTCTGAGCCCCAGGCTGGACTAGCTTTTCATTTGTCCATGGAGCAGAATTGTTTACTTAACACAATCATTGCTTTGTGGGTAATTTGCACACATTTTCTCAAATGTGGAATGGACCTATTATTTTAAGGACCCAAAGAGACATTATTTGTCACTGATGATGGAAACAGCTTGTAGCTCTCAAGTTCAGAAAAGGTGCCCAACTTACAAAAGTTCTACAGCTTCCTAAAATGTGAAGCTTACTTTCAACTGTATTGGTAATGATATTAATAGTTACTATGATAAAAAGAAAAGACAATACACTTTTGATGTTGATAAATAATATGTGGCAAAATTTCTAATACTTGCATAATTCAGTGCAGGCTACCACTGCAGTGTTCTGAGGGAGAAAGAGGCCCATGTGCCAATTTTCACTTTAGTCAAACTGTATACGGTTTTCCCAGCAATCTGTTGCATGTGTGAGATCAATCAACATACGTTTTTAGATTTTGCTCTTTGCCTATCCATGGAGTAAGAGATTAGAAAGGAACTGAGGAGAGATCATAACAAAAAAAATGTACTTTTGAAAGAGGTAGAGTACTTGAACAGAATGCTAAGGACACTAGGTTTGATCCAACACATACACACACACTCACATACACACAGACA
This sequence comes from Micromys minutus, assembly GCF_963924665.1. Taxonomy (NCBI): domain Eukaryota; kingdom Metazoa; phylum Chordata; class Mammalia; order Rodentia; family Muridae; genus Micromys; species Micromys minutus. The sequence continues at coordinate 3,735,777 of NC_137961.1, forward strand.
CACTCAAACTCACACACACACACACACACACACACTCTTACAAACACACACATACTCTCACATACACTACGGCATAACACACTTCGAAGTTTAATTTTATAATATCAAAAATTAAAATCATCAGAGAAACAGTTTTGACAGGACCTACGGATATAGCTTGGTAGAAGAATGCTTGCCTAGCTGCATAAAGAACTGGACCTAATGCCCAAGATACACAAGGACAGAAACAAGAACACAAGCAAAAATCAGAGAGTTAACTACGGGCATCGTAGAGAATGCAAAAATTCAGGATCAGCACTGTTTATCCAGCCATCTTGGATGAAGAATTTGGAAAGCAAAAACACCTAAATACTAATGGAAAGAACCAAAAATAACTTAAAATTTCTGAAGTAGGTGGTACAAAGTATCTTGAGGAGCTGACATCATGTAGCCAGAGGTGGCAGAGATCCTAGAATGTGCCTCACGTGGGAGGGGGCGCATCTAATCTTCCTCTTGCTCTTGGGACCCCCTTTGCTCCTACTGGGTTGTCTTGGCAGCCCTGACACAAAGGAAGGTGTTTAACTTTGCTATGCTGTGTTTGTTGACATCCTGGAGAGCCCTGCTCATCTCTGGACAGAGTCATCTGAGGGAGAGGGGAGGCAATGGGGAACTGGGAGGTCTGTCAGGAAAAGGAACTGTGGCTGGGATGTAAGGTATGTGAGAAGAATAACAAAAGAACAAAAAGGAGTTAAGAGAGAGAAAGAGAGAGAGGGAGGAGGGTGGAGAGATGGCTCAGAAGTTAAGAGCACTGACTGCTCTTCCAGAGGTCCTGAGTTCAAATCCCAGCAGCCACATGGTAGCTCTCAACCTTCTGTAATGAGATCTGATGTCCTCTTCTGCTGTGTCTGAGAACAGCTACAGTGTACAAATGATTTTGATAAGAAAATAGAAATAGAGGCTTGGGTATCTTAGCTAGGTTCAAAAATATATAGTTTATCTATTAATATATAGTTTATCTATTAAAGTTGTCTTTGTTTTATGCATATTTATGCAGCCAATTTGTTGATATAAAATATTTGAGCATGTGGGTGTGTGGGTGTGCACTCGCACGCTGGTGTGTGAGGGCTGGAAGCAGAAGTTCGAGTTCTTGAAGCTGGAGTGACAGGAGATTGTGAACTGCCCAGGATGGGTGCTAGAAAGGGCAGCACGCACCGCCAAGCCATCTCAGCAGCCTCTCTGCTGATCTGCCCGTGGATGTGTGCTACCTAAGCCGTGTTCTCTTATTGCTTCACAAACTGGAAAAAGCAGCAAGCAAGGAAAATACTGGAGAATTTTGCAGCAAGCTTTCACACTTTAATCTGGAAGGCACCCAGGACATTTTAAACATTTCACTGGCTTTATGCAGCTAGCGGTATGGTCACACCCAACTGCAGGGGTGCTGGTGAAGGAGCTTTTGCTGGGTGTCGCTGTCTGTTCCACACATGCGTAGGTTGTGTGTGTGCACTGACATTTGCATTCTGAAGATCTATGTATACATTTATTTAGACCCAGCCCATAGCATCTTAAGTAATGAAGGAATGCGTTCACACATAAGGTTCATGATACCAAGTAAAGAAAACTACTATTGATGGTTAACAATGGACTAATTTTGACACTAAAAACGTGCTTTTTAAGGACTTGTAGCTCAGCCGCAGAGGGCATGCATTAGGGTCCAGAGATAAAATCCCAGCCCCACAGACAAGCAATATAGGATTCTAAAGATTTGGCTTTCTTTTGAGACAAAGCCTCTTTACGCAGTAGAGATTGCCTTGAAGCACACTATGTAGCCCAGGCTAGCCTCGTTTCAGCCCTGAGAGGACATGTACCGTCACTCAGCTCAGATGTGAGGAATTATTTTATTAGACACTTTGCACTTTGGATCGATTCTAGAACGCACATAATCCTCAGTACAACACAGACCGCTATTTTATGTTTCTTATGACACACTTGTTGAAAGGAACACTTATTTTCAAAAGAACAAGATGGTGCATCTCTATTTCAAGAGCATTTCTCCATACACTTGTCCCACAGTCAAACTCCACAGGAGGAAGAAACATCTCACCTCACTATAAGAAATTAAGCCACAGCTGAGTGAACTCCTTTGACCTACTTTCTGTGACATCCAGGTCCTCGTAGGTATAGCTGCTCTAAGGGGCTAAAAAGTAGCAAAGTGGAAATAAAAGCTCACTTAGGTCACACTGGGTGGTCACCAAGACAGAGATCCTAAAGATTGGCTAACATTTCAAAAGAGGCAGAAAGAATCTAGGCTGCCCTCCCAACCCCCAACTCCCCACCCCTGCTGGCTTCAGAAGACTCTAGCTCCTAGCCCAGGGCAGATCATGGAAATTAGTTTTAATTTCTCTTACTTATTAATTATTTAAAAAACTCTTACTATTTATAGGATATCTATAAACATAATTTATAGGAAAATCTAAAAAACAATCCAGTGACCATATTAAAGTCAACAGTTTTGCTCCCAGACATTTTTAAAGCATGCTTAAAACTCAGGCTAGTTGTATACAGCTAGTTCGAAAAGTCTACTTAACAAGTTATATCAGGGAATACCATTTTCAGATCTTTTAGCCCATCGGTTCAATAGATCTCTCCAAGTCCTGTCACTGCAAGACGCTCATGCCTGCCCTTCTGTGGCTGCGTAGTTACCTCCAAATGACTCACAAGCATCATGAGCATGAGCCTGGCCTGAGGTCACGGGACACGTCACAGTGGACACAATGAGGGGTGGACGGCCACTAGGAACATCAAGTCCTTCATCTTCGCCACAAAGCACAGAACGGATGCAAATCATCTGCCTATTCTTATCGACAGCTGCCTGACTTACAGCCTTTTCCTCCAATCCAATTCATCGAGCTACCTCAAAGCACCATCTCAACACACAAACAGAAATAGATGAGGCCCGAGGAGCTCCACCAGGGCAGGGGTTTACAGCCATCAGCTCTCTGACATTTATAGGTACACAGGATGTTGCTTGTCTCTAGGACCTGTAGAAACTTGAAATTTACCCCATGAATGTCTTGGTTTACTGCCTGAACAGAAGACGGGGGACATTTTAGGAAGTGGAAACATTATTATTCATACAGTCCCCTAACGGTGATACTTGTTCGTAAGACAAACATTCCTGGGCTTCTGGCTCAGACCATGATCTCTGCTCATGTCTATTGTCCCCCGAGGATTTGCTAATACAAAGACTCCTCCCGTACTGGAGTCTTTAACGTTCATCCAGATTCCTCAGCTTCCCACACCCAGTGGTGTTCCAGGCCTAGAATTTAGTTTCTCACTAAGGACGATACTTTGTTTTCCAACTTCCGCTTTTCAGCACACACAAGAGCAATTCTTGTCACACACACACATACCCACACACACACACACACACACACACACACACACACACACACACAGCTTATGTGCCCCAAAAATAAAACCAGACATTCATGAAAGCTGGTCATCAGGGGCTATTGCAGACAATGCGTATTTCAAAGCAGTTCCAAGCACTCTCCTCTCACTACGACTCGGTATGAAAGGGGGGTGTTATTAGAACCGGATGTGATACTGATATCAGAGACTGTCATACATTGCGCTTGGAATGATTGAGTGTCCATGCTTTAAAAGCACACAGCAACTAACTACCAATGATATCTTGGCTGCACACAGAAGGTAAATGATCCTTGACTGTTAATTGAGGAGAACAACATGAAACCAAGCTCCCGCAAGTTCAGATCAGGTCTCCACATAAAATTTGTAACGTAAAAGTGAGAAGAAAGTGAAAGAGCTCACTAAGGGGAAAATGAGCAAAACTTGGAAACCTAATAGCTATGAATTGTGAGGAGCTTGAGCCACTGAGAAGAGAGTCTTTGTAAAGTTCGAATCACAAGCACACCGTTCTGCTGGGCCACCACCGAAACACAAGAAGCAGATGTGCCAAAAAGCATCTGACAAGCTCATAGTCATAGTAGCCAAAGGAGAGTCTTAGCCACCTAGCCTGGCTACGGAGTTTTCCAGGGCCCAAGTGTTTACCAGTGTTTACAGTTCTGACGGAGTGCAGGATGTTTGTGTGTTTCCTGTGGCCCTTCTGTTTCTTGACTGTATTTAGTCACAATTATGAACAAAAGCACCCAGGGCCATCCATCTTTGATAGGTTTCTGGGTGGAAGGCCAGGCTACTGTAAATCAAAAATGTCCAAAACCATGGAAGAAAACTGCTGCCTTTATTTTTCTGTGGATCCAAATCAGAAATCCCCCAGAATTCGCATAGTAGTGTAGCTAATTGACTCATTTTCTCACCGAGGGGAGCCAAGGGGGAAAACTGAAGATCCAGACTACACTCATAATCCAAGGACTGGCTTTAATTTTTCACTTCCTGGCAACTAAGCTACTGACTTTTCTCCCACTCCTAGGCTGTGGGGAAGGAAGCTTTCTTTCCTGGAAGAAATAACCCCGCCATGCTTGGCTCGTAGTTTCAGAGCAATGGGCGCTACACTTGGAGCTGTTTGAGAGGCCGACTATTTCACCGTAAAACAAGGGCCGCGAGGTCAAGTGTGTAACTCGGGAAGCTCGCTCGGGAAGTTTGGATAATCACTTTAGTTCGACTGGTTGTACAGTGGACCTAGAACCTTCCAAAGCGATGCTGGCACTGTTCATCTGTGGCATAGCCAACACAGCTGCGGGGGTGGGGGTGGGGGTGGGGGTGGGGGTAGGGGGTGAGGGTGAGGGTAGGGGGTTGACGAGAGCGAACCTACTCTTTCTCATGAGGCCGGGTTTCTCAGACTGAAACACTAGCTAAGGCAGGTTGGGGATCACAGGGTTTCATGCAAGTAACCTGACCGATGTTCTCATAGCTAACAGGGCTGTTTTGGAAGACTCTTTTTGAGAGGGCAAGCGTTTTGGCACGTTTCATCTTCACAGCAAATATATATCTCTGTATATATGTATTTAGATGCTATTGAGAGAGAGAGAGAGAGAGAGAGAGAGAGAGAGAGAGAGAGAGAGAGAGAGAGAGAGGAGAGAGAGTTCAACATGTCTGACACCTCTTCTTCATGTCCCCTCTCGGCATGTGAAGAAGTTTTCTAAGTACTTGACGTAGGTGGACTGACGGAATCTGACGGTGGCCCAGAATGATGTAGAAATTGGTCACATTTATTAGGTGACTGCTGTATACCCCAGTGCCTTTGGGTTGAGTATTATTAGAGCTTAGAGACAGAATAGGTGACTTGTTTCCCAATGGCATTTTCTCCCCCCCCCCCCTTTATTTAGATAGCAGCTCACAATGCAGATCCTGCTAACCTGGAGCTCACTAAGGTGCCCAGGTTGGCTGTATGGTTGCAGCCACCTTCCTGCCTCAGCCTTGAGAATGCTGGATCATCGGAACGAGCCACTCAACACACAGCTCCTGCTCAGTTTTCTAATCCTGTACCGTCGCCTCGTCGACCGCTCCTTGGCTCTTCCCCTCACCCAGAACCTCCACTGGGAGAGGCTAGCGAATGAATACAGTGGGCTTAGAAAACACACTCTGAAGCCAGTTAAATAAACCAACTCACGGTGGTCTGCAAAGCACCGTTCGTAACCACGGAGCACGCTGAGCTGATTTCTCCTCACGCTATTGAAGTCTAGCACAAAGATGGAGACATACAGAGGGAGGTCCAAGGTCGATGGCTTAAGCCTACAAGCTGCATTGTCTATCCCAGCTCCTGTGGCAGCAGTGCCTTCTACAGCTTGTTAGATGCAGGACCCATTAGTCTCAGTGCAGAAGACATCATTTGAAGCCTGGATTTTCTCACGGAGGAGCTTCTAGTACCAGGTGGGCAGAGGCAAGGACGGTGCCCAGCCACAAAGGGAACGGCTGCCTTCTGTCTTCTGCTCACGGAACCCCCAGCTAACACACATTTGTATCTCCTTCATTCCTCACCCCCACGGCCCCCACCCTGGCCTTTGACGTCTCAAAGATTGATTTATTTTATGTGAGTACACTGTAGCTGTCTTCAGACACACCAGAGGAGGGCGCCGATTCCCATTACAGTTGGTTGTGAGCCACCATGTGGTTGCTGGGAATTGAACTCAGGACCTCTGGAAGAGCAGTCAGTGTTCTTAACCACTGAGCCATCTCTCCAGCCCTGGCCTTTGACTTCTAAGTGCCTTTCCCCTTGACTCCCTTGACTCTCCTGAGCCCATCTCCCCAGCACTGTGATTCCGCTCCATCCTTTATTCACAAGGATTTTTCACTAATGCATGGTGAGAAAGGGCATGCCTTTCACAGTCAGGACTTGAGCCACCGCCCACATGTATAATAGACATTAGTAACCTTTCCTCCTGTAAGGAGAGGGCTCTGGTCCAAAACTACATAGAGGAGACTGGATGACCCCAGTCAGGAACCAGCTTTCACCTCCGAGCCCAGAGGTGATGTCATCCATAAGTGACAAGGACCCGTGTATCTGTTGCATGGCAATGACCACGGATTAATTCCTAGCATCCAGTTTATTTACCTCTCACCTTTCCGTGGGAGTGGCCGCATATAGTTTAAATAAAAGGTAGACCCTTTCTGCTCCCTTCCCTTTCCTTTTCTTCTTTCTCTCTTTCCCCGAGTTGTTTCTGTCGTTCCCCCAATAAACCTTTTCCATGTGGAACTGCGTTGGCCTGGTGTGGTCTGTCCTGACACGAGGCCTGATCCTATCACAACACTCTGTAAATGGTTCTTTGTGTTTTTTCTTGAAGTACATTTTTTTCCTTTCAAGATCCTGTGTATCTAAATATGGAAAGTTAATGGGAAGAGACTTTTGAGTTTGAGTCTCAGACGTTAGGGCATTTTCAGCGTCTGCACTGAGCTTTCCAATATCTCTGACGGCAGAAAACGGGGACATCCGCATGGCGGCCACAAACCCACCTTTCACCTTGTAAACGGAAAGGGGACTCTTCTGAGCTCCATAAAATACAGCAGGGTTGCCGGGAGAGGGTCTGGACCTACATGGCTAAACGTGAACATTCAAGACCACGAGTCACAGCTCCGTGAACCAGAGGGTAGCCTGATTTGTATTTAGCACTGTGGAGTCTGCAGACAACCTGCCATGACTAATTAACCCTTGGTACCAAGGCAGAAGGTGAAATAATTTGTGCACAGTCATGAAGTCTCTCAGGCTCGGCGTTAGTGTCAGGGCGCATCCCTTTCCAGAGATGGGGAGAAGACAGAACCTGGCTTTTCCTTCTGAGGTTGCAATTCTAGTGAGGGATCCCTGAACCTGTCTAAAACGAGGCAGGTGACTGCCAGCTGCCCTCACTTCAGACCCTGATGACATCATCTGCAGTATCTCTAGTCCATGGACATCCCACCTACGGACATGCCCCGTGTCAACAACACTCAGCAGATCCTGGCTTCCTCATGCAGGGTGGAGGAGGCCAAGTCTAGCTGGGACATTGCACTTGGGAGCTTGCATCTGTGTCCCACCATCTCTAGTGATGTTCTCACTGGGGCTGTGTTCAGCAATGGCTCAGTTGTCTTGTCACATAGCGGGAAGAAGCTTCAAGTTCCCACGATTCCCTCTGGTAACTATTTAAAGGCTCCGATCCAACTCAGAGCAAACAAGAAGAAACCAACTTTACAAAGGAAACCGCCCCCATCCGCCTTCTTTTTACTCCCAAGCAGAATTTGTGCGACAGAGAATGACGTCCTACTTTGTTACGGAAACCATCGCATGTGGAGACTGCCTTGATCCGGGCTGTGTCACCTCTCACGGAGTGGCTCCAGAGGCAGCAGGCCACAGGTGGGGAGTGCCATTCCCACTTTGTACTTTGTGACAAAGGCATCATCGCTGATAGAAACTGCAGATGCTACTACGTGTATCTGCCGGGCTGTGCGTCCGGCACCTTTCCTTGCTCACCAGCACCCAAGTTGGTTGGGGAAGAGTTTTACGTCTTTGAGTGGGGATACTGTTCTGGTAGAAGAGGAGCAGGTATTAATGTATACTGTGATATAACTTGGTCATGCCGGCCTTGAAATGAGTTAATGACATACTTCCTGATCTGCACGGAACCCTGGAGATGAGATCACTATTCTGAGGACCTAAATCTCACTGGCATTGTTATTTGGAATACCTCAAGCTTGCCTTAAGGACACTGGGAATCAGATGCCGGGTGCAGACAGAAACTGACTGAGATTCTGTGGCATCTGTGCACACTGCTGCTTTCTGTGCTGTGCTGCCTATGGTCACTCCTTATTGTTGGTACCTTCGCTTCCCATCATGCCTCTGGAGAGATGCAGGTTGACACAGCCCAGGCGTTATGAGTCCGGTGCCTCGGACCAGGAAAGGACGTCTCAACCATAGCATATAGGAAGGTCAACAACACATTACCAGGACAGATGTTTGGACGTGCATCCTTCATGGGGTTTAGAGAATCCATCCTGGGTTTCTCGGGTTTGCCTACCTTTTGCTAGACAGCGAATAGTGAAGCCAGGAAAGACTCTTGGACTTTGCTCCCAAAAGGTACCCCTACATTCCTGCTTTGCCATTTCCCACATTTAGCAGAAGCCCCCATCCCACCCCAGACACTAGACTAAGCTGTCCCGATACCGGCTACTTCTCGCTCACTCCCATTTCTTCTAATTTCCACAAAAGTTGTCATTGAGCAGTCTTTGGCTGAGCTCCTGTGAGAGGCACTTCTTTAGGCCCTGTGGTGATGGGGGATGACCAGAAAGTTGCTCCCTTGAGTGGGTACTGATGGAGGGTGCTGGATGTGACAGTTCCAAAGTGTGCAGGTAGCTGCTCTCATCCTGAAGGATGGGCAGACTCACACTTTTAGCACAGCATGGTGCCCTGGAACATGCCCATCACTTTTTAAAATAGTACACTGGACACCTCAGTGGAGCTGGACATCTGTCTTACCCTCCCCTGTGCTGCCCATTTATCCAACTTCTGGCGGGTTAATGTATGTTGATAATAACAGAGCCAGACTTGTCAAATGTTTAAGTGATTCCTTATACCTGAGATTCTAGTAGGGATACATTTATATTACATTATAAGGTACACTTACATTCTGGTAAAGATACTTTTGTTTATCTTTCATGTTCACGACGTATCACAGGTCCTGGCCTAGATAACCAGCTGTGTGCTTTCAACTCAATATAGGAAATAATCTGCCTCCTCTTGTCCCCTGTTGGAAACCAGAGAAAGCTGAAGCTGAAATTCACACTAGAGTCTCATGACTCAGAGAGAGAGAGGCTGGTGGCAATTTCTCTTAACAAATTAGATGCTTTTCATCTTAGTATGCTCTTTTGTAAAGAGACACCAGTGTAAGCCTTTAAACATAGATGTTGAAAATGCACAGACAAATTTAATACACAAAGAAGCAAATAGGAGAGATATCCTTTGGTCGAGTTTTCAACGTTTTCATTGGCTCTGTTCACTATAGCACAGTGAAATGCTGGTTTCGGGCTTCCTTACTCGCCTGCATGAACAATCCAGGGAAAACATACAGACACAGAGACTGCCCTTGATACACCAGCCTGCTGAACCACAGCGGAAGTGTTGCTTCTCATGAAACCTTTAACTGAATCCTAAACAACAACTTTCAGGGGAAACACATCTATAAAATAAATAAGATATGCTGACAGAAGGGAGCTTCAAGAGCATGCTGATTTCTAACATTTAAGGCGGTGTTTTAACAAAAGTGAGCAGGGAATCTGAGCAGCCTACTGAACAGTGTGCTTTTATAACACACATACACACACACACACACACACACACACAAATTTAAAGAGATAATGAAGGATTTGGGGCAAGCATTGCCGCATTGGGCAGAAATTGGAAAACATAAGTTTTCTAGGTTGGGAGCGTAAATGAGAGGGAGGGGAGAATCACCATTCCCCGGAAATTCATCTGAGCATAAATCGCTGTTTGCCCGACCAGGGAGCAAGGCCACAGAACAAAGAACAGTACAGGGTAGAGCAGCCATGAGGGACTTTTTGTGCTTAGTACAATGGTGATGCCCATTTTCCTCCGTATTCGGACCTCTTTCCATTTCTGTTCCCAGTTACTAAAGAAAACACATTTTAAAGATGGGCCTGAATAGCTGTGAGTCGCATGACAACTTGGTGGCCTAGCTTGTCATTCACGTCTTCTTCATTCGTAGCACAAACACAGTCTGATTGGTGGTGCTAGTACTCCTAGTTTTAGGCGATGCTTCTCAGCCTCCCTAGTAGTGATATGCATGCAAGCTTGCCAGTGAGGCGCAATGAAGAAAGGCTGCACTGGGGTTACTGGTTCCAGGGACAGTAGTAGCTATTTGGCGCGGGTCACGGCTTGAGCTTTGGCAGCCATCTTGGGTCCAAGTGCCGTCACAGGTGGACAGTGGCACTGTAGACAGAGGAAGGAGGCCTGGCTCCACAGGGACTACTGTTCCAAGCTGCACTTTCAGTTCCGTGCGTTAGATTCCTGCCTCCCTTTATGTCCATAGGCCCTGTTTTGATTTCTTTTATGTGCAGCCAAAATCTCACTGACATTTCTTAACTAAAAGTAATGTTTTTCTTTCTCTCACTCAAAAACCACTTTGGGTTTGAAATGTTAGGAAAACATTTGCTTGTTTTAAACCCAAACAGAGGCATTTGGTTTACGTTTGGAACGGGACAAACAACAACCCGTGTTTAGTGAGAGATTTGGAGAAATAAAGAACCGGAGCCCCAAGCGATGGCTCAGCAGTTAAGAGCAATGGCGGCTCTCCCAGAGGGTTCTGGGTTCAATTTTCAGAACCCACACGATAGCTCACAATCATGTAGCCCCAGTTCTAGGAGACCTAACACTCTTTTCTGGCCTCTGCGGGCACCAGGCATATATGTGGTGCACAGATACATATGCAGACAAAATGCTGAGATAAAAGAAAATGAATGTATAGAGAAATACAGGGATAATGTGTAATTACAACTTGGGGGCCAGTGGGGTGTGAACCTCTCTTTTCATGTAATAAGTTCTCAGCTACATTTAACTAACATTTAAGGTTCTTTAAGATTTCTCTATCAATCAAAAAATATTAGCCATTATTCCCAAGCGTCGGGAATGAAAACAAAGAAGAATGCTTTGTAACCTCAGGTTCAAGGGGACTTTTATTATAGTTTTCATGGCTCTTTAGCCTCTGTATAAAATGGGAAGAGTAACAGAACAGGCTCAGCAGAGTGCCAACAGTCCTCTTGAGTGTTCCTTCCATGGTCATGGTTTACAGCCGAAGAAATGAAAGCTCTGTCAACTCGAGGAGTCTGAAAACACCACTGAGGCTGTTATCTTGCTTAAATACAAAACCTTAATGCTGAACGGAAAGGGAGTAACGCCAACAACTCCTACTCATGAATCTTGATACATTTTCTTTTTTTCTAATTGTCTTGCCTTATAGTTTTGTTGGTTGGAAAAACTTATCAGTGCTTAGAAGGCTGAGGCAGGATTGTGAGTTCTAAGCCAGCAGTGTAAGGGCTTGTTCCATAATAAACAAAACATTTAAAAGATGTTATTACTATCTGTAGGTCCATTTTGACTACTATAAATCTTATTTGATTTAATTTTCAGTTGCAAATAGGAACACTGACTTTACTTAAATTGAACTTTTAAAAATTTAATATCAGGGAGGGGCACCAAGATTTCCATACTTTACAGGAACTGAAAATAAGAATTTGTTTTGCATGTCTCTATTTTGCCTCCAACTAAGATTTTATAAACCCCAATGAAGATGCATCTGGCATGTCTATTCCTAGACGTGTGAAATGAAATCCATTGTCTCTTACTAAGATCTAAAGGAATCATTGATAAGCTAGGAAAATCTAGAAGGAAAAAAAAAACATATGAATCCACAAGCCAAAAGAGTTTCTTTAATTGGATTTATGCTTAACCACTGTGAAATTAAAGTCATTTGGTAACTCTGCCGAGTCTAGACCATGATTCTCAAACCGTTTCATATGGTGTGACAGAGAAGGGGGATAGTGGTGACATTTAAGTCCTGGGGCTGTGCAGACATGACTACTGATGGCCCAAGAACACTCTGGACATTGTAGCCATACGCAGCCCTCCAGAGAGGCAGTGGAGGGACAGACCTTGACCCCCCTGTGATGTATGTATGACACCAACACTCAACCTACTTAAGCTTCATAGTCAATAGAGCAGCTGCTGGGATGTTGTGGTCCAGAGTCAAAAACGGGCTGCGCTGATTTCTGAGACCCGTGACAATCAATATGCAGACGGAAGACTAAAGTGTTGAAGGTAGGTCTTCTTAAGGGGCTTACTGGTTCTGGTCTCCTATCTTTTTCCTTTTGGTGCTGGACATCAAACACAGGGCCTTGCAGATAAGACAAATGCTCTGCCACTGAGCCACGTCGTCACTCGGTGTTTCTTTGCTCGATAGAACAGAAATGGCTCTGATTGGGCGCCAACAAGGATCAACTGAAATCTCAGCCTCATAGAACCAAAGATCAAGAGAAGCTAAAAGCCACAATAGACTAAATATAGTGGTTTCCCATCGTTTTAGGAAGAACCACTGGGGCCTTGAGTAGAATGGAACATGCTGAGGGCGTTCTACTGCTGGCGTCATCGCCTGGGACCTGACTTGGAATGTGGGTTCGGTGACCACGGTGAGACGTGTCACACGGAATTCAGAGCAACCTCCTCCTGCGCCTCTTTGTTTTGCTACTTTGCGTTTTTCACCAGTGCCCGCCCTGTTTCCAGTTGAGGAACTTTGTCACATGAACAAGGTCCTGTAAAGAAATGCCGGACACAGGACTTTGAGAAGCCCCGTTTCAACCTTCTCCATCCTGTCCAGTGCCCTTGACCTTTTCAAATAGAGACTTCAGGAGACAGGACATAAATGACGTGGGAGGGAGAAAGAGGAAGGCATCTGACGGCTGGTCTTTAGCTGAGGAGAAATGCTGTCCTTAGACACGTCAGGCCACCATCCCGTCCGAAAGGGACAGCCACAGAGCCAAGAGAGTATCCAACCCTGGGTGCCTCGGGCCTGTAAGAAGGGACACTTCCTTCTCACGCTCTCTTGACTTCTGACATCTCTCCTCTCCAAACTGGTGGGCCCAGCGTTTTAATCATAAAGTGTTTATGTTTCTGTGCTTTTACATTAAATTAAACAGTAAATGTCAGAGCTGATGGGATGTCTTAGAGGATAGAAACACTGCCTATGCAAACCCGACAACTCAAGTTTGAGCCCCAGAGCCCCTAAAAAGTAGGCATCATACTCTGTGCTGTACAATGCTCACATCGTAATTGATACACACATTTTCACCATTCCTGTATATTTAATCAAACAGTTTGCTCTTAACAAATAACTAGAGGCAAATCTATTTATTCCGCTCTCAAAGGCATCCGTTGCAAGTTCCCTGGAAGAACTTGCGGGTTTTGTTTCCAAATACATGTTTGGTGACAGGCGCCCTTGCAGTAATGAGGCAACTGTTAAAATGGTATCTTCCTCTTCCTCTTCCTCCCTTCCTCCCCATGTGTGACATAAGTCACTCTAGCTGGCTGAAAACAATTCCCTCACTAAGGCCAAGTCTGTATCTCCATTTTCTCACGGGAGGAGTAACAGCCGGTTTTGGATCAGTATGCTAACGTAATCTGGTGGTGCGGAAGGGAAAAGCACTTCCGTTACTTGTACGGCTTTGGCTTCTCTGGGGAAGAGATAGATCTATCTAGTTAGCTGTCATGCTTGTCACTGGAAATGTCAGGTCATTCTTCCCTGAGACTAGCTTAGCTCTTGTCTCATGGGTCGACGGCAAATTTTACCTTTATGCTTGCTTGTATGTAGAGGACAGCTGCTGACATGGCTGAACCCAGGAGAAATTACTGCTCATACCTGCAACCTTTCCTGTTTCCTCCCCACTGACTCTGCTTCTCCCAACAACAACCTGCTCACTTGCACTGCCCCTTCCAGAGACACACACTTAATTGTTCCACTCAGCCCTGAAATCTTTCTAAGAATTCTTTAGTGGGGTCATAAAGAAAAGGCTAAAAGTTTCCTGGGTTAGAGACTTATCCGAATCACACAGAATTTTGGTTCATGCTAATCTAGCTAAACTAAGAGGGACGATGTTGGGCATGGGGACACATATCTTTTATCCCAGAATTTAGGAGGCAGCTGCAGGCAGAGCTCTGGGAATTTGAGACTAGCACGTCCTCATAGTGAGCGAGACCTTGTCTCAAATCAAACAGACAGACTGACAGACAGACAAACTAGCATGTGACTCTAAGGAAGGTGTCAGTTTAGCTCTTGCATGTCTCCCACAGGTGCTGAAACTTTGGTCACTAGCTGTCACGCTCTGAGAAGTTATGGGATTGATGGTGAGGAGGATGGTAGGTCACTGGAACCCTGACCATAGAGTTAGGATCACAACCCCTCTACTTCCTGCTGCCAAGAGGCAAACACTCCTCCTTCAACAGTCTTGCCAAGACAAACTGTAACAACCTATCTTCCAGGCAGATCCTGAGCCGAAACCTCTGAAATCAGAAGCCCAAGTATCTTTCTTCCTGAAGGCTCTGGGTGCAGCTCAGAGGGAGGGGTGCAGCTCAGAGGGAGGGGTGCAGCTCAGAGGGAGGGGACTCGGCGTGGGAGAGGACCTGGCTTCAATCCATAGCCTTAAAAAACAGGCGAAAGAAAACAAAGCACATTCCACTCACCCAGGCACTCTTCCATGCTGACCTAACCATGTTTTTCCCTGTTCAGAATCCAGTGTCTTCTCACCCTTGGCTCTCGTGCTAAAACGCTTACAGTTTAAAGAATTCCCTGATATTTGGCCAACAAATTTCACCTCCACGAAAATGATGGGTTCTTTTTGGTGTGCCAAGAAAGTTTAGAGCGCAGCAAAGGTTTCTCTAACTTCTTTCTGTCTCTTATGTATCTACCCCACTTCCGTAGAAACTCTGTGTTCCCTCTCTGCACTCTTGGGACTGCCTGTGTGTTCCTCTGCCAATGGATAACCAATTCTTCTCCAAAGTTCACTTGGAATCTGGAAACTGGCGTAGTGGGTTCTACTGCAATAGAACACTAGCCAAGATGGCGCTGCGCCATCTTTTAGGGATGGTTCCTCATCCTAATCGTAATGTGTTTTGAAGAGTAAGCTGACTGTTGAGAGAGGGTAGGACTCAGCAGCACAGCACTTGCTTAGCGTGTGCGAGGCCTTGGGTTCAGTCTCCAGCATCACAAGGAACAGAATGACTTTGAGGACCCCAGCCTCTCATGCTTGGCAGTTTTCAAGCGCTTGAAGACAAGATCTTTTGTAATTTGCATATCACTGTAGCCTGTGAGAAGACTGGGGCATTTAAATACTTTTTCAGATAGCACGAGATCTTTCATCTTTAGAAGTCTTTCTTTTCTCACCAAGCCTCAAGTTTAACACAATTTCATTCAGTAGGGGAAAAGAAGAAGAAGAAGAAGAAGAAGAAGAAGAAGAAGAAGAAGAAGAAGAAGAAGAAGAAGAAGAAGAAGAAGAAGAAGAAAGAGAACAAGAATGAGAAAATGAGCAAGTTTTATTATCAATCATTCTGAAAGCCATTTCTTAACTTTTAAATTGTTCTCTTCCTGAGCAGTGGCTAAGGTATTTTGGCTGAGATGCCAGGACAGACAGAGGAACTCACATCTATAGTTAGCATGGTTAGCTCTTCAAAGACAGCCCTGAATGTTCTGAGGTATCCAGCTGCAGGATGAAAGCAGTCTAATGCTCTGTTTTGGAGATAAATCCAAGCTCACAAAGAGAAAGACCAGTGTCTGGGGCATTGACCCAACAGGACAGTATTTCTACTCTGCTAGTCCCATGTTCTATCTCTTGTTTTCAAGCTCCTCTCCAAAGACACCACGCCCCAGCACCCCTCCCTTCCCTCCTGGACCGTTACATGTAGAACTCACGCAATACCCTGTCAAGCTGGGGTGGACTCTTGAACAAGACATCTGCAGACTGGGATTCAGACCTGAGTGTATTAGCAGCCTAAAGCTCGTTAACCCTTAGAGTCGTGGAGAGCACTAGTTCACAAACCTGCTGGAGGGTTTTGTTCCCTGACACCCTGTTGATGATGAATAAAATGAATAGGAGGGTTAAAGAGAAAAGAAAGCAAAGATAAACTAAAAAGCAAATAAGCTAGCAAACCAAACAAGAGCAAGATGAACAGACTGGCTAATGTTTCTTGGAAGGAGGAGGAGGAGGTCTGAGAAATAACTCAGGCAGTAAAGTGCTTGGAGAGTTTACCATTCAAGTGAGGACTTAAATTCAATCCCAAGCATCTGTATACTGAGCACACATGTGGTACATGCCTTTCATCCAAGTATTTGGGAAGTAGAGGTTTCAGACCTCAGAGTTCAAAGTCAGCTTGGTCTATAGCACAAGTTCCAAGACTACACACAGAAATCTTGTCTTTGGGATTGGGAATGGAGAGGGGGAGGGATGGAGGAAGACAGACAGACAGACAGACAGACAGACACACACACACACACACACACACAAACACATACACACACACACACACACACACACACACACACACACATTCACACACAGAGAGAACGTTACCTTTAACATCAGTGGTTACATAAACCTCAAGGCAGAACTTCCTTCTGGAATGATTCATACTCTTGAAGTAGCCCTCTGATGCCCATGTTCATACTGAGGGGGAAAGGCTAGGTATTTGTGTATCTGTTTAACATGGATTCTCGGAGACCAAAAGGTGTCTAGGGAATCACACATAGTTAGTGGTAGTTTGCGTTAATAGTGCTTCAGTCTATAGGCTCCTAGGATGATGCCATTAAGAGAAGCTGTCAATGTATGCAGCTATGGATACCTTGTGGATAAGAACCAGCTTTCAGCTAGGGTATTAACATTCATTCAACAAACCTCTAAGGAGCCTTACTGTGCATACCAAAGGTTGTGAGGAGTGCACACACATCAAGTGTTGGGAAGCTAATAACCTTTCTTCCTGCAGAGAAGCACAGAAGACGAGCTTGAGAGTTCTGTCCATCCTCTCCTTTCTCAAATGCTCTTAAAGATGTGCACAGTGCAGTATGAGCCACAGCCTCTGATGATAAAAGTTGACGTGATTGGCTCAGAGCATTAACTGAAAGTATCGGTCTGTCCTCCACGTTTCACCCAGAGGAAGGCAAGGTAGAGAGGCCATGTCTTTTTCCCAAGGTGGCACACGGTAAGTACGTGGGGGACAGTCACATGCTGGGGCCCCTCCCCAGGAAGCGCCCAGTGCTCCTGGAATATCAGGCTGGGTTTCCACCATCTCACCAGGCTTTCCAGCCTTCTGGTCTAAACGTATTTTGCTCTAGAAAAATAGAAGTTGGTGAAGATGCCCAAGGGCTCCTAGAAAAAAAAAAAATCTGTGGAAGTCTGTGTTTTGTAGCTCCATTCTGTGTTTAAATAAGTGTTCTAGAGGCAGAATCTCAGAAAGGAGCCCAGGCTGACCACACGTACACACGTTTGGAGACTGTACCAAATAGGCAATAGTTATGGCTAGTCCACAGTAGCATGGGGGCTGGTGACATGCGGTGTATAGAACGCATGGGCACTAATGCTAGGAGACTTTACATGCTGAGACATGGATGTCAAGCTGGCCGATGTTTGTAGAAAGAAGGAATGGGTGGGAGGGCCTGGGAGTGAGAGCAGGGCCCTGCTGATTTGTCACTGGACCAGGGCAGGCGTGCTACCCCCTGGCCATTGCAAGTCTTAGTATCTGTTCCCCACTGGCTTTCAGTTAGAATCCTCACCATATCCAAGACAACCAACCACCTATTTGTGTTGTATTTCTGTTTCTACTGTAGGGCTATGAAGCTAGCATCTTACTTTAAAGATGATCACGCACGATAGGCAAACGCTAGCATTTGTCCTTGTCCTGCTCATGGGTCATACTCTTTTGTAGTTGTCAGTAGTTTTTATTTTTATTTATTTATTTTTGTTTGTAGTGGAAAAACTGACCTGGAATCTCCCTGTCTCTGGCTCCCCAGGGAGGTGCACCCCGTGCCTGGCTTTCTGTGAGGACCATTTGTTTCCCTTTGGTATCCAGTGTTCTTGAAATCCCACCTCTCTACCCCATTCCCGCTTCATACTGAAACATGATTTGGAGTGAATTTGTCTCTTATTCCCCCGCAGAAGTGGCGGCTTCAAAGGCTGATAAACGCCCAACGCTGGATCACTCCCGACCAGTGAGATTTACTCCCGAGGCTTTGCTGACTGCGTTGTGGAATTAATAGAGCCAATTCTCTCTTCTCTATTGATCTAAAGCTGGGAGGAAGTGAAACTGGCGCTTCTATCCACGTGTAAACACAGGCACATAGGGGCTTTCCAGGGTAGCCATTGGGAGATCCAGAGAACACACAACAGGTGCCTTCCACTGAGCTCCAGCTTGGGCCTCAAGGAAGTCTGTCTTATTCCTCGGTATTTCCATCGTTAAACCCAAACATTCTCTGTGGCCTACGGTGAGTAGGACTGAAAGGATTTTTTTTTCAATCCAAATAAATTTTAATATATATCATCATCACATATTTCTGCATAACAATGTACTATATTGGTACATTTAGTTTTAATTTTTTTGCTTTGTGGTTGGGGCGAGCGGCTCTTTTTTAATCTGCATGCCCCTCGTATGAATGATTTAAAATTTCTCACTCCTGTAACTATGGACTGATAACTTTTCTCAGGGCTGCTTTAAAATGCAATTCTTTTAAAATATGCGTGGCATTGATTTTTATCAAAGTAACAATCATTTCGCAGGCCTGAGAAATGTGTGGTCTTATCAGCTTTGCAAATTGCCTCAGGAGGCTACTCTTGGCTCATTTTCTTCAGCCTGGGGTAAATGAGGAACCGCAGCTTAAATCACTCATTTGTCAAGGAGGTGGATTTACGACAATAGGAAGATCAAATGGCTCCATCAATGTTTCCTCTGCATTGATAAGAAACTGGTGGAGGGAGGAGAATATAACATCTCTGCCTTCCTAGAAGGAATACTAAATATTATAAAACTCTGTACACACACACACACACACACACACATACAGATACACACAATATATTTCTTGAAGATGGAGCTAATCACGGTCACCCAGAAAACGAAACCTTGGTCCAGAACCATTTAACACTTTTAAAAGAATTTCTCAAACAGCTTATTTTACTCTAACAGCATTTAAACACATCACTTATAAGTGTTCCTGAATTTTCCTGGTTTCATCTGGCCTTCGGAGATCGTCTACTTAATTAGCAGCTGCTTCCTGCCAGACTCTCAAGCAAGCCGACCTCAGACTTGAGTAACAACTGGGGATGGGCAGTAGGAGGCACTTGGCCTCCACTTGAACTTCCTGGACGAAGGACCAGTGACGGCTTCCACACAGATTTCCCCAACCCATCAGCAGTCTCCTCAGGCCATGGTTTCTGTCACCATCATAACTGGTAGGAATAAAACGTCCTCAAACCACAAAAAGAGGTTAACTCTGCAAGTTACTCTTGCAAATGCTTTCTCCTAGCCTGTTATTTGCCTTTTAAACCTTTTCTCTCTCTCTGTCTCTGTCTCTCTCTCTTGTGGGACTGGAGGTTGGGTTTGTTCATAACAAGCCTTTAGCTTTAATGTTACAGTAGAGATAAGCCAATAGTTAAAAGAAAGAAATAGACACATTCTTTCCAGCTTGTTCGGTTTGGGAAAAAGTAACCTAAAGGTTTTGACAGCTGAACACTACCATTCTGCATTGCCTATAGCCTCTGGCCAGGCTGGGACTGAGGTTCCAAGGACCAACGTTTTTGTTAGAAATGGAACACGCAGACTGTAGTATAGAAAATAGGGGGAAGCAGGTGTTCTTAATCACTCAAACCTAGGCTGGGGTTCATAATCATGTCATTACTAATAGATCCCGAGCCATCAGTTTTCATCTGTAAACTTTATCTGCATCCATAATTATTCTAATTAGAAATAAACTTATAATAGGCACAGGGCAAATGGGTGGTTAGGTGTTTGGATTTGTTTCCCTTTTATCTGTTGGCTGATTTGTGGTTCTGGGGATTGAATCTTGGGTCTCACATATACTGGTCAAGAGCCTTACCACTGAGTCATAGTCTTAGACTGTATTAGTTTTCTTTTATACTTCCTCTTCCTTCTGTCTCTCTCTCTCTCTGTCTCTGTCTCTGTCTTTCTATTTCTCTTTCTGTTCCTTTCTATAACTGCAGATTGCATCTAAGGCTATGGCTCACACCATGTATTGTCTTCTTTTAGACAGAGGTGGAGACATCTGTTCCTTCTGGTTTAAGAGCAGATTTTTCCAAGAATTAATAGAGCCTGAGAGGAATTTTGTTGTTCTAGGAGGGGTTACTGACCTCGTCTTTGCAATGCTAATGGAGCTATTGTCTGCCCATCACTGACCAGACTGTCCTTTTTCTCTCCCACCCCCTTTTTAAAGAATTTTTTCCTCAAGATATTGAAAATACTTTTAAGATCCCGGAAAGATCAAACTTTTCTCATGTGTCCCTTTCTTTAGAAGCAAGTATCTAAGGAATGCTCAAGCAAGGCAGAGACCGGTTTTATTGTTGTGCTATAAAGTATGAGGTTATATGAAAAGACTTCAAGGGTAATTCTTAATGGAAAGGAGGGGATGGAAAGATGGCCCTGAGGTTCGGAGCACTGGATGCTCTTGCAGAGGACCTGCATTCAATTCCCAGCACAGTGGCTCGTGGCTATCTGTAATTCTTGTTCCATGGGCTATAATGCCCTCTTCTGACCTCCATGGGGACCAGACAAACAGGGAGGACAGACATAGTGCATGCAAAAATACTCATACCACAAAAATGAATAAAAGATATACAATTAAAAATAAAAGAATATGCAGTTTTAATAAAAAAACTGACTGTCACGGGGTTGTTCCTCAATGTCTGAGTCAGAGTACTGAGTCCTTTTCCTGTGCCAGCCCCCACTGTCTGTCCCTGAAATCTCAAAGCTGTGAGTGATCCGATCAAAGCCATCAGCTAGCAACTGAGCTGCCTAGCTGAGCATCCTGACACTTCTGGGGAGGATGTGAACTCTCCAACTGGCCCCAGTGGTTTAAGGGTGACAATGGATTAAATCAGCTTGGAGGAGGCTCTCTTTCCTGTTGTGGTGCCTCGCTGTGGAACCATTACACAAACAGAAGCGAAGAGGGAAATGGTCTCTGTGGCAATTGTGAGGAAGGCAAAGAGAAAGGGCCGTGACTGTAACGGGCATACCTTTGTAAAGCGATTCCAAGACAAAACCAAACGCCCACGATGCTCTCTGCCCATCAATATGTTTTTGAAAAATCTTTATCAAGTATTCTATGACTATATGATGAAATAAAGATGTAGTGTATCCCAGGCAGGTCTTTCTCATTCAGAGCAACACCAATGTCCCAGCTTTGACTGTAGTTAGTTATTGTAATCACAACTCTGAAGGAGATGATGCAATGCAGTCATTAGGATGGATGTTTGGGGGGGAGCAAAATGCACGCTATGCTTTAACTAAGTCAGGAACTAGCTTGTGTGCTCAGGGAGGGTTTGAGCAGAGAATGCTTTGCTCACTCCTGGGCAAAGGTACAAGCTATCAAACAGGGCGCTTGGCTTCTTGATCCATCAAGAACAACTGGAAATAGCAATAGGTAGTTTTTCTTGGGGATATTATCAGTGAAAAGTGCTGGCAGGGCAGTCCTTACTATACCAGGATAGCTAAGTTTTCACTTTCTGGAGATTTATGTTTCATCAAGGACAAGACTGTGCCTTGGGGCTGGAGAACCAGGTTGGTGTGTAAAATGTAAGCACTTGTTCTTGGAGAGCACCTGGGTTTGGTTCCTTAGCACCCACATGACAGCTCACAACCATCCATAACTCTAGTGCCAGGGATCTCATATTGTCTGTCCTCTATAGACAGCAGGCATACACATGGTAGACACACACACACACACACACACACACACACACACACATTACACACAGACACACACACACACACACCACACACACACACATTACACACAGACACACACACACACCACACACACACACATTACACACAGACACTACACACACACACACACCACACACACACACACACCACACACACACATTACACACAGACAGACACACACACACACACACACACACACCACAAGCGTGCACAGAAAAAAACACTCATACATGTAAAATAAATCTGAGAATTCTTGAGATAATTTTTTAATTATCTATAATAATCATGGAATAGTGGAAGGGACCTTCTACACTTAATTAGATTTTGTGCAGAAGATGCTCTGTGAATATGGACCACAGTCCTAAGCATGCCTGTTCTGTTCGCAGAAAGCATATGTTGACTAAGTGCCTTTCTGAGCAAGCCGCCCATAGGCAGAGCTTCCTGTTTGACGTCACAGTCATGGAAGAGCAAGCAGGCTGCTCAATCTAGAAATCTATTATAGTTCTTTGGAAGGAGCTTCCTTCGGACACACACTGATGCCCACACCCAGCTGTCATTGTTACAGAATTGTGTCAGCAGATGTTTAATCTCTGTCGACCCTGTATCAAAGCAGAACTGTCATCCCAACTCATGAATTAAAACCACTAGTAAAACTGAAGGTACCGTATGCAGCCCCCAGTGTGGTCCCCAGGGTCCCCAGGGACCATTACCTCCTTGTATCTATAGCTTTGCAGAATGTCACCCGAAACAGTTGGCTATACTGTTGAAGACGTGACACAACATAGTTTTGGAAGAGAAGTCCTTACAAACTTTGTGGTCTCTGCCTTATTCTCTTGGGTCAACCATTCTGAAGGAAATAATGTCATGGGGGCACTGGGGTGGCCCAGTAGAGAGGGTCATACAGCAAGGAATTGAGGTATCCTGTGAACAGGCAGCGCCAACCCACCAGCTCTTGGAACGACATATCTTGGGGCTCTGGATTATTGTTTCTTTGAGACAAGGTCTTGGTATGTAGGCCAGTCTCAAACTTGAAATCTCGTGACTTAGAGTCATGTACTGAGATGACAACCATATTCCATCAAGTCCAGCTTGGGGAAAATGACCTTAGAAAGATTCTCCTATTCAGCCAACCCTCTAGCACTGGTCTATACCTTGGACTGTATGCTCAAAGACTCTGAACTAGAACCATCTATATGAGCAATTTTCAGTTTTTTTTGACTTATTACAAGGGGTGCCAGATTATTTTGAGAAACTTAATAGTTATGTAATGGATGATATAACACACCTCTGACAAACATCAATTTCACGAGTGCAGAAGAATTTCTTAGTGGTTCTCTCAGAAGAAAGAACCCTTTATGTCTCTCCTTTTATACCCAAGATACCATTAGCAAAGAGCATGGTTTATTGATCCACAGGCTTTGGGGGTCTGAAAACCTGGGTTCCTGCGCTAGCTTGGCCACTTGCTAGCAGCTATGAGACTTTGGATGAGTTAATGTTTCTTCTCCTTTTTTAAAAGATTTATTGATTTACTTTATGTATATGAGTACACTGTTGCTGTCTTCAGACACACCAGAAGAGGGCATCAGATCTCATTACAGATGGTTGTGAGCCACCATGTGGTTGCTGGGAATTGAACTCAGGACCTCTGGAAGAGTAGTCAGTGCTCTAACCACTGAGCCATCTTCCCAGCCCAGAGTTAACATATCTGAATCTCGGTTTCCTTATTAGTCCACAGTGCCTAGCTCATGGGATCTGTGAGCGTTAAATGACCCAGCATAAGCCAACTGTTTAGGTGACTGGCTGACCCGTGGAATGTCCCATGGAATGTCCCATATGAGTATTATTTTCATTACTAATTTATTTTCCTGGCCTCAACTATTTTAACGCGGTGGTGGCTTCTTTGTTTTTTTTTAAGGGCTCTGAATGCATGTCTCCTTCACCTAGCCAACTCACTCATCTTCCAACTTGACTTTGAAACTTGAAACAGACAAGAAGAAATGAGCTGAATGACTTGTGGTTCCTCAGCTGTCTTACTGTTTGTTCCTGTTTCCCCAGCTGTGATTATGTCACACAAGGGTGACGATCTCAGAAGCCCCACACTGGTAGCCTCCCTTCCTCCCCATGACTTCATACCGTCCTGCTTCGTTTGGGGCACATGACTAGCTAAGAGTCTTTATTCTATGAGTTATATTCCCAAGGTTGGGTTTTTCTTTTTTTTAAAAGATAACCTGATGTTCTTCTCAGGGCTTACAAGAGGAAGATTAAGGAAAATTTACGTCTGTGGCCGTAAATCAAGAGTCACTCCAACTGCAAACCACAGTACTGAGGTTTTAGGAATTATACCTTCATTTCTATCTTCCCTTATGAGAGAAGAAAAAAAAAAATAGAATCTACTCACAATCTCTCATTTCCATCCCTATGTACTCAGAGGAGGAAGAAAGAGAAGCCATCCTTACACATCCTGTCCCTTGTCACAGGAATGGCCAAGCTCGGGGGAGGGGCAGTCTTAGCACGCTTACATCCACTTTGTTCTGTCTGGTGAGCAAAACCAGAATCAACCAGCCTGTGGTTTTCTCAAAATCTCCCTGGAAAACTCTGAGCTCTGCACTTCTAAGGTCAGGAGGCGGGGCACTAGAGGTCTCAGAGGGGCAGAGGTCAAGAGGGTTGAAAAGAGTTAGAGAATGACAGGCTGTGGGCACAAAGGAGTTGCTGGGAAAGCAAGAAACGGGCTAGATACAGCACACTTAAAATTCTTAACCTTAAAATAAAATCCCTCAAGAGCTAGATTTCCTTCAGTGTGAGGCAAAGAACTGAGGAAAGTGTAGGAGAAAAGTTTAATCCAAGAACAAGTTTCCTGTCACCTATTGTACCCTTTCCTGCTTTGTCCTTCATCTGGTGGAACTTGTTAATAATGAGCCACCTCATTACTTAATTACTGTGGTGCTTTGGGGAGAACCCAGAGCCCTACACATGCAAAGCTCAAAGCAAGTGCTCCTCCACATCTGTAATCGTTATGTAATTTCGCTATGTAAGCATCATCTCCCCTGAAATTCTAAAGGCAAAAGGAACCTACAGTGTCTGGATACATGTGAACAAACATACACATACACACATACTGCCACACGTGTGCTCACACGCAGAAACCATACAGCACAATCCTCACTTACTGTTAAGCCTGTAACTCAGTATAAATGATGGTTGCTTAGTTTCCACTGATTCTGTCTGTCTGTCTGTCCATCTTTCCACATAACCTTTATGTACAATAAAGGACCCTGTGGAGAATCGCTGGCTGTGAAGACAGCTGCAGCCCTGGGTTCTGCAGAACTGGTATTGGAAAGAAACTAAAGCTCATGCTTGATTAGTTCCTCAGCTGCCCAGAAGTCCCTGTTGACCCACACACACCTGGGTCTCTGAGGATAAAGGTAGGATTTCATCCCCTCTGCAGAGCCTTGGTGCTTGGTGACCTCTGCCTGTTCCCTCTGGCTGCACTGGACACTTGTCTGATCCTTTTCAGTTGTCTCTCAACAACACGAGATACTACAGTCTTGTGTTCTCTTGGTTTCTGCCTGAAGGCTTTTGATGGGATCATGTCTTAGGTAGAATTTTGCTGTCCTACTATAATATTTCCTTTGCAACGTTTTCTTTTTCTTTTCTTTGTTTTTTGAGACACGGTTCACATGATGATATGACAATGGCAAAGTTCAGAAATCAAGCTCTGCAAAGAAACCGTTGTGGGGTTCGTGATACCCATGCCGAAGGCCGTCTTTAGTCCCAAGCTGCAGTGCACCCTCAGTAAAGAAGACAGCTGTCAGCAAACATGAAAGGGAGGCCGGCGCACGGAGACACCGGCAGAAGACAAGCAAGAATCACGGGCACAAGTCTATCGCTGTTAAAGCTATTCTGAACTGGTCCTCTCCAGACACAAGAGTCTGTTATTATTATTTTCTCACTAGCTTTCTTGGGAAGCCAATCTATAGCCAGAGTGAAATTCAGGGAGCCTCTCGATGGGCTGCTTGGAACAGATATTTTGAAATGGAAGCATAAAAAGTTTGTTAGCTCTGAACTCCATGGACTAAAATACCAACCTGCTAAGCAAGATCTACCCCCGGGGGGAATAGCAGCAGCACCGCTATAGGCTGGATTTGATTCCCACTCTACACAAAGGCTGTAAAAGAAACCCATGGCTGAGGAGGTCGTGACCCTTAGACAGTGATGCACAACTCTTGCTGAGGTGAACAGGTCCGGCAGGCCAGCGAGACGCTTGCAGCTCAGTTGGTAAGCTGCTCGTACCTAAACCTGACAACCTGGGTTCCCATGATGGAAACCCCTGGGAAGCACATGATGGAAATTGTCTTTTGGCTTCCAACCATGAATTGAGGCACACACATGGACTCACAACTCAGGACTGGGGACAAGAAGAATGTATGAGCAGGAAGGTAAGGAGAAAGGCTGTGAGATGTCATCTTCTAGACAAGACACAAATCGAGCAACCGTAAGCCCACAGCCTATACAAACGCCTGTGCAAGACTGGGCCTCTCACCAGTCAGACATGGGTGGGGGAGAGGCTTGAGTCAGACATGGGTGGGGAAGAGGCTTGCTGGGCTCCACTTGCTTCTTGCTGAACTTCTAGAAAAAAGGAGTCACCATTCTTAGTTGTGTACCCACTGGTGAGCCCACAAATGTGTAAACCACACGAATAGTCCTTGTTAAACTCCGTGTGTCACAATGTGAGAAGACATGGATATGGGAAAAGGCGTGAGCAGGCATCAGGAAGAGGTATGTGACAGTGAGGGTTAGGAGCTATCCCAATGCACCATACACACACGTGAAATTGTTACCACAAGACACTATGAACGATTTAGGGAGGGTGAGAAACACCAACACATCTTGTAGACAGGACAATTGTAGGTTGACGGTCTTGGGACCAGGTTTTTCCAGTCTCTCTACTGGAAGTCTTGTCTGGACACAGAAGATGGCCAATTCAGGTTCCTTGTCCCTCACTGCTGGGAGTCTTAGCTAGGGCCACCCTCATAGATTCAAGAGTACTGTATTTGTGTATAGGTGTCAAGGTTCACAGGACTGACTACTACTGTTCAAGTATCCAAAGTTAGAGGCAAAAGCCAAGCTCTTCCTTATACATCAATTGTCCTTTCAAGCTTTTCAGGAGGAAAAAGGTACTAATTCTTACAACAATAACTGACCACCTCTCTGGAGTATATGCAAATCAACAGTAGGATTCTAGTTGTCCTGTACTGCATAGCATCAGGAAACTCAGGACAAGTGCTCACAGCTCCTCATCCTCACCACACCCTCCTTTCCATTCATAGTCTCCGGCAGTAACACCTAGGGTTTCCACACCTGTCCTGTGCACTGATGACTTTAGGTCACGGCAGCCTCTTCAAGGATGAAATGACGGGCACGTGGCATTCTGATTGGCTCCATAGTTTGATTCTTAGATGTGCCCCCAAAGGTCTTTCAACATCTCTGGTGTTCACAGGAGGCAGTGAACAAAACCTTTCGGTGGTCAAGACGAGTGGAAGAAAGTCAGACCACTGGCGGCTTGCCTTCGAAGGGAATATTGGGATCCTTGTCTCGTCCGTGAAGTGAGCAGTCTTCTCTGCCACACACTTGTACTCCATTAGCTCAAACAAAGCTTTTTCCTGAGTTGATTTGCTCAGGTATTCTGCCCACAGTGGTGGCATTTAAAACACACCTGGCGCGTAGGAATACTCAGTGAATATTGGTTGCATTGATGAATGCTTAAGTAAAAGAAGAAACAAAGTCCCCCCCCCACCATGAATTAAATAGGTCTCCAAGCTATTTACTTGAAAATCCTTTTGTTGAGACATCAAAAGAAATTCCTTCCTCAAATACTTTGCGTGACACCAGAGCCTCTATTCCCCTGCCTGTCTGGTTTCCCAATTAGAGTGAAGGAATGCCAACTGGCTGAAAATCCTCCCCCACATCACAAGGCAAGGTGTCAATCCACCTCACCCTTCAGGAACGGTTATACACACTCTGGGGACATTACAATGGCAGCTTTTGAAAGGTGCAATTGGATGAGTGGCCTCATTTGAGGGTCTGTTATAAAATCACAACCTCCAGCAGGTTTATCTAAAGGCTTGGCCAAGTTTCCAGGAAGCCTGGCCCACCCTGAAAGAGAACCCCGGCTGGTGGATCTTTTCACGTGGAAACTATGCAAAATGCAGTGGCTTCATGTGGTTTCAACCCCAAACCAGGTGGAACCTGAGGCTTTGGCAAAGGCATCCATTTAAATTCTTAGCTGTGCAAGGTAACCAAGGGGAGAAAAAAACACAACCGGAAAACAAAGTGAAACTAAACCCATAGTTTTAAACAGTTTCTCAACCGCCAGCTTAAATCTCTGCTCTTTTTACCATTATCCTACTCTGACGTGAGACAGAAACAGAAACATCGAGATGTTTGCCGCAATAACCCACTAGGTTTTTGTTCTACTGCTAAACTTGCTGGGGTCCACACGAGCTGTGTAATCAAAGGACCCAGTTAAAGGGTGACTTGCCAAAGCCAACTGAAGAACAGACCAAGAGACTGGGCATTATACTGGGTGGACTTCCTTACCTAAAACACTGCTATTAACTTAAGAGGCAAGAAATACAGAAGGAAAGGGAGGAGCAAAAGAGAAAGGGAAGGGAAGAGCCAGAGATGATGTCCGCCCTTCAAGGACATACCCCTAGTGACCTGGTTCCTTCAAGGACATACCCCTTAGTTACCTAGTTCCTTCAAGGGCATATCCCTAGTAAAACTAAGCTCTTCAAACCAAGTTCCTCTTTCCAATTTTGACATCAGATTGATTCCACTAAGAGGCTAGTCCATTGATTAGGACACATTCTCATGATTCAAGTACTTCCCATCTCTGAGCATCATACTGAGGATATGACCAAGACTTTCAGCAAGTACGATTTTTTGGAAAACATTCCCAACTGACCCCTAATACAGAAATGAAGCCACAATGAGAAAACAGGGTGGGATCCAAACTATATCCCTAATCTCTGAAATCTGAATTCATAAAGGATGAATAATGAGAAGGATTTGCATTTCCAAGCAGACACCTCTGCTGGTGGTAACTCCTCCCTTCTTCCTGAAGTGTCCCTGATGTAGGAAAGGTTCTTCAAAGGCTACTTCAGGGTGGCGTTTCAGGACATCCACAAAAGTCAGCATTTCAGTCTAGCTACCACCAGGTCAACTGCAATGGCCTACCCGCTTTCAGCCCCTGCTTAACAAAATCCCTATGTTTTGATATTAGGAATTACCGTCTGTCACCTTGAGAGGTGAGTAACTACAGAATGGACGTTCACACATGTAGTCACAAGTCATGTCACATGATCTCTGTTTTAGTATTTCCACACCTGGGGAGAAAATTCTTTGAACCAGATGGACTTCCAAATGTAAACTACATTCCTGTCTTTTTGCCTAGAAGGGACATTTCAGCGCTACTAAGCTCAGACCCCATACTTGAGAGAAGTTCTTCTATAAATTAAAGCTTGAAGGTGGGAAAGGTTAACAGGAAAACTGAACATTTCCCTGGAGAAAAAGCAATCCCTGACACTGGCGCGCGCGCGCACACACACACACACACACACACACACACACACAGCAAGCTGGATGTCTGTCTTTTTTGAGTTTCGGAGTGGGGTATCCCTAACTACTGTCTGAAGGATCCTGATAAAGACATCTCTCAACCATTTTGGTGCATGGCAGGAGCCAATCACCATTAAAAGCATCAGAACCCCTCCCCTGGGGGCTGGTCTGGCTAAGGTCTTCTTTCTAATTGTCTGGTTTTTGGAGCCAGCCCTTGGCTGAGCGTCGACAACTACAACCACATTATGTTCTCACTAATTCTCTTTGCTTTCAGTGGGAAGGCTCATAAATGGCCTTCGCTGTGTTGTGGATTGACTTACGGTCTTCTAGCACTGAACATGGATGGAGCTGAGACCCCGGGGACTCTGCAGCTTCTCTTCTTTGCAAAACCATTTTGAATACATGCCAACCATCTAACACACACAGTGGGATTCATTTACTGGCAGATAGACATGGAGCTAAAAGAATAATGAGGGAGAAGAAGGTGCTGGGAACAGCGTGGTCTGATGGGAAGCAGTGATCCCATAACAATGCCTTAGTCTTTCTGTATTTCAACAACAGCAAGAGGTTATATGTCTGAGTGGCTTCCAACATCTGTTTCCTCCCCTAAAGTGCCTTTGCATTCTTTATTTACAGCATCCCAGTGAGGGAGGAATGAAGACATTCTAATTCCCTAGAAAGTTACAGACTGAGTGCTCAACACCCGAGCCAGCATCTTCGCTCTTGGTTCTCAGTTCCATGTTCTTACCAGGAGACAAATCCCCTGGAATCTATAAAGCACCACACTGGCTACTTGGAATGGCGGCCAAGGCGTTAAACACCATCACATATGTACCTCTGGCTGGACCTATGAGATGTGGGATGTGGACAGATCTAGTTAATTAAATGCCTGGGGCATTTGGGCTTTTTCCCCTTCTCTCTCTGTAGTATACAAAAACCCATCAACTCATTTAACTCCCTTATCGGTAAAATATGTAAAAGCTCATAGGTTTGAAAATTAATTTTATTGTGAATCTCATTGTAGTATGCCAGGACTAAGTCACCTGGTTTGTAAACAGGTTTGCTTTAAAATCATGCATATTTTAAAAGCTAGTGCATACTGATGGTAGACAACTTAGCTATCCTTCAAAAACAAATAGAAAGGAAGAAATGAGATGAAAATTTGGGAGCTTAGGATAGTGCCAACAGTTTGTTCAGAAATATTTATTTACTTTTAAGTGTAAAATAATTGCTCTGGGGCTGGGAGAAGGTTCAGCAGTTAAAAGTGTTCGATGTTCTTGCAGAAGAACTGAGTTTTGTTTCCAGCACCAGTATCCGGGCTCACAACCACCTGGAACTCCAGCTCTAGGGAATCTAGTTCCTTTCCGGCCTTTCTAGGCATTTGCACACACATACACACCAATAAGAATAAAATAACACCTTTATCTAACCTACCTTTCATTTCTAAATAAGGGTGGTAGAAATGATGGTTTACTTTAGAATCTGCCCCCACGAGACTGTTCAGATGCTCTGCTCTGTGTATTGGTAGTACTGGTCAAAAGGACTTTCACATCCATACGGCACATACCTTGATAAAGGACCAGACTCCCTAGTAATTCAAGAACACAGTAACCAGGTGAATGTGATTTCCCATGACATCATTTTTTTTTTTTTTTTTTTTTGCTTTATATTTTCACACAGTCTAGGGGAAAGACATGGCCTCTGAATGCATGCATGTCCTTGAGAACAGCTGGCTTACCAAAAATGAGCATTTTCTACAAGTCTGCAAGCTAGAGATGTTTCTGTAAAGAGCCTGCAACTGTATTTCAGTTCTTAGTAAAACCATGCAGAAACGGGCTTGGCCAGTGGCAAATCTCTTTAAAGTTCTATTAATGCAGTGACAACACATTTGACCTTTCTGCCCAATTATTCTGAGGATGGCGTCTTCGATGCTCTACCCTTCACTTGTGATTATCTTGCACTCTTGTGAAATTTACACAGATAAATGAGGTCAAATTAGGCCATTCCTGAGAGAAGAAATAGAGTATTCAGACAGAAGACATTCACTATACCTGTCACCGGAACTAGAAATGCAGAATCAGGCAACACAAATCAAATGGTTCGGGGTACGGGGCAAAGTGCTTCCTTTCAGAAAGTAACTTCCTGAAATGGTGCACAGAGGAATACATTCCTTCTTAACGTGAGTGTGTTAGGATTCTCCTACAAGAAGGAATACTGATTTAACACATCGGGTCGGGTACCAAGCTATGCTACTATATATATATATATATATATATATATATATATATATTTTTTTTTTTTTAACAGAACATGTGTAGTAAGAAAGACTCAATACACTCTTATATGGAAAAATTCTGATTTTTTTTTTGTATGCCTGCAGGGTTGAGTGGGTGACGGGATCATGTGACTAGCAGCTCTGAGATCCTTTCTGAGAAATCCCACAGCATAGGAATCTATTCTCAAAACTTTCGGCTCCACGAACAGAATAGGACCATTGTGTGTGACCTGATTTCATTTCGGTGATTGTCCTGGCAGAGAATGACATCATCCTATTCTTTTTTTTTTTTCCCTTGATGGTCACTTGTGAATGTCTCACAGTCCCAACCCTCAACATAATTGGACCACATTCTCTCAATGGGGAAATAGTTCTCTTCCTGTTAACTTCCATCTGAGCGGAGACAGAGAGGCTGTCCTTGACGCTCAAGTCCCCTGGAGTTGGCTTTTTCCTCCTGTTGTGTTGTAGCCAGAGCTGCTGAGCAGCCATGTTGTTTAATGCTGGGACAGGTCGTGACTAAGAACAGAGGCTGTGTCAGAAAGACACCGGACAAGGTGATGAACCGGTGTTTCTCATCCGGTTGGCGTCTGCTATAGTCTTTGAACACGAACTCACCAGACTGCAAGTGCGGTGTAGAGCAGAGAGGTCTGCCTCCAAGTTGCAGCCTCGGCACCACAAACAAAGCCCAGTAAACCCCACAAACTCACTAGACTTGATCATCTAAAGGGACCTGCTTAACTATGTACGCGCACGTGTGACGTTTCCTCACTAGCCCTTGTTCACTGCATAGTCTTTTATTGGAGACACATGTCAAAGTCTTTTAGCCTCAAAAGGGTTTGAAAGGACGGAGGGTAGGACATGTTTAAATAAGGAAGAGCATTGGAATGATGACTCCCTACCCACGGGGCTGTCACCGTGTTGCTTCTTTTTGGGGGGGAAAATCAAAAGCGACTCATGTGTCCCAGCCCACGTCAGAGAGCAGTAAGAAGGTAAAGCACAAAATATTTTAAGGGGTTAGTTGCTGTGGGACTCTTAAGGTTATCTAGATCTTGGGGATGAACAGGAAAATCAGGGTTGAAGCTTAATATTGATTTGTTTGTGTGTCAAGTTGACAAGGGGTCAATTGTATTGGCTGGTTTTCTATCAAAATGACACAAGCTGGAGTTATCACAGACAGAGAAAGGAGCCTCAGCTGAGAAAATGCCTCCATGAGATCCAGCTGTAAGGCATTTTCTCAACTAGTGATCCAGGCGGGAGGGCCCCGCCCATTGTGGGTGGAGCCATCCCTGGCCCAGCCCATTGTGGGTGGTGCCATCCCTGGCCCAGCCCATTGTGGGTGGTGCCATCACTGGCCCAGCCCATTGTGGGTGGAGCCATCCCTGGGCTGGCAGACCTGGGTTCTAAAAGAAAGCAGGCTGAGCAAGCCATGGGAAGCAAGCCAGTAAGTAACATCCCTCCATGGCCTCTGCATCCGCTCCTGCTTCCTGACTTGCTTGAGTTCTAATCCTGACTTCCTCTGGTGATGAACAGCAATGTGGAAGTGTAAGCTGAATAAACCCTTTCCTCCCTTTGCTTCTTGGTCATGATGTTTGTGCAGGAAGAGAAACCCTGACTAAGACAGTTACCAAGAGAAGGACAATTGGAATATCTTCCACATGTGCGGTTCTAAGAGATACTAAACATCACCATGTAGAGTTGTTGCTTTTGGAGGAAGGTAGAGGCCTGGGCAGAATTTAATGCCCGGCAGGCTGACAACTGAAAAGAAATGGATCGAACTGAAAGGCAGGCACAGAGCACCAGCTGTCTGTTATAATGCACACTCAGCAAAGACTGACGCCTCTGAGTCTTGTGCAGTTTCTGGCTTCTTTTAAAGCTTCTTAAAATTTCACAGTAGTCAACTATTATCCTGTCTACCAATTAATACAAGATTTTAAATAATACTAGCATTCAGTTGCCTCCTCTTGTGAGAAATGCTCAGAGAAAGAGTCCTCGCTTAGGGTCTACCTCAAGTCCAGCCTTTTAGAAAAGATGTGGTCTAGTAGTGCAGATAATGAACAATTTTAAACTCACTGGAATATAAATTAACACATTATATTTGGCTTTAACTATCATACAGGCTAAAGTGTCAAAGCTCAGAGGCATGCTTATGAGGATAAAAATTTCCACCCTGGAAGAAGAGAAATGACTCAGTGGTTAAGCACATACTGCTCCTTCCGAAGATACAGGTTTGGTTCTCAGCATCCACAGGACGACTCAAAACTGTCTGTGGTAGTTTGAATACGCTTGGACTCATTTGGAGGGGTGGCCTTGTTGGAGTGGGTGTGGCCTTGTTGGAGGAAGTGTGTCACTGTAGGGATGGGTTTTAAGACCCTGCTCTTAACTGGAAGTCAGTCTTCTCCTAGTTGCCTTCGGATTAAGATGCAGAACTCTCGGCTTCTGCTCTAGCAGGGTCTGCCTGGACGGTGCTATATTTCCTGTCATGTTGTTAATTGACAGAGCCTGTCAGCCAGCACCAATAAATACTGTCCTTTATATGAGTTGCCCTGGTGATGGTGTCTCTTCATAGCAATGGAAAACCTAACTAAGACACTGTCTGTAACCCAAGTTCCAAGGAAGTTGATACCCTCTGGCCACTATGCACCCACATGGTGTCCATAAACACCCTCTGTTTCTGTCTCTGACTCTCTGTGTTTCTTGTCTCTGTCTTTGTGTCTGTCTATCTGTCTGTCTGTCTGTCTGTCTGTTTGTCTCTCTCTCTCTCTCTCTCACTCTCTCTCACGCATACACACATACACACACACACACACACACTAAATAAATAGAACAAAATATATTTTTACATTTCAATTCCAGTTAGGTGTCTTCAAGACTGTGGAAGTAGGGCTTTCCAACAGGCACAACGCCCTGGGTTCAATCCTCAAAACTTTAATACTGGCTTAGTGGCCCCAAAATCTCAACACTTGGGAGGTGTAAGTAGCAAGGCCAGAAACATAAGGCTGCATTGTGCTTTTGATGCCAGTCTGCACTATGAGAGACCCTGTCTCAAAGCAAAGCAAGCAGCTACCAACAGGCCTTCAGCTCCTTACACACACATAGCCATTGTAATGACGTAACCCACCTAGGTGTACCCAGCCTTGTCCAACAGTGCCTTGGCAGAGCCCAGAAGGGACAATACCAGCTGTCTCTATTCTGACTAGCAGGAAACTGTGCTATCTGTTCCCACGTGGGAACAGTCCTTTCTATGCTAATCCTAAAGTTCCCAAGTGTCCTGAGACAGTTCTCGGTGTTCTTTTGGTGGCACTCACATCACAATGTATTTGTCCTTAGAACAAGAGCCAGTTTTCTAGGGGCTGAAAATATACATCCACATAGCAACGCAAATATCCTGTGTCTGTCTGTCTGTCTGTCTGTCTGTCTTTCTCTCTCTCTCTCTCTCTCACACACACACACACACACAGAGGCACACACACCACACAGAGACTCACACACACATACACATGCACGCAGTAGATATACAGAGCTACTGAGCAATTTGAAAAATAAATTTAAGTGTTTTTTCAGGATGATTTAGCATTTAAGAGCAGTTGCTGGTCTTGCAGAGGACCCGTATTTGATTCTCAGCACCCACACGGTGGCTAACAACTGACTCCAACTCCAGTTGATGTCTCCTCTCTCTGTCTCGATGGGCACCGGGCATACAGGCAAAATACCCACATCCATAAAACAAAAAGGAAAGATTTTCTTTTCAAGTCAGTCTTCTGGCAACCCAGCTGAAGAGGTCTAAGTGTGAAATGTCTGTCACAGGCTCTGGGTTTGAACATTTGGTCCAAACTGCTGACATTGTTTGGCTTCTAGAACACTTAGGATTATAAGGCCCGACAGTTGACACAGGCCACTAGGGGCAGAGCCTTGAGGGTGACACTGCTTCTAATGTCACCAAACACTCTGAAGTGAAAGAGTTATTCTGTGAGTTCTCACCCCTGCAGACAAAGCCACTGCTGACACTGTGCCCCGCCCCATGGCAGCCCGGAAACGTCGAGTCAAGATAACCTGCCCTCTCTTAGGCTGTTCCTGTCTAGAGTGCCACCATGGGAAGCCAAGGAACTAACACAGCAGGTCAGGAGGAGCTGAGGTTTGCCTCCTGTATCTCCTGGTTCTGTTGGTTGAGTTATGTATTTTGGAGGTAACATCTTTAACTGAGGAAGCAGATTTACTCAGTGATGCTGGAGAATGAACAGAGACCTTATTCACCCTGGGAGTGTGTTCTAGCTACGTTCCCAGTCCAAGTGGTTCGTGTGTGTGTGTGTGTGTGTGTGTGTGTGTGTGTGTGTGTGTGTGTTTGTGTGTTTATGCACATGTGCGCATCTATGTGTTTGTATGTATAAATGTATTTAATCTTATTAGTGGAAAGGGCATGAGCAGGCTTCAACTTTGTAGACTGGCCTCTTTTGGGGATCAAACTCATGCATTAGGTTTCAGAGGTGAGCAATTCTACAGGCCGAGGCACCTCCCTCTTCTGAAAAAGTAGCTCTTAACACTCAGCATTAAAGGACACTCTCTAAGGAGAATGGAGAAGCAAAGAAAATGGCACAGGCCGCATTTGTTAGTAAAATGTTCCCAATTGTCCAGAGCTACTCTAACAGGACCTGCTTCTCTCTACAAAACTCCTTGCACAGGAGGATTGGGTAGATGAATGCAGATGTGGCTCAGGAGGGACAGCCAGTCAGACCTGATGGTTGTATTTTTCTGTCCAAAGACTGGAAAAGGAGCTCTGCAAGGAGTCGGCAGGCTGCTGAGAAGTGTGTGTCCTGCATGTTAAAGTTGAGCAAAGGACTCTGACCCAGCAGTAAAGAAAACAACCTACTTCCTTGTAAAAAGACTTGGCGGCAAACCAAAAAGGGTATGAGACATGAAAGGGAGAATTTCTCATTAATGAGAGGAAAGTGTGAAATGAGAAGTCACTGGTCAAATAAAAAGCAATAGAATTCCAGAAACGTGGCCATTTCATAATACGGGACAACCTAAGATGCTATGGGATATCGGGATTCTGTACCCTCTGGAAAGCAGCGCTTAATGTTGAGGTTTTCATCTCCTCTGTAGTTAATTTTCAGTGCCATCACACTTGATGGCAACCTTGGTCTCAGAGAAATGCAGATACATTGACCTCCAAGTTCACAAAGAGCTGGAGGGGAGAACTTTCTGCTGAGCATATGCCTTAGGAGAAAATATGTGTTTTTCTGTTGGGGAATCACTTCCTCCCATAAGCAGGGGCATTTGCTTTGCCTGAGACCAGATGTTACTGTGGATACAATGTTTCCTCACCTTCTAGATCCTGGGATTGCTGGTATGTGCCACCTTCCCCAGCTTTGACTTCAGGAGGACTCCTTTCCAACATCTGTGCTTTCTATTGACAGGTAGAGTAGGCTGACTGTCATCCTGATGTATTGTTACAATATCCTCTTCAACCCAAATGAACCCATTCAATGAAAACACAACTCAGTAATTAGTAACACAGACTGCGGTCTATATTGGGCAGAGTTACCACTACACTCTCTGTATTCCCCTCCTAGAAGACAACTTGCCCTTATCGATCTTCCTGTTCCCAGTCCTTCCTCTCTTTCTCTCCACTGACTCCTCCTCTTCCGTTTTACTCCCTGATTCCTCCTCTTCCATTTCCTCTCCTTTTTCCCACCTCCTTTCCCTGTCCAATCATGTATTGACTTAACATAAATCTACAGTGTCCCAGACAGAGAAAATGGTGGAGAGTGTCTCAGATTGAATACTGAGACACTCAAGTCACCCTGGGTGCCAAGAACCTTTCAACCGCCCCTTTTCATTTGTCATGTATAGGGAAATGGAATTTAAAAAAATCCTCCTCAGAAGACAGACCTGAAATCCAGGCAGAATGGGAGATTTTGTTTTCTCTTCCTGTGTGAGATTCATGAACTTTCTAGTGATGAGAAGGCTGTTTCCAAGACAACCTGGCTCAAAGCAACCCTTTAAGGAAAACCAAACAAAGGATGAAGGATGCTAAAGAAGAGAAATCTGAGACCAACAGAACTCAGCAGTTTATGCTGCCTCCGCTAGGGCTGGGGTTGAATTGAACATCTGAGGAACAACTCGTTGGGGTGTAGACTCCTGGAAATCCAACTTCTCAGTGTCTTTTCAGGACCACTGTCTAATTGCTATGACAGGTCTCCACAGTTCTTTCCGCTCCCACACCATTCTAGGTACTGTCCCTCATTCTTGTAAATAAGAAAGTATGAAGATGAGCCATAGACAGGGCAGGTGACGTCTGAATACCCTGACATGGCAGAACACTTGAATGACTGAGGTGGCTGGCTAGCTTGCTGTTCATTTCCTGACTCTTGCAAGGCAAAGTTTTTGAACACATTATGATGTTAAGTCCTGTGTCTCTTTAGAGTTCTATTTATTATGCACTGTTTGGGGCATTCCTGAGGACTGACATCAAGACAGGACTGCCACCTTCAAGGCCTCTCTTGACTTTCTCCACCAAGATGGGGAACGGCATAGAAATGGGTTCAACCACAGACTTTGGTTCTCATTAGCTCTTAAGCTTCCCATCCACTAGCCAAAGTGGGCACACAGAGAGCCTGGTGGCTCCTCATTCAATTAGTTAAGAGACAAAGCTTTGACGAATACCTTTGAAGCTTCTCTGCAATGATCCTGTCTTGAAGAATCTTCATGTCATTTGCCAAATTCACCTTCTCCAGCTGATGGCGGCCAGCCCTCAGCACCTAGGATGGAGAACAAAGGTGTTAACAATTGTACGTTGGCCAGCAATTTCTCTCATCTCTCAGATGTCACCCTTTCACAGTCTCCAAAGGAGAGTATCATTAAACATAATCTTCTGCCAACCATACATTAATTCTTTGAAACATACAGAGTAGGTAATTCAGTCCTATTCTAGAAGCTTCCATTTTTCTTTCTCTTTAAGGGAATGGCTTCCATTAGTACCATTTAATATTATTCTTTGCTTGGGTTTCATACATCCAATAAAGGAGAGTTTCTTTTTGAAAGATTTACAGTGTGCCCCACGTTTAAAAGTTGAGGGACGTCTAATTTTGGGTTGTGGGATTTATTTTAAAAGAAAATGCACTGAATCATAGAATCTTCCCAAAGCTGTTATTTGATGAATAGCAAAGGGAGCCTTTACAGGAGGTTTGGCTTTCCACCGTGTGCTTACAACCGGTGGAAACCTGCCTGCTGTAAACGTAAACACTTCTTCTGAGAAGCAGCACTTGCTTCCGTGTCTTTCATGAAGAATGCA
The DNA here is from genome assembly GCF_963924665.1 of Micromys minutus. Taxonomy (NCBI): domain Eukaryota; kingdom Metazoa; phylum Chordata; class Mammalia; order Rodentia; family Muridae; genus Micromys; species Micromys minutus. The sequence continues at coordinate 3,774,891 of NC_137961.1, forward strand.
TATCACATCACACTTTAACATGTACATGGTCCGTATCTACAGTGTATAAGTCAGATGAGAAAATAATAGGATGGAATAGGAAAATGTCACACCATTTAACAACTCAATCCATCCCGTGCTTTTAAAGTCTCTCCTGAAAACAGCAGTGTTTGAGAGATTTTATGTAGAGCTTGAAGCTTCCTTACCTGCCCACTGGTGAGTACAATTGTATATTGATCTAAACAGAGGGACCCCCCCAAGAAGCCACGGGTACAGATTCTTTGCCTCTGTAGACCTGCACCCTCTTGCTCTGGACTGACTTTGTGGGTTCAGGTTAAGTATGGGCAGTTCCGGGCTCCTCCCTCAGAGCAGTGAGCAGCCACTCCGATGTGGTGCAGAATGCTGGCTGTGGTCAGGTAGGCATCGTGTGACATCAAGATAACCTACATGCCTCCTGACGCCGATCCCACCACACTTCTGTGGGAGAATGGTGGGATCCCAGGTGACAGCACTTACTGGCTATGTGACCTGGAGTGAGGTACTTAGCCACCACCACAGTATGCCCTTTAGAAGGACCAGGGTTTAAAAGTGTAAGAGCTCCCCAGGTCCAGATGTTAGAATTACACAAGAGCACCCTCTTTAAAAACTAGGAGGAGCTTCTCCCACAAGCTGTTATTGCTTGAGTAATTTGAACAATAAATTCTAGGTTGCAAAGTGGATTTTTTCCCTAGTGCTTACATACATGTACCTTTTTTTTCCTCCACATAAACCTTTTGTTTTAATAAATAAAGAGTATTTGCGGCTTAGATTCCAGATCACATTTACACTCACAGAAGAGAGACCCTGTCTATTTGCAGATTTGAGAAAGGTGATAGGTTACCCGGACAGTCACAGTACTCAGTCTGTAATCTCTTCACCAGGAACTATTTGCCTCAGACCCTCTTCCTGGTTTGCTAGTTCACAGCTGGTACTGTAGCCACACCCAGCACTAAATATATAATAGAAATTCATTTAAAAAAAGAAAACTATATATATATGGTATGGAGAGGTGGCTTAGGAGTTTGGAGAACTGATTGTCTATTCAGACAACTCAGGTTCAATTTCTAGCACAAACATGGCACCTCACAACCATCTATAACTCCAGTTTCAGGGCCTCTGATGCCGTCTTCTGACATTTCTGGGCACCAACACGCATGTGGTACAGACATGTAGATGCAGGCAAAGCATTTATACAAGTAAAATAAATAATAAACTTAATTTTTTGAAGTTTGCTAATGACTTCCTGATAAAGACAAATGTATTCCATGGTCATTAAACTAGCATCATCTGCAAAAGTGGAGTTGGTATTATTGGTTAAATTGTTGGTTTGTAGTTATTCATATTTAATTAGTTATTTTAAATTTCAATGATATTTATATGCAGTGAGTTGGTAGATTTTGCACCCTCAGACTCAGCCAGCAAATCAAAATGTTTGAAAGATAAATTTCTTGTGTACGTAACATACAGGCTGTCTTCATTTTCATTTATTCTATAGATAATTATTAGATACCTTATAGTATAAATTATCTACATAGTATCTACATTTGATTTGTGTTACAATTAATCCACAAGTAATTGTCCAGAAACATATGCATATATTACATTTTAATACTATGCATACTGTTTATATAAGGCACTTGAGGATTCAGACTGATTTTCAGAACCAAACACCAGGTATAGATACCCAGGTAATGACTGTATCTTAGGCTGTGTCTCATCTCCCCTGAGCAGTTTGGCTTTGTCTCACAAGCCCAGCACACCAACAGGGAGAAAGAAACATAGCCTCTGTGTTTCACCTCCCCCAAGCAGCATGGTGCCATCCCACAAGCCCAGCACCTGATTGGGGAAATATGGATGTAGCCTAGCACCTCTGTGTTTCACCTCTCTGAGCAGCATTCTGAAGCCCCAGCAGTGGCTGGTGGCCAATGACCCCTTAGGAAGTGAAGACCTATAACAGGTATCATTCTGTAGTTCAGGCTGGCTACAACTTAGTAAGCAAACTAGGTGGCCATGAGCTCTCATCAACTATCTTGTCTTAGGTGCCTAAACACTGAGATTATAGACATGGCACCTGTACTCCAGCTTTGATAATTGTGTCTGTTAACATAAACCAAGGTGAGGCTCCATGACCAGTTTGTCCGGGATAAGAGGTAACAAACAAACGATCTCCATAGCAACAGTTCTTCAGCTTTTTGTTGTCTTGATAATTTTCTATTGCTATTATAAGAGACCATGACCAAGACAAGTCATTAATTTTCCATTGCTATGATAAGATACCATGACCAAGACAAGTCATTAATTTTCTATTGTTGTAAGATACCGCAACCAAGACAAGTCAGAGAAAACCTTTCATTCACTTACAGTTTCAGAGAGTTGGGAGTCTATGATGAGGGAGCAAAGGCATTCTAATGGCAACAGCTAAGAATTCACACCTTTATCCTCCAGAAGGGGTCAGAGAGAGATTCTAGGAAATAAGTCTTTTGAAACCTCAACATTGTCCCTGGGGCTGTGACTATAATAAGGCCACACATCCAGACCAAGTATTCAAACATATGAACCTATTAGGGCCATTCAAACCACCAGAGCATCTTTCTTCTAGCAGGTTTCATGGCCTAAAATGTCTTCTTTTTTCTATTCCACACTCTAGCATACTCCACATGCCTTGCACCAACAGATTTCCTTTAGACAACCCCTATTTTCACTTGTTGCTATGAGCACAGGTAACCTGAGATACAATGTAACATTCTGTTTATTGCCTTGTCTCTCCTGTCAGCTTTGAAGATTGTTCATGAAGAGCTAGGTCATGGCTGCCTCTCCATCTTACCCCTTCCCACAGTGTACTCCAGTAACTGCAGGGCAGTAAATGATCATCATAAACTCAGGCAGTCAGGATCTGAACTTAGTTTGGCTTAGAGTTTGTTCACATTTGGTTACAAAATAATCAGTTTTGATGGTATTTAAAAACTATAAAGTTAGTGGCTGCAGAGATGGCTCAGCAGTTATAGTCATTGGCTGCTTTTGCAGAGGACATGGATTCAATTCTGAGCATTCACATGCTGGCCCACAGTTGTCTAGAACGGCAGTGGCAGAGGGCCAGTGTTCTCTCCAGGTTTCGGTCATCACTGCTCACGAATGGTGCATTGAAGAACACGCAGGCAGAAACCCCAGACACATGAAAGCAAACACTTTTTTTTTTTTGGCGGAGGGGAAAGATGTAAACTCAAAAATTAATTCTTAGCCCATTTTGGAAACTAGACCAGGAAGTGGGTAGTCTCCATCTGAGACACACCCCTTTTCCTTTCGAAAGACAGTTTCTGTAAGCAATCACTTTGCTCAAGACTCAAGCATTGTATGACAGATGTATGTGTGCGTGCATGCATGCGCATGTACATGTATGTGCCTGTGTTCATGTCTGTTATTCTGTTCCTGGAATGAGGTGATAGGTGATACATGAAACAGCTCTAAAATCTTGGTCCTAAAGTCTGTAAGGGACAGGCACGCACGCCGGTTCATCCACCAAAGAGTGCCAGACTTTTTTACCTATTGGTAATCTCCAGAAGTTGAACTTAGTTAGTTTCCTCGCTGTGCCCGTCAAGCACGGGTCCGCCAATTTGTGCCACCATGTTTCTGAATTTGGTGCTTTTGGGTCCCTGCTACAGAACTAGGTGACGGAAGAGAACGTTTCTGACTTCCCAAGTTCACCAGCTTCTCAGATTTTACTGCAGAGAAATATCTTCAAATCCCTGGGCTTTGGTGGAAGGTTAGTGAAATGCCGTGTTGGTGACAGACTCGTTTTGCTTTTGATAAGCTGTTTTGGAGGTCGCTTTCTCTGCACACTTCACAGACGCCGTTAGAAATGGCTCGGTGGGGAGTTTGCTTACTCAGGCAGATGTTCTTTTGCTGTCTCCTTAGTAGCTTCAGTCTTGCTGCTGAAGAGCACGCTTCCCTGAATCTTTCGGCCCTGGAAAGTAGTTCCACACTGCTTTCCCTAAAGGACGGTCACATCAGATATTGCACCCAAATCCTGGCGCGATGAGGAAGGGGGCTGTCGCGTGAGGGGATCGACTCAGATACAATGACATGAGACCAGAAAACACACGAATTCCCGAAGCCGAGTCGAAGAGAGAGCTGGGAGCTTCGAGCTTTCCGTAGGGCCTACAGCTAAGCAGCCTCTGCACTCAGGGGTTCGTGTTCGTCTCTGTCTGACACTACGGAGGCGAGCCCCGCGGCTCAAGCCGCTTGCGTGGAGGAAGCCCTCGTCAGCATAGCGAGAGAAATCGTGGAGGGGACACGGGTAGTTCAGGAAGCCTCTGCCCCCGGCACGGCCTCTCTGTGAAATGGGCGGCACCACACACTAGTTACCTTCTTCCCATCCCTCGCTGTGCTTTTGAGAATCTCCAACGATACCTTTCTTTCCTGCCTCTTCCTGTCCTTCCCCTCCCCGCTTTCCTCGTTACGGGAAGACTTAAGGTCTTAACCGCATAGCGCAGGCGCAGGCTTACCTGAGATTTTACCCGCTGCCAGTGGTGAAGAATTAGATAATTTGCCAGCCTCACACTCCCAAGTGCTGGAGTTGGAGCCATAAACCACCACACCCAACTTCTTTCTCTCTCTTCTTCTCCATTCATTTCCCACTTCTCTTCATTTCAGGCGTACATGACAGGTTTTTATTCTGAAGCCCAGGCTGGCCTGGAACTCACTAAACTCATGACAATCTTCCTGCCTTTCTCTTTTCCTACTTCCTTCCATCTCATTTCTCTTTTCTTCATTTTTTTTTTAAAGGTTTTGTTGTATAGTTTAGGTTGGCCTGATAATTTCTACTTAGCCCAGACTAACCCGGAGTCCACCTCAACCTCCCAAGTACTGGAATTAAAGGTATTGTCTGCCTTATATTTGTTCATCATTTTTAAAAATTTTAATTAGATTTTTATACTCTGTGTGTGTGTGTGTCTGTGTACCCATGTTCAGGCATGTGTCATATTTATATTCATATGCATATGTATATATATATGATGTATATGTGTGTATATGTATATGATGTATATGTATATGTATATGTATATGTATATGTATATGTATATGTATATGTATATGTATATGTATATGTATATGTATATGTATATGTATATGTATACGTATACGTATATGCATACGCATATGTATAGTGGTCAAAAGACTATCTTCACTCACACGAGGCAAGTCTCTTGCCCGGCCTCACGTGTAGCCTTCGAGTCTTATCCCCACCACAAAATAACAAGTCATTTTGGCAAAAGCAGCAACATTTCCATCAAAATCAAAAGCCAGAGGGGTTGAGATACAACTTCACGGCAAAACACTTGTCAGGCATTTGTAGAATTTGGTTTCAATCCCAGCCCCCAACTCCCCAGAAGCCAAAGATAATTTTCAAAGTTTTCATCATTGGGGGATGGGACTGACCCATCAGAAAGCTAGTGGGATTTAGATTATAATCAAATACCATCTAAGAAATGATTTTAAAGATGTTATGTTAGAGGCAGGAAGCATTTCAAAATCGGTGCTTAAATACAGTTCACCTACTGAGAGGAAATAGTATACAAATTTACAAGGCAAGCCACAATGTCTGGGGCTAAGTCTCTTTCATAATCAATGGTATTTACTCTGCCGTGTTCACGTGGGGTGGGGGAGAGCTCAGAAATCCAGGAAACCGGAGACGCTCTGCCACAGAAGATTAAGTGCTGAGCCTAGAAAGGGTGAAAGGGTTTGAGAAACCCAAGGATATCAAGTAATCAGACCCCCAAGATTGGTAAAAATCTCAGCTTCCTGTCTTGTTAAGCAGGCTTTTCTGTTTGCCTAAAATGTTAAATTGCCTTCCAACTGCCAGAGCTGGAAGGACTGCCTAGTGGTTAGGCCCTCAGTGCTCTTACAGAGGACCCAAGTTCAGTTCTCATCTCCTGTGTAAGCAGCAGCTATAACCACCTGTAACTCTTCCAAGGGTTTCTGGGAATTCTGGCCTAGTGTGCCCCTCTCCATATACTGAGGAATGGCAGGAACTGGCTGGTAGAATTTAGAAGAAATAGTTGCAGTTCTCTTCTGGGCAAGGTCAGGAAACACAAGCTTTGGTCTTGGGGTGCCTCCTCCGAATTGAATTAAAAACTGCCCAAGGTGATACCTTCTCTTTGTAGGGCCAATAGGACCGAATTCTGAAAATATGATGCTCCAGAAAGCACTCCCTCTGCTCAGTGCTCAGGGCAAGGTGAAAGCAAACATTCCTCCCTTTAAGGCTAAACTAAGGTCACCTAGACATGGCCTCCCTCTTGTGAAGCTAATGAGGACCAACCCACCAGGCAGACAGCAGGGACCCAACACTGCTGACAGCAGAGACCAAGAATAAAGCAGCAAATCCAGGGAGCCAGGACGCAGACGTGTCTTGGGAACATTAAGACACAAGAGGTCCCAGTCTTTACATTTCCACTCAAAATTACACAGACAGGAAGATTTGTCAATTTTATACTCTTAAAAATCTGTTCTTGAGATGGGTCAGTCAACAAAGTGCACTGCCATTTGGGGGTCAGCACCTGGAATTACTCCCCAGGTTTCAGAATAAAAAGTCAAGCATGAGGCAGGGGAGATGGCTCAGTGGTTAGAGCACTGACTGCTCTTCCAGAGGTCCTGAGTTCAAATCCCAGCAACCACATGGTGGCTCACAACCATCTGTGATGGGATCTGATGCCCTCTACTGGTGTGTCTGGAGACTGCCACAGTGTACTCATATAAATAAATAAACAAATCTTTAAAAAAAAAAAAAAGTCAGGCATGGCAGAGGTGTGAACTTGGTAATAGCAGCGCTGGGATCCCAGGAGCTGTCTAGCCAGTGAGTCTAACTGGTGAGTCCCAGGTCCCAGTGAGAGCCCTTGTCTCAAAAATCAAACCAAATCAAGGTAGACACAGTCAGTGCTTAAGGAAGACAAACAACCCAGGCTCTGTCCTCTGGTACACACACACACACACACACACACACACACTCATACTTATATGCTTACACACACTTATTTACATACACCTTATATGCACTAAAATACACACATGTATATAATACACACTTACACACTTAAACACACATCTTAAAACACACAAACACACACCTTTATTTTTATTTAGTGGTACCACTCCTTACTACCGACACTTCGGATGATGGCGACTCTATTACCCTCTGCTTGCACCTTCTGTTGCCCTACTGTGTCCTCCTCTAGCTGCTCAGTTGCCCACATCTGAAACTACAAGTTTCCCGTCCCTTCCTTCCAATCATCCAGGCTCACGTCACAAACATTATACCTTCTAAACATGTCTTAGTCTCTTGTCTACCTTCACAGCCTGGGCCTCAGCATCCCCCATTTGGACACAGTGGTGTCTTCTCACTTCTAGTCTGCAGAGTTCTACCCACTGGCCTTTGCACAGGTCCACACTTCCTATGGTCAATAGGAGACACATAAAATCTTTCTAGGACTCAGAGTATGGTTCTGAGATGGAGCCTTTGCCTAGCACTTAGATGGCCCTCGAATTCATCCCTTGTGCTGTGAATACAAGTAAGTAAGAATATTTCTAAAATATGAGTCACATGATTTCCATATTCCAGCTCCACAAAATCCTTTTGTCTCTTCTTTGAGTGAAAAGCAGACGCCAAGATAATGGACATGAGGAGGAGGAGGAGGAGGAGATGGAGCTCTGGGCCACGGATGTTTCCATCACTAACCTGGGTTTGCTGCAGAAACAGCAGACAGAAGAATTAACACTATCGGAGGCTGGAGAGATGGCTCAGTCACTGAATAACACTGGCTGCTCTTCCAGAAGACCCAAGTTCAATTCCTGACATCCACATGGCAGTTCACAACTGTCTGTAGCACCAGTTCCTGGGTCTCCCGGTACATTTACTGACATATACGTAGGCAAAACACCAGTGCACGTAAGGTAATAATAAATGCAGATCTCTGTCTCAGTAACTCACTTCCGTGGAACTATAGACTGGATCGGAATCCGGTCTGTGGGTGTGTCTCTCCGGAATTAACAGGTTTTACCATTGTGCTGCTGTGACTTTGTTGGATTCAGGACCTGGTCCCTTTTCATAGACTTGTCTGCCCCAACTGTCCTGTTCAACAGTGCTCTTCCCTACTGGAAAGTTCTTCCCAGCCCGTCACCATCACCTGTGAAGAGTTCCTGGCTTCCTGAGGCTCAAGTAACACTCTGAGTTGAGCACCTTCTTTCACTCCTGAACATAGAGAGATAGCTCAGTTCCTAGGCAGGAGTGTGTAATGCTTGCTCTTCCAAAGCACCCAAGTTCATATCCCAGCATCCACATCAGGTGGTTTATAATCACTTCTAACTATAGCTCCTGGAGGCTAAAGGCCTCTTTTGGACTCTGTGGGCACCCACAAACCCATGGCAGGTACAAATAGAAATAAAAATAAATCATAAAAAAAGATGAAAACAAGAATAAATACGAAAGCCCCTAATGTACTAAAATAGTGCTGTGTTCAGACTAGGTGCTACATACTTTTCTATATTCCATCACTTCCTAGCTACATACTTTCCTGTATCACTTCCTAGCTACATACTTTCCTGTATCACTTCCTAGCTACATACTTTCCTGTATCACTTCCTAGCTACATACTTTCCTGTATCACTTCCTAGCTACATACTTTTCTATATCCCATCACTTCCTAGCTACATATTTTTCTACACTACTTCCTTGCTAGATACTTCCTTTCGGCTTTTCTAACACTGTTCTCCTGGAGATGAGGAGTTTTGGTAAAGGTCTTATTGCTGCTTCACCTGCTGCTGGTCCTCAGGTGACAGTGACACACACTCTGATCTGGGTCTTATCTGTGTCCCCTCTGCTGTAACTGAAGCTAAGGTTGTGATAACTGGGCTGGTCTCTGTAGACCCTGACATGCAGTGTTGACGGATTCCATTCAAATTTAGAGGTAAAATAATCTATTGTTAAGATAATAATTAAATTTCTTGATAGTCACAGATAATTTGAAGTAGAAATGAAATTCAAACATGATTTAAGTTTAATTTCAGTAATTTACTTGTTTGTTTTTGTTTTGTTTTGTTTTGTTCTGTGACAAGATCTCCCTATGTATCTTAGGCTGGTCTTGAACTCACAATCCTCCTGGCTCAGTTTTCTGAATGCTAGAATTATAGGTAGGCATGAGCCACCACATCTGACTCAAAGAAAATCTTTAAAACTTGATAAGAAATTTCACCATTTGGTCCATTTTGCATGTAAAACAGAAATGGGGAGGGGGCGGGGGAGAGGGAGGGAGAGGGAGAGAGAGAGAGAGAGAGAGAGAGAGAGAGAGAGAGAGAGAGAGAGAGAGATAGAGAGAGAGAGAGAGAGAGAGAGCAAGCATTAGATAGACACAGCACACGCACACATACAACTCTGTGATACAGGATACAAGTCTGTCTTATGTAGCAAATGACAGCCCAGTGGAGTAATCACAACACGTAGAACTTTCAACCTCAGGCATCCTTGTATATTTCTAAGTTTTCTTTCACAAAATAGCATTTAGCAATAATAATATGAGGAGATACAGTCATGGTTTTACAAATGCAATTTATACAATTACCTCCAGCAGAACTTTGTTCTACCTGTTGCTCATACCTTTCTTCTGTTGTTCTACAGGGTTATAGAAGTGACATCTGAAAGCCACACACCACACCCCCAAGCTGAATATTTCACGAATGCAGAGTCCTGTGTGGAGAGCAAGTTTAAAATTTTGGCTCTGGGCTTTGCCAGCGCTTAAGTAGCCTTTGTCCAAGCTTCTTTAATATTAAACCTTTGGCCCTACTGTGAAAATATTAATGAAAGTGACATGCTGGCTGAAGTCACCGTGTTTGCTAGTTTTCGGAAGCTGGCAAACGTTTCAAGCCTCCTGTCAAAGTTGGAATTCTTTCCGTAGTGTAAAAAGAAACGTCCAACAATTATATTTACCTGAAATGGTGAGTAGCCAAGACAGAGAAACTGAAGATGAAGACAGGTACAATCACTACATTGCCCAACAAACCAAGTGAGTGACCCGGCTCCTTCCTGTGAGGGTTGTAAACCAGCTTGTATATAGCCAGGCTAGGCTAGACTAGAATGCACCGAGACTGGCCCATCTAAGCATCTCCTCCGAGTGTTATTTTGTCAAGTGAATTATACGAACATTTTTTTCTCTTCTAGTATCCTTAGGAGAGACCAAACTGGGAGGGCGGAGAACTTTGGCCAGAGACTCGTTTCCCATCATCTAAACATCTCAAGTAGCGGTAGGATCATAAAAACACCAACTGCACAAGAGGCAGGAAGGAAAACCTGCCTTCTTTCTAGCAAAAGTAGATCATCATACTTACAAAAGCCGCCTTGAAAGTCTTCTCTAGAGAAAAATCTCGGGGAGCAGGGAAGAGGCAGCTGAGCTGAGGTTAGGTGGCAACAGGGCTTCCTTCCTCCTCCAGAATGGAAGAGTCATTGTTCCTTATCGCCCTGACCTCTGAGAGGCTTCAGGAGCCAGGGAGGCCTGGCCTCTGATCCCAGCTGCCCTCTGGGCCTCAGATTTCCAACTTGCAGATAAAGCTGCCCGGCCTGACACCAGCTCCGAGATTCATTAGGGACTGTCTGTGAAGTGCTTGCAAGATGCAGTTATATAAGCCGGGCGTATTATCATCACACACCCCCATAGACCCAGCTCTGCCAGACAAACAAAAGGCAGTTCCAAGAAGAGGAGGAGCAGAGGCACAAGTTCCACTGGGGGTGAATTTCGGGACACTGCTGAACTGACTGGAGGAAAAAAAGGCAACCCAATAGGGGTATGCAAACCTCGGCAAACAAACTGTGTTGCAGCTGGCCGGCTGGGAGCGGAGGGGGCGGGAGGGGAGTCCGGGTTTCCAGGCTGGCGGTCCTGGCGCCTGGAGCACCCAGTACAGTAGCTGCCTGTGGCAGGCCGGAATGATGAGGAAGACGTGGGCTTTGGAAAGCCGGGCTTTCCAGAGGCCAAGTACTTAGTAAACTGATCGCTCTTCAACCCGGACCCGGTCTTCTGTCCTCTGTATTCTTGGTCTCTTTTTCCTAAGGGTGGTTTGCAGGGACTCAGTCGCTTGTGTTCTTTGGAGTTGGAGTTCTGTTCGAAGCCTGTCTGGGTCTCTGCTCTTTCCTCTGTGAGAGCAACAGCTCCCCCCCCCAACCCTAACCCCCGTGTCCCCAAGTCAGAGTCATTAAGAAAGTTCCCGCTCTTAGCTTGCTGCTGTACCTGCTTTTATTATTATTATTATTATTATTATTATTATTATTATTATTATTATTATCATTATAATTATCATTATTATTATTATTATTATTAATGTGAAGACTCTGACCCTGGCACTTCCGGCACCGCCCTCCAGTGTCACCTTCCTGGCAGCATCTTAGAAAGTCAGTCACTCTCAAACGGTGGATTCCGCAGTCCTCGCAGTGAGGACCTTACTCTGCAAGACCCCTCACCCCTAACTTGTATAAGTAAGTCAGTGTTATTTCATACAATCCCCTGAAGGTGGCGTTTTCAGCATTAACAGTTTGTGGAAACTGTGTGGGCCATCAGAAATAAGCAACTGTGCTCCGGTTACCACATGGGGTGAACACTATCTTCCTGAGGCTTTTTATTGACATTCACTGGGTGACATTTCCTCTGGTGTTCTTTGACCAAAGCAAGATGCTTTAAATTCCATGTCTGGTGGCTGGAACCTTAATCCTGTCATCTAAGAGACCTGAGCTGTTTCTACACAGCACACTCTCTCCTATGCATACAGAATGTTCAGTGAATTAGAATAATTCTCCCACCTCCTCTAATTTGGAACAAACCAAAACCAATTCAGGTTCTGAAGAATTTCAGCCCCAACTCTAGTGTTTGGGGGTTTAGTCTACAAAACCTGTCTACTTTCGTTTTATATTTTAGAGAGTGAGGCTGGAGACCCAGGACCTCTACCCAGACACAGCCCTAATGAGCATCCTTTACAAAGATGTTCTTCTTGTTTGATTATTTTGTGTGCATAGATGTTTTGCCCAGATCTGCGTTTGTGCATCGTGTGGAGGGTCCTCGGGAGGCAGCAGAGGGCATTGGATGCTCTGGGACTGATGGTTGTGAGCCATCAGTGGGTGCTGGGGATAAAGTCCAGGTTCTGTGAAAGAGCTGTCACCCCAGTCCCCCGATGAGCATTCCTAACCTACCTGAAATACAGGCATTTTAACCTCTATTTTACCAACGGAAGAACAAGTCTGGCTGTGGTAACCCATTTTTCATTCGATAGGACACAGTCCCAGAGGGAAGGCAGGAGGATTCCTTGTGGATCATGGGTCCTTCTGCCCATGCTGGCTTGGTTCCGCTCTTCAGGCATCACTTCAGCTGGTATTCCTGGTATTGATTACTGATATCACTGGGATCACAGGCACTTAATACTGGTATTGCTGGTATAGCTGGGATGGGCGACTTGGGTCTGATGTGCTGCCTTGATATCTTGGGGCCTCACTGCACCCTTCTAAGGCCCCAATCCCATAAATTCCCCCATCCCGGCCCCCCAATCTCTAGCCCGGCTAGTAGGAAAGACTTTCCCTTTGGCCTGGTCTCCTGTCAATCAGATCGGGCGTACCTCATCCGCTCATCAACCCAGCTCAGCTTCCTGGACTTCAGCTTAGTCCTGACAGGGGGTTTGTCAAAGGAGCCAATCCTGTTCTCCCCTGCAAGCCCTCTCTGGCTAAACTCGGACGCTCCATCTTGGCTACAGAAAGCCAGCCTCCCCCAGGTCTGCCACTGTGTTTCCAGTCCCCGAGTGTGGTGGCCTTGAACCTCCTCCCTCGGGCGGTGAGTACGTGACTAACTGAATCGTCACTGCTCGGCGCTGGGTGCCGTGAGCTCTACTGTCCCCAGAGCTCTCCGGTGGAACAGAAGAGTGACCAGACATTAATACTAATACTAAAAGGAATTTATTACATGAACCTATTTCCAAACAGACTGTCTTTGGGCTTTTGCTAAGCGTCATGCTATCCAAAAGTAGAAATAAATTCTAGCTCAAATAATGTCAACCAGGCCTAACCTTTATTAATTTCTACACCACCGAGCTTTGCCATCTGCTGTTTTTAATTTTTATTTTGCTTACCTCGAGGTCTGGGATGTCAGTAGCATGCTCCCTTTCTTTGAGAGAGCTTTGACTACAGCCCTGTCTGGAGGCAGAGGATACGTACACTTTCCTGGCCGCCATTTAAATCCACTCACTTCATTCTTTCAGGAAAAAAAGCAGCAGAAGGAAGTTTTTCTTCATCTCCAAAGATGGCAGATTATAATAAACAAGTTTTTTTTTTTAAATCAGAGACATCCTATTATTAATACATTTCTGAATTCTCAGCCCTAGAAACAAACCTTCTGATGTGATTTCTTTCCTGTCCGTGAGATTTACAATGGAAAAGGTCACGTTTGCACTAGGCTTTGGTCTGAAATTCATCTCCTCTCCGTGTATCTCTATAGAACCCAGACACTTCATTATTTACTTATTTCCAAACATGAAATGCTTGTCATTCTTGAACAACAACCTAATCTTCCCTCATTGGGCGGAGGAAGGGAGGGAGAAAGGGGTGGGAAGCAACGAACCGTGGCCAGGACACAGATAATGGGGAGGGTTCTGGGGAGCCCTGAAATGCTTCCTTCCACGTCTCTGTCTATAAAGATGGGAGGTGTTCTCTGAGCGCATGCGTGGCCCTCTCCTACCATGGAATTGAGGAGGGGCATACTCAATAGCAAAGGATGTCTTCCCCTCCCCCTTTCCCGTTATACAGAGTTAGTTCAAGTCCAACCTGGGTTACATGGCCAGTCGTTCATCTCAAGAAAGGAAGCCTCCATAACAAAGCTCACTCAGATTCTGTTGTATAAAATAAACAGACGTCTTAAGTCCTGCCACCTGACTTCAACACTGAGGCTCGGCCTGCACCGTACTGCCTTGTCTTTCAGGAGCCGAGTCCTGAATGCGAACACACGATATTAGAACGAGAGCTCACTTAGGTCCTATCAAAGCTCAACAAACCTTGTGAAATTTCGTAACAACTTATCGACGTGTACACTGAGCTTTTGTTTTATTCCTGAAGCCAGATGAGAGCCTGCCCACCCCCTCACCTCAAAGGCTTCCTGACTTGACTAATTCTAAAGAGGGAATTGATTTTCTCATCATCTGCTGCCTTTGACAACGGGAAGGCCGGCGCGCCCAACATTGCTAAAGGGACGGCTCCCTTCTACCCAAGGGGAAAGAATGTGTGCTAATATCTTTAATGACTGGCATCTTTATGAGAAATGCAAAATCATTTATCCTCAGCAATAGCCTGCCTAGGATTAAAATGTACTTGGGGGCTTAGAGCGGAAGCAATCTGTCAGGCGAAATTATTTAGACTGATGTGAATTAACCGAATAAATCGGCTTCCGACAGCTTCCTAAGGACATGTAGATTCAAGTTGGTGGGAAGTCATCGCTGAGATGCAGGAGACTCTGGAAAAAAACCGGCATTCTATAGGAGAAAAACAACACATTTTCTGGGTGAATTGTGGTTGTGTCTGCTAGGATCTGGAAATGATTTCAGAGGGACACTGAAATTAAGAGGGCATGCTGAGTAAGCAGGCAGGTGACTCGCCTATACAGGACAGCAGTGGAACATCACAAAGCCACCTCTGCATAAGGGCCTGGTTCTAAACAGTGTCCACTAGGCCCTGGACTAGTCCGCTCAGGGCTGTCTTTAAAAGGCCAGTGAGTACCGCTCTGGAACCAGTGAGTGCTGCTCTAGAACCAGTGAGTGCCGCTCTAGAACCAGTGAGTACCACTCTGGAACCCGTGAGTGCCGCTCCAGAACCAGTGAGTACCACTCTAGAACCAGTGTGGGTGCCGCTCTAGAGCCAGTGAGCTGCTCTAGGACCAGCTAGTGCTGCTCTAGAACCAGCCAATCGGCAGGAAGGTCTGTGTCCCACAGGACTGCCTCGCTCCACTTGCTACATGACAGCTAACAAGGTTTTACTAGAATCTCACCATTTTCTTCTTCCAAAGTTTCACAGCAAACTCTTGTTGTTGTTTTGTTTGTTTGTTTTTACCCAATTTACCCGGAAAACCTAGGAAATTATAGAAGCACTCTAGCTAATCAGGAAGTAGTATGGGTCTGGAGAAAAAGGTGCGAAGTGCTCGAAAACGGAACCGCGTCTACGTCATTGATGCCCACAGCTTTCTACTTAGAAGCTTCTCGGGAAACCTCAGAGTCTGGGTGTCTCGTAGGCACTAGCTCTCTCTCTCTCTCTCTCTCTCTCTCTCTCTCTCTCCTCTCTCTCTCTCTCTCTCTCTCACACACACACACACACACACACACACACACACACACACACACACACACACATAGCAGAGCTTGGTCTAGGTAGCAAGTTCCTGGACAGCCTGGGTTGCACAGTGAGACCCTGTTTTTAGTTTTGTTTTGTTTTTCAGGAAGAAGGAAGAGGATGTGGTGGTGGTGGTGGAGGAGGAGGAAGAGGCAAGGTGAAAAGGTATTTGTCACCACAGTCTCTCCCTGACTCATCTCTTGATGGGAAAGTGTGTGTGCCTCCTACAGATACCTGGGCTCCTGCTCTGGTCTTGGCCAAAGTTTTGAATTCCTTATTTAACTGCTTAGAGCAAAAGGAAGCATTCCCCCCTTTTCCTTTTGTCAGACAGACAAGTGACTGTAAACTAAAAAGTTATCCAGTCAAAGGTCACATCTGTCAAATTGTCAGGAGGGCAGTTCAACTTTCCAAAGGCTGACTTAATCATTTAAAAGTATAATTTGTCCTCTCTCCTTCCTTCCCTCCCCTACTTCCCTCCCTCCCCGCCCCTTTCTGGCTTCGAAACCATGCTTTGCTATAAAGCTGAGGTTTGGTGGACTGAGCCAACTTAAATTTTAGGTCTTGTGTTTAAGTATTTAGACTATAATGTCTTAAAAGCTTTTTTAATAGAGAACTCTAAACAGCATCCATTCATTAAACAAGCAATTACTGAAAATTTAGAGAGGGCCAGGGACTTCTGTGGTCCAGATAAGATTTCTCAACCCACCTTTTAATTAAAAAAAAAAAAAAGTATATTCTTACAAATCATGTTCTTGATTCACATTTTTCAGGGTAAAAAAAATGAACAGATATGAGGAAAAGAAATTGGTTAAACTCTCAACTAGGCTGAAGAAGATTGAAGAGAGCACCCAGGGCAGGACCCTGGCTCAGTGGTGAGAGCCTGGGGTCCCCCCTTAACTCAGCAAAAGTACACTTAAATGAATGTGTAATATGCAGCCACCAAATCCAAGCACTATAGCTGATGCCAAGAAGTATTTACTGGCAGGAACCAGATAGACATGCCTCCTCAGGAATTATGTCAGAGTCACATAGATACAGCTGAGCATGCTTGCAGCTAACCATTGGTCTGAACTCGGGGACCCCAATGAAGGTGCTAAAGAAAGGACCTAAGGAGATAAAAGGGTCTACAACCTCATGGGAAGAACAACATTATCAACCAACCAAACCTTCAAAAACTCCCATGGACTAAAACACCAACCTTTGTGCACACATTGAGAGACCTATTGATCCAATTGCATATGTAGCTGAAGATAGCAGGGTCTGGCATCAATGTGAGAAGAGGCCTTTGGTCCAGGGAAGGGCATGTTTTCCCAATGTAGGGGAATGCCAAGGCACTGGGGTGAAGAGGGTGATTAGGAGGGCGTGCACCTTTGTGAAGACAAATGGAGGGGGAGGGGGATGGGAGCGGGTTGTGGGGGAGGGATAACATCTCAAATGTAAATACAGAGTATCTAATTTAAAAAATGAGAGAAAAAAAGAAAGAAATGTATGTATATGTACATACAAACAGGGTTCGCTGAGATGGCTCAGTGGTTAGAGGAACTTGCTGCCAAGCCTGGCGGATCTGACTTTGATCCCCAGAACCCACATGGTGGAAGGCATTAAGAATAATCTTCAGAGAGTATGGTGCTGTTGGCTCGATGTTAACATGTTGGTGTGTATTAGCTAAGAAAGTTTTCTATCCTTAAAAGTGGGCAGGTATTTAATTATATAATGTTTTCCATAAGGTTGCAAAAAATAAAATGCTTAAAAGTGCTTTACCAAGTCTCGGGTGTCAGCTGTTCTATGGAATTTTACAGTGTATACTTGGGGTCAGGGAGGTGACTCAGTGTCTTAAAACACTGCTCACCAAACTTCTATTTTATTTTGGTCCTACACGGTGGTGGTGAGAGAGAACCAACTCCCAAAAGTTGTCTTCTGACCTACACAGGACATGCCTCCTTCCTAATAAATATGTAAATATAATTTTTTAAAAAATAAGAATGTACATCTTATAAACTATGGAGAAAAGTTAAATTATGCTCAGAGGGC
Organism: Micromys minutus; assembly: GCF_963924665.1. Taxonomy (NCBI): domain Eukaryota; kingdom Metazoa; phylum Chordata; class Mammalia; order Rodentia; family Muridae; genus Micromys; species Micromys minutus. Next base: position 3,792,325 of record NC_137961.1, read on the forward strand.
TCAAACTTTAGTACAGTACAGACGAGAGGCCCACTCACTGAAAAACAAGCTGACAGTTGGGGCCAAAGGCGTCTCAGTGTTGGGAGAACAAGAGAAAGTTTCCTGTTCATCATTTGGAACTGTCCTTCTGTGAGGCCCTGGTGCGTTTTGGGGTTCAGGCTTCACTAGCAGTTTGTCATTTCGTGTGTGTTTTGAACAGTAACAATTGAACATGTCTGAGGAAAGACATTAGAAAGGACTGAACGGAGCTAGCAGGACAAGAGCGCTTCAAGGGGCGCCGCAGCCACCACCGCAACAGCCGCAACCACCGCAGGTGCAGCGCAGAGCAGGGTGTCTTCCGTGACCGACTGTCGGAGACAACAGTGTGTGCTTTGTTTTCACTATGGACTGCTGTGACGGAAGCAGGACCAGGAGGCACCTGCAGCCCGGAGGGGCACAGCGCCTGGACACACAGAATGCGAGACCGCAGAGTCTGTTTTCTACCACCCACTGTAGCTCAGTTCCTGTGCACAGAAATGAGTCGCCATTCGGCTACGTAGCCTTTACACTCCCAACAAAATAACCCATCGGAAACTATAATCTAGGTAAGCCCATCATTTGCAGAAACCTAGCCAGATTTGCCATTACATTTTCTATCGAATTAGAACATGAGCAAAATATACCAACAAACCTACTCTCTGTCCTCTGACGTATTTCTGAAAACATCATAAGGGTTTCCTTTAAGTATAAACAACAACGAAGAGGAAATGTGGAACCTTTTAAAAAAAAAAGACAATTCTCAAAAAGTAAAAAACTATACTTGTTCCTTGACAAGAAATCTTTTTAATTTCAGGTTAGAAAGTTGTTTTCTTATGGTGCAAAATGAGAAATGTAAAAGAAGAATTATATTCATTTGTTAAGTTACTTTAATCTTGTTTTCTTTGTATATAGATCAGTTTTAAACAGAACTTATGTGGATGCATAATTCTATGTACACTCCTGAATTTCATCTGTAGTACAGAGAATTTAGCTCTTTCGTTTCTTTTGGGAAAGGAAATCTTCCAAATGACATTTTATTGCTGAGTGACAGTTCAGCTGCTCACATTCAATAAGATTGTCCACGAATGACAAAATGTGCCGTAACTTGAAAAAAAATTAAACAGAAGAGCAAAGCAGGAGGAGTCAGGCGTCCTGTGGGTAAGGATGGACCTCGGTCACTTTCTCATTGGGGGCCACCGTAATGGACATCCTCCACTCCCACCAGAAGTTCTGGGTTCTCACACAGGCCTGCTCCTCCTCCAGCTGAGGCTCGGATCCGGAAATGCTGTGCTCCCTCAACTTTGCCTTTCTGGTGCTCCGCGGTGGCAGCAATTCTTTGCTTCCTTAAATACAGCCACGCTTGAGTCCAGCCTAGGCTTTGTAGCCAGACTGTCTCCAAAAGAACGCCACAAAAGCCACACACACACACACACACACACACACACACACACACACACATACACACACACATACACACATATACACACACACACCACACACACATACACACACACACACATACACACACACATACACACACCACACACACATACACACACACACATACACACACACATACACACATATACACACACACACCACACACACATACACACACACATACACACACCACACACACATACACACACACATACACACACACACATACACACACACATACACACACACACATACACACACACATACACACACACACACACACACACACACACACACACACACACACACTACAAAACGAATGAACAGAAAAGTAAAGTTCTTTAGCGCAGAGGTACACACATTAGCAAGAGAGTCCACGGTGGAGGAAGAAATGAATCTCATGCCCTTGGGTCTTAACGTGAATCTGTATGTGAACTCGAGTCAGTCCCCATGGTAATGGGAGATTTGGACTTTTTAAACATGTTATTTATTCTGTTCTATGTGTGAGTAAGTGCGTATGCTGCAGTGCCCTTGGGAGCCAAAAGAGGGCATCTGACCACCCTGGGACTGGGTCCTCTGCGAGAACAGCCAGCGCTTTTAACCACTGAGGCACCTCTCCAAGTTTAATTGGGACTTTAATCCTAGCCCTAACCCCAATCCCAACCCTCACATAACACCTACACTGTGGAATTCTCTCTGGTAGAAACTCTCTTCGAGCACAACTGTGGCAGAATGCCTGCCTAACACGAAGGCGCTTGTTTTGATCTCACTACAAGAAGAAAAAAAAGGTGCACACCCTTAATCCCAGCACTCCAGAGGCAGAGGTAAGTGAATCTCTGAGTCTGAGGCTAGCCTGGTCTACAAAGTTGAGTTCCAGGACAGCCAGGGCTACACAGAGAAAACCTGTCTTGGGAAACCAAACCCAAAGCAAACAAACAAGCAAAGGGAAGGAAAGGTTCTTGGATTTGTGGTGGCTCTTCCACCTGTTTTCAGATGTTAAAGCTCCTTAGATGTTCCCCGGGATGTTTGTTCTACTAGCATTCCCTATCTCAGTAACTTCCTGGAACCCCCAGGTTTAAATTATTTAAGATAAATCAGCACACAAGATTCACTATCTTTATACACTTTTGGTGAGAGAGACAGAGAGACAGAGACAGAGAGACAGATATTCTCCATGGAGTTTATAGGGATTTCCACTCATGCTGAGCAGCAGATAGTTGGTCTCTCCTCTAGCACCTTCCTTAACAATCTGGTCTGGCTTTAATTTTCCAGGTCCTCAAAACCATAATTGTCACAACCTCCTCAGTTCAACTCTCCAGAGAAATTAATTGACACCATAGAGTTCTGAGTGGCTGGCATGTGAAAGATACTCAGCTATAAAATTTCACATCTAATCAAGAAAGATGGGGCCCAGCGCTGGCCCATTGTCTCCCTGAATCTGTTTCTGGCCGGAATCCAGCTGGCTCTAAGCTGCCCTGAAGAGTGATGTGGGCAGAAGATGGAAAAACGTTCGAGCCAGACAATCAGTGTCTGTAAGAGTGTCGTCCACGTTGTCAGAAGATGCCCCGGGTAGCAGGGGATTTGCACTGATTAGTGTCCTGAAATTCTTAATGACCGAAGTGTAATTTCTAGCCCAGTTTTCTTTGACCACTCTGACTGTAAGGAGGGTTTGTAGGACGGAAGGATGGATAATATTAATCTCAGCTTCTGCCATCGTGAGTCTAATAACCCAAGGATAAGGAATCGAAGTCTACGAGGAGTGGCAATGATGCAAAATTTGTGCATATCCACGGGCGAAAACGAGGGCACAGCTTCCGGCGAGGAGAGAGCACAGAGAAGTGCGCTGATGGTTGGGAGGCTTTGGGAAAGATGATTCCACTGAGGTATGAGGGTGGGTATCAGGGTTGGGGCGCACAAGCCTTTCTCTTCAAACCAAGATGGGTGAGCATTGGAGTGTGGGACCATTATGGGAGTCAGGCTCAGCCCAGATTGTGGCGTGAGCAAGCGATTTATGACTGGGGTAATAAGGTGTAAGCTCAGGATGCCTGAGACCAGTTTAGTCAAGAGCATAAAAGGACACGGAGGGGTGCGGGGGGGGGGGTGTGTGTGTGAAAGGGTGTGGCTATCCATCAGTGGAAGCTGTAGAAACAGCTAACGAGCCGTTCTCAAGTAGATGACGTGAAACAAGACCCATCCAACAGAGGCGAGCAAGGTTAGTGGAGACCAGAAAGGGTGGAACTCAGTTCAGAAACAAAAGGTCTGCAGACTGTTCCAGTCCCTCTATCTGTCCAATGCTTTAGTTGCAAGACTATCTTCGCTCTGTTTGATTTGAGACAGTCTTACCATAGACCCATCTGGCCTGGAACTTACTCTGTAGCCCAGGCAGCCTTGAACTTTCCAGCCTCTGCCTCCCGAGCCTGAGATTGCAGACACGGGCCACCGTGTACGCCCACCAGTTTCTTCCTGCAGGCTTAGGGAAAGAGAAGAGCTTGCTAATGGGAGGGAAGAGTGACTGACTAGGTGAAGAACAGAAACAAAAGGCAAAGAAAGACGCTCCATAAAGTCTACAGGTTTGCTTCTAATCTCGCTGTTGGCCGCAGCCCGGCGCCGGGATCTGGGCTCCCAGTGCTTCCCAGGCACCGCCTGCTTCTTTTCCTTTGCCCTAACCACTGCCTTTGCCCGGCGCGTAGTTTTTGTCTCCATTATGTCTTGAGAGGTTATCGCGGAAAGAAGATGCGCGTTTTAGCTTATTATCTGCTCACTGCGAAATAAAAATCACACGAACCAACGAGGCAGCCGAGGTTCAGCTATCCTACAGGCTCCTGACTCAGTCCTAGACTGGATCAGACTGGTTCTGGAATATTAATAGGCATTTTTGGAGCTAACTGGCTAATCAGAGTAAAGGTTGTTAACCATGTACGTTTTCTTGTACTTGTGTTAGGTGGCAGCTGGAGGAAGCGTGAGGCGACCAGCCCTGTGCTCTGCTGCACGCGCTCGCCATCAGTCTGACTTCGGAGCTCGGGTATTAGGTCTCCGCCCACCGCCCACCCCCGCCTGCCCACCCCGCCATGCCGGTGTCTCATCAGCGCAATTGCCAGCCATTAATGGCTTTCAAATATAAACTGTCTCCTGTCAATCATACCCTCATGCCCCGAAACTCTGAGTGAGAAACGGATTACAGGTTCTGAAACGCTAGCTGGCAGATCTCCCAAAGGAACCAAAGTTCAGAGCACTCAGTTGCATAATATAATCCGGGCCAAAGTCCTCATTAAATACTTGACTGGAACCCAAGTCCCCTTTGAGGAACCAAAATGCTGTCTAGTCTCCATGGCCATTGCTATTTCTGCACAGTTTCGTAAACTAGAAAACGCATCTGAAGGGCTGGAGATACGGCTCGGCAATCAAGAGCACAGACCGCTTTTGAGGATAACTACCCTTTAGTTCAGAGCACCACTAGTGGCTCACAGTCACCCGTAACTCCAGCTCCCGGGAATCTGGTGCCCTCTTCTGTCCTCCGAGGGCACCTGCAAACACCTGTACGAGCATGCACACATACACAAGCACACATAATTAAAGAAGAAAATACGCTTTTAAAGAAACATATTTCGATTGCAAATCATGCTTGGTTCAAGCTCAACGTTCCTTTGGTCACAATGCCCCCAGGATAAAGCACAAAAGAATGAAATGACCAACGCGGAAAACAATAGCTAGGCCTGGAATCCACCTACTGTATTAGGTTGTGCTCGCCTAAGGAATGCTCCCTCTGTCTTAAAGAGGCAATTGCAGGATTGAAATAAAATTAATAAAGGGAAGAAGCGTGACTTCTGAGGAGCTAGAAAAGGGAGACTAACTCAGGGCCAGGCGTAGGTGCACAGAAACTTCCAGCCAGCCTGGAACCTTTTCCCAAATCTTAAAATTCAGAACTGTGCTGTATGTTAATTACCTCGATTGGATCATTGCACGTTGTAAATATCTGTTAAATGTCACCCTTGACTCTTCCACATGCCCCAATTAACATTTTGTAAAGAATAGACTTGTTCCGTAGGAAGAAGAGTCTGTGAGTGTCAGTGTCACTGGTCCAACACGTCATTCCTACGTTCTGAAAGAGGTCATTAATCAAGTTGTTCCATGGTAAAATCTGAAGGTTTATGAATTATAACTTCAATATTTCATCTCTTTTGCCTCTGGACTCTCTTTAAATTCTACATTCCTTTCCACCAGCATTATCTTAGTTGAAAGAAGAAAATTATGGGTGTTTTACAGGAGTTTGGTGTTCTGACTTGAAAATTCACTATCTTCCCAAATTTAGAAATACCAGAATTTTACTTGGCCAATCAATAATCTCCTTTCCTTCCTCTCCCTCCTCTCCCCTCCCCTCTCCCCTTCTCCCCCTTGCCCTCAATCTTAGTCTAAGAGGAAATGTCTTTGTTCTGAAAACATAGTTTGGATTCCTCTTTCAAATCTATCAACAAACAGTTAGATCTTGTCAGTATGTATGAAGGTTTTGTCTGCACAAATGTGAGTGGACCACATACATGCAATTGAGCACTCATGTATGCCCCCCTGCGCCCACCACACCCACACACACACATCACACCTACACACACATCACACCTACACACACAGACCACACCTACACACACACCACACCTACACACACACCACACCTACACACACACCACACCTACACACACACCACACCTACACACACACACACCACACCTACACACACACACCACACCTACACACACACACCACACCTACACACACACACCACACTTACACACACACCACACCTACACACACACACCACACCTACACACACACACACACACACACACACACACGACACCTACACACACACCACACCTACACACACACCACACCTACACACACACACCACACTTACACACACACCACACCTACACACACACACCACACCTACACACACACACACACACACACACACACACGACACCTACACACAAACACACACCACACCTACACACACACACCACACCTACACACACATACAGAGGGAGAGGGAGGGAGAGAGGTGCATCCTTCTCTTACAAAGGACTCGGGTTCAGTTCCCAGCACCTACATAGCAGTTTACAACTGTCTACAACTCCAGGTTCCAGAGAAGCTGATGCTTTTATCTAGCTTCCTTGAGCACTGCACGCATGGATTGGCTAAACCTGGGGTTACAGATGCTTGTGGGTGCTCGGAAGCCAACCCCAGTCTCTTGAAGGTGAGCAAATGCTCTTAACCACCAGACCACATCTCCCCCAAATGTATTTATTAAATTGTATCCTATTTGGAGAGTGTGCACTTGTGTGTACGTGAACATGTGTCCCAGCACTCTGCAGAAGGCGAAGTCAAGCTGCCCGGGTGGTTTTCTCCTTCCACTCTGCAGGATCCAGGACGGGACACGCGCAGATCGCCTTTGCCTACTGAGTCACCGCAACCCGACCCGTCTCTCCTTTTTAAGGCTTTGGTTTAACTGGCAACACCAGCATCTCTGCCCGACCTGTCAAGAGAGTCTGGAATCTGGCTTGCTTTAAATAGGGCCCAACACTCGTATTATTAGATGTGTTCAGAGTGCTAGCAGGGCCAGCTATAACTGTCTCTTCTCTTTCCCCCCTTCCTTTTCTTTTCCTTCCCTTCCAATTTGACAGAGATTCCATTTATGGTACAAATGCAAGTCCTGAAGAGTGTCAGCCTGTCAGCCAGACAATTCTCTTCCACGCCCAGTGATAGGAGAAACACGGACCTTTGTACAGCTGCAGTGTATCACGATGTGTGACATCACTTCACATTTTAAAGACAAGGAAACTGAGTAAAAGAGAAGGTAGGTAAATTGTTCCCTACATGGCAGCTCATAAATCTTGGACCTGAGTCGTATTCCAACCCATCTGCATATGGCCATATTCAGCCAACCTCAAGGTCTAACTCCTCCAACAGGGGGCTCTGTTGGCACCTTCTTTATTTAGTTAGCACTAATAACAAATACTTCTCACAAAATTCTCTGCGCTGCTACAGTGTGTGTGTGCACACATGTGTGTATGTATGTGTGTGTATATGTGTATGTATGTCTGTATGTGTATGTGTGTGTGTACATGTGTATATATGTGTGTGTGAGTGTGTATATGTGCATGTATGTGTGTATGCACATGAATGTGTGTGCTTCCACACACAGTGAACCTGGATATCCCTTTAGAGAAAGCAGGGTCCCCTTGGTCATTCTGCACTTCTCTCCGCACACAGAACACACCTATGCACACAGAAAGTTCTCAGCCAAGGTGATGATTTCTTGCTCGAGTTCCTTTTGGGCTCCAGTTCTGTTTCGGACACCCAGAGTGGCTCTTTGTTAGAACATAGAAGCCACAGCTAGAAAGTGGATTCCACTGTTTCATGGTGAGTACACTCTTAAATCCCCAGAGTAAACCCAGGGACACAGAGAAGAGTTGGCAATTCGTGGGAAGCCTGGGGTATGCCACATAAAAACTAGTACTTATCCTGTGACTTTACTATCTGTCACGTTCCAAACACCTTCTTTGCTTTGACCAACGTGACACTCTCAGGAGGGAAGCGCAGAACAAGATCTGTGAGGGCCTCTCCTCCTGCAAGAGGAAAGCTGAACTTTCCCAAATCCTGGACGCTGCCAAGCCCATCTGTCCAGGATGTTCGCTGTGCACAACAGGCAACCCTCGAGTTGAAGGTTAAGGAGGCGCTGCACAGGCAGGAAGCATGTCATTTCATAGAAAGGTGGATGAGCACTGAGCCGTGTTTGTGGAGCACATATTAAAGACAATATTCACAGGCTCACGCTTGTAGAGTGTCATCCATAGGACACCCTCAATCCAAATAATCCTTTCCCTGGCTCACATGATTCTTCCGAAGCTCACACCTTAGGACAAGTACTAGGACTTAACATGGCAAGCGATGTGACTTGAATTTATAACATTCTGCCCCAGGAGTGGAGCAGAGAAATGAAGGCCCCATTCAGGTTCCACTTTGTTTTTTAGGGGATGTTATAAGTGCCCAGAAAAATGGGTAGTCACATAGACTGGGTGGTATTAGGGCTGTTTTCATTAAAGAAATAAAGGGTTTTTCCAAGTTTTTGAAACATTCTGTTTGTGGGCTTTTCTGTGGCTTATGAAATGGAAACCCATAGAGGATAACAAACAAACAAATAAAACTCAAACCAAACCAAAACCACCAGTTCAGCTCACTACAACCACAGAACCACGCTCTCACAGTTACAACTTGTCTATCAGGTGAAGATTGGGCCCATGGCAAACTAAGAATTGGTTAAAGCTTAAAACAGGAGAAATAAAACAAAAGCAAAGCTACTCGTAAGGAGAGAAAAATATCAGGGCTGATCTCTCGGATTATTTCAAAATACACAGTTTTAAAAGGAGACTTATTTTTGTTTCTGTGCATTAGTGTGTGCATGCAATTCCCAGTGGGGCCAGAAGAGGGCATTAACTCCCCTGCAACTGGAGTTACAGGGAGCTGCAACTGCTGTCTAGGTGTTGGAGCCCAGGCCCTTGGTAAGAGCAGGAAGGGCAAGGTTTTCACTTTGAAAATATATGTAGCCTTTTATAAATTAATAAAATCTTAGTACATTATTAACTGGGAATACAGGAGCCATACATTTTAAGGGCAATGTGGCACAGTTTAGCTGGGGCAACTGAAAATGGCGTCAGGCGAAGAGAGAAGTCCGAAGGGAAAGGGGATTTGCAAGGGGCGGAGCCTCTAGTGTTTAGTAGGGCGGGGTTGGGGTGGGAGGGGATGTGTTGGGGGCAACGACTTTGGTTTCCTTCTGTTTCCTGGCCCACTGTAGTGGCAGCCAGGTGATCAGAGTGGAAAGAAGGCCCTTTGACCTTTCCAGGCTCCTGAAAATGTGTGGTGACCATTGTCCTTCCACAAGCACATTTTGCTATGTGGAATACAAAAAGTGTATGTGAGAGAATGTCTCGCTCAGTTACACTTCCTGAAAGAAGGTACCAATGGAAGATTCCCTGTTCCCTGGAAGTCATGGAGTTTGGGAACAAGCGACTGACTCGGGCCGACTGCATTTAGCTTTGTGTTAAGTTTGCTTTAGAGGCAATGATTCTCTCTCCTGCAGACATGTTGTTTTTCTTAACCAATTACTTCTGGAAGCCTGACCTAAGTCCTTTGTTTATTTGGTCTGGTTTAGTGTGTGTGTGTGTGTGTGTGTGTGTGTGTGTGTGTGTGTGTGTGTGTGTGTGTGTGCTCGCGCGCATGGTCTGCCTGTATGTTTGTAAATCACTTGCTTACCTGAATGCCTGAAGAAGCCAGAATATAGCACTGGATTCCTAAAACCGGAGCTACGATGGCGCGAGCCTCCGCATGAACACAGGAAACTGAACCTGGACCCTCTGACAGAGCCGCCAGGACTCTGACTCCTGAACCGTTTTTGAAGCCCTCTTGGTTTCTTTCTAGATTGTGAGCCAAGAGAAGGGATCTTGGAGAATGATCCGCTTCGGCTGCCCTTGCTCTTTATTGTCCTTAGTGCTGAGCTCAGGACCTTGCTCCTCCGAGCGCCATGCCCTGGCTCAGATCCTCACAGATCCATCGATAAAGTTACTTCTAGTCCCTCACGGCCCAAACTACCTTTGTCCTTCCACCCCTCCCATCCCCAGTCCTCCTGCCTTTGGAAGTGCTGACTGAGTAGGGCACGGGATGACATAGAATAGGTCTAGACCCTGAGTGCACCGCACTTCCCATGGTTGCTAAGTATCGAATGGTAGCTATGCTGTGATATATTAATATATGTGACATGTTTTATTTACAACATTCTAAGGGAAGTGCCCCTGTATCCATCTTACAGACACTTAACTAACCACTGAGTTCAAGGCTGCATAGACAACTAATGTCATCTCTGGGCTATAACATGGGCTCGGAGTATCCAGATCTACAGTCACAGTTGGTATTTTCAGTGACAGAGGAGCTGGCCGTAGGTGCAGCTCCTGTCAGAGTCACCAAGGAATATTGAAATAGATGGAATTTTTTTTTACCTAACTATCTGAACTTGGGACAATAATTTCACATTTAGGATCCCTAAGGGCTCCTAAAATAAAACCAACTGAGTTTCATGCTTGTTCCTCCTTCACAATGGATGGATGAGGAGGAAGCACTTGTGTTGGCCCAGGCTCTGACGGGGACTACTAGAAAGAGCCTTCAATGTCTGAGTGTCTCTGTGAGTTGGTGAACACATATAGTGTCCTTTGTGGAGATGAACGTAAAACAGGGTAGTCCCTGTCACCTTACCTGAGGAGCCAAGGAGGTCAAATAAACCAAATAAACCACCAAAGTGGCAGATAAAATAAAGCCAGTATGCCAGGTACAAGGTATAACTAGCTAGCTAAGGACCAGCAGAAGGCTGTCATCAGTGTGAGCGGCTGGGGGCTGGGAGAACGGAGGGACCAAGCTCAAACTCTGAAAGATGAGTAAGTAGGTGTGGGTGAGCGAAGTGATCCTTTCCATACACAGGCTTTTGGACGGAGAACCAGAAAGAACTATGCGGCCTTAGGGTATAGCTCAGTGGAGAACCCTTGCTCAGCACACAGAGGCTCGGGGTTCCATTCTGAGGCCCCCAGAGCAGCATACATGATAGGAACTCACTTCCCACTCAACAAGGTTGCAAATGGGGGGGGGGGGTTGGAGAGATTGCTCAGTGGTTAGAGCACTAGCTGCTCTTCCAGAGGTCCTGAGTTCAATTCCCAGCAACCACATGGTGGCTCACAGCCATCTGTAATGGGATCTGATGCCCTCTTCTGGCAAGTCTGAAAACAGCCACAGTGTACTCATAAACATAAAATAAACAATTGAATAATAATTTTAAAAAAAAGGTTGCAAATGATCAGGATGAAGAAACTTTGAAGCTGTGGACACTGATGTGGTCGCTGTAGTTGGAGGCAAGATTTTACTGTTGTGGGGTGGGGGTGGGAACATGGCTGAAAAGTCAGTGGGCCAGCATATGAAGGTGTAGTTCAGCGGAGGAATTGCTTTCTGTGCAGCACAGTCTCAGAGGGAAATGGAGACAAAGAGGACCGTTGCAACAGCCCACATGTAAGAGAGGCACTGCATTGGGGCAGTAGCTGCAGGCCAGATGTGGAAGATATATTAAAAGACTCTTAGGATTCGATGACAGATTGGCTGTAGGGAAGGGGAAAATGTTGGGGTGGAGGGGAGGAGGCTGAGGGGAAGTTCACGGGCTTTCTCCTTCCTCCCCAGCACAGAGAGACTGAATTGAAAATATTTCTAAACAGGAAACATTTTCAGGCATTTTTTTCCCTGCAAAATACCTTCTTTTGACTCCCCCCCCCCCCATGGGCCTTACATAAAGGTGAGTTGATCATATGGCCTCATATTTAATTTTAGACAAGAGCCTCTTTGTCCCAATGTCAATAATGACAAAAAATACGAATATTTAGGGCAGCTTATAAAGCTGAAATCCCCTTAAATTCGACCTAACACACAGTTTTGCACACAGAAAAAAAAAATCCAGATGTCCCAACAGGACCCATTAGGTGGCCTGATTCACATGGCAAAAGTGTGTGTGTGTGGGGGGGGTATCCAATGCTATTCACACGTAGGTATAGGAAATTCTCCACTGACTAGAAGAGCAGAAATTTCAAATCCCAAACCTTATTCTATGCACAGGGAGTTGGGAAAAGAGCGTGACACTTGTCACTTGGCTGAACCATGACAATAGTAATAGTGGTTACAATCTGTCTGATGGCTCACGAAGTTCCCGGACAGACAGAATACAGACTCTCATTTTAGTATCTCGATGAAGGTCCCTGATCGGTCTGTCAAGACCCTAATTAACGTACTTCATAAGACCCTCCATTATAACAATGAACTGTGTGACTTTCATGAACCAAGTTTTCCATCCGCCTCCCAGAAAAGTCACCTCCCTTCAAATCTAGGTAGGACACAGCCACAGGACACCTCTCAGGTTATTTCAGAGAGAGCCCTGTGTGTTCAAACACTCCTGCAGCTGTTACAATCCTGATGGGAATTCCCGTGTGTTAACAGCAGAGTGTTGTCAGGAAGAGACCAAATGTCACACCGAGGGATGTGGAAGTCACCACAGATAAGTCTCTTAATGTCTGCCATCTGGAAAGGGCAGATCCAGGTTTTGACAAGAAATGGGAGATTGTCCCGTGGGAAATGTCTTTTGAGTTAGTGCTTTCTGGTCAGCGAGTTATAGTTTACATTGCTTTGTTAGGGAGACGAAAAGTATTCAAGGTATGAGTTTACTATGATCCAACACCCAGTTTCTTGTTTGCACCCTGCTGCCTTGGACAGGTGATCCTTTGGTTGGGAAAAGGGAAGTCTCCCAATATCATCTACCTCCTGACCAGCCAACTTGGTGATCGGTTTACAGGCACAGGCTCATGGGGCCTCAGTGAGACTTCCCATTCATAAGCAGAACCTTGTCCTTGTTAGAATACCATTGTGGGACATGGTGAAAGCCAGCCCAACAGCAGGACTTTATGTTGTCCAGAAGTAACACTACAATAGTACCAAATGGCCTGGGCAGTGAGCTCTGGACCTGCTCCACGCCGTAAGGAGCTCCAATTCTGATATGATGGGAGATATTAGTCTCCCTCTCCCGATTCACATTTGAAACCTCAGTTCCATAGCAAAACTAATAAGGAATGAATGGAATTCCAAACGGCTTCAGTTTACGAACTAAGTCCTATTTCACTTTGGTTACGTAATATTAGGGCTCAGAGAATGCTCAGAATGCTAGTGAGAGAATGCTTTTCACTGAAGATGTCCAGACCTTGGTCACAGGACATTCTAAACAACAAACACCTCAGCCCTGTACAGGGATACTGATTTTTCTCTTACCTTTTTTTTTTTTTTTTTTTTTTAAGGTGATTATTTAAAGTCAGCAGCTCCATGATTACGAAAATATAAGACTGAAAGCTGTAAGCGAGTGTCAGAGACCTTAAGTCAGATCATGGAACCGCTAGCATTCATCCTGTTAGTCTACCTGTTACATAACCCCTACTTACAAACAGCCCAGATGCAGTGTGGTGCGCAAAGGGTGGCCCAGGTTGGATTGCTCTGCCCAATTCGAAATCCCCTTAGATCAAGGTTCTTCCATAGTGGAGGTTTCTCAGAAAGCAAGTCAGCCCCTGAGGGCAGTAGAAATAACCCAGACTCACCCATCTTGCTCAGACACTTGAAAAATAAAAATACCCTTCCAATCCCTCAGAAAATAAGGCACCAATTTGAAAGGCTTTTTTTTTTTTAATGACAAAAGACGTAGCGTGTAATGTCCCTTGTTCTATTCCATTCAATTAAATCCTGGTGGGCGACTTTTTGGCAGAGCAGTTAGCCACACATCAGATGACAACTCACTCACTGTTGCTCGGCACCGGATGACCATTAATTTCCAATGACTAATTTGTAATTAAAATCTTTTTGTTTACTTGTTTATAGCCAGGGCTGAACATCTATTTACATTTAATTAACACGGTTTTAAAGCCTATAAATGCAGCGACTTTAATGACCCATCCCAGATATGCTACTTTAGTTTTCCTCACTTGTAAAACTCACACACAGATCTGCAAGTGAATTACATCCATCTGCTGCTCCTGCAGCTGCAACTGGGTATGATTTCCTCCTACCTCCCCTGTTTGCTTTGCTTCCAGCTCCAAGCGCCAGTGTTTCAGAGCCGACTCAAAGACTGCACCGACCGGAGCCTGCCCCTTTCTCCTAAGGAGTTCCCAGACTCAGGTCTCCAAAACTGATTAAAGACCACTCTCGCTCCATCCCCCAAACGACCCAATCTACCTTGCACAAATTCGGTTAACAAAGCGTTTCCGACTCTGCCGGCTGGTTACAGACCCTTGGAAGAATCTTTTCTTACTGAGGAGAACGCAACAGCTTCAGAGTGAACTCTTTAATGGTGAGCGATCTACGCCCACTCTTCTGCGCCTAGAAAGGGGACCTCAAGGGACCCGGGCTCCCAAAGGCAGTTTCTTCGTTACACCTTCAAAAGCAACGCACGAGAAGCCTTAGCGCTACAAAGACAGCCGAGCCGGAGCTCTGTGCACTGTTATCTGTCAGCCCCACAATAGCTGTATTGATGGAACGGCGAGGACCGGCTTTGACAAGTGTGCTGGGTTAGCACTGCATTCCAAACTACGGCGAGAGAGAGGGAGGGGAGAAGAGAGGAGAGAGGAGAGAGGAGGAGAAAGAGAGAGAGAGAGAGAGAGAGAGAGAGAGAGAGAGAGAGAGAGAGAGAGAGAGAGAGAGAGAGAGAGAGAGAGAGAGAGAGAGAGAGAGAGAGAGAGAGAGAGAGAGAGAAAGAGGAGAGAGGAGAGAGAAGAGAGAAGAGAGAAGAGAGAGAGAGAGAGAGAGAGAGAGAGAGAGAGAGGATTGATTTGGTGTCTTTTACTTTACCTGAAAGCACTGCGTTTCTCGTGGCTGCTGCAAATGAATTCCTCCTCCTCTTCCCCCCAAGCCAAGTATTCGGATTTGCCTGCAACTCTCACTTGGAGAAGACCACACAGCTCCAGCAGGGCAGCCTTCCTTCTCTTAATCCCCACTCGAATGTGATGACACACACTAACCCCAACCATCTGTTGAAACACGTCCTCAAGCAACTCAGCACAGTGCTGTGTCAAGACAGGCTGCCCAATCCAATGGCTGGGGCTGAGAGTCTCGCACCGATTGGAGGCGGAGGGCTGGGCAGGGACGGGGAGGTCGGAGAACTCCCCAGCCAAGTAACCTGAGATTTTCGGAGAAAGGACTGCTAGGAGAAAAAAAAAAAGAGGAGGAGTGGGAGGTGCGGCGGGGAAGGTAGAGCGAATGAATTATTCTGGTGGCCAGTTGTGCGTTACTTTTCACAAGTCTCTGCGCTCCGGGGTGGGTGGAGGGGATTCTCGGTGGGATGCCCGGGAACACTAAAAATCTTTAGAGCTCATCTATTGAGGGCAATGTCCTCAGCAGGCCGCTCCCCCCCATCACCCCACAAGAGATAAAAGATTCTTCTTGTCATGCTGATAAAGTGTTAAATGTGGGAGTAGTTTGCACTGAAATGTGACATCTACATTTTGAAATCTAAACTCCTACCTCCCTTTGATTGGGGGAGGCCGCCCCCGACATTCCTGGAAGGGCTGGGGGGGGGGTGTCGCAGCTTGGAGCCGAAACTTCTTTTTCTCACTGGGCTCTTCAGGAGTCTCCCCGGCTAAAGCAGAGACGGTCAATGAAAACTCTACCTCTCGAAAGCAGCTCACGTTTTCCTAGATAAAGGTGGCTTTTAATCACTTCCTACATCCACAGCCATCTCTGGATCACAGCGCCCGGTACTAGAAGACTACGCTCTGCAGTTATTATTTTTATTGGTTTCTAGTTTAATTGTGCTTATAACATTCACGTAGCCCAAGCACCTTATTAACAATTTTGCTTTGGAATGTCTTCGTTTTGGGGTATTTTAATGCATCCCTGTGTACTTTTTTTTTTTTTTCAAAATGTTGCTTCTCTGAATTGTTCTTATAAAAGTAATTACATTGATAACCTGATTCAGAAAAGTATTACGTTTGTTACATATCAGACGATATTGAGAAATAAATTCATTACTTAAAAAAAATCTTATCCTTTCAAAAATTCCATCAGACATCCAAGGAATTTGAATAATCTTAAAGAGTAAAGAGGAATTTTAAATGCCATCTACGGCCTAACTGTGCCTGTTGGAAGCTAACATTTAAATATTACACCTTTTGAGGTTTGTGGTGAGAAAACAGATCACTTATGGGGGTTGGAGATGGGAGTGGGTGGGAGGGAGGTTTAAACTTCCCCAAAGCCTGAAAAATACAGATTACAAATAGGTAGCTGATATTTGGCATACCAATGTCATAAAAAGAATTTTTTTTTCAGTCACAAGCAACATTGGCTGATTGGGTTTTTTCCTTTGCATGTTTCTGTGATGTTCTATTAGGATGTTTGCAGTTTTCTCGGGGTGAAGTTTCCAAGGCACAGAGGAGAGTTTTTGTGGAGTGGTATCTCCCCTACTGTGTCATCAGGAAGAGGGGAGGGGAGAGGGTGGGGAAGTGGGAGCTTCCCAGAGTGATTGTAAGGTGTCTGCTTAGAATGTATCACAAATTCACCAAACTACCCGGGACTCCTAAGTCCAGATACATAAGCAACAGAGACATTGTCAACCATGCAATTGGCAGGACAGGCCTAACGCTTCCCTGGGGCACCATAAAAATTTTAATAGTGCCAATTACTGTAGGGCAATTTTATTCTGTCTTGTTTTTGGAGGAGTGGGTAATAGTTAATCCAGCCAGACCTCAGTCTGGAAATCTGGATTGCCTCAACGGCGTAGATGGGAAAGACCCCCGGAGACATTATTAAGCCACTTTGCAATCTCTTAAACTGTAAGTTGAGTTACAAAAGTAAAACTTAAGAAACCGTCAAGGTGTTAAACCAATGCTTCTACCCTAGGCTTGCAACGTCCCTCCCAGCAGACAGTTCCCAAGGGGCCCTGCCTCTGACTTACATTATTGTTTGAAATGCAAAAGAATGCGAACTTTTCGTTCTAAGATCCACTGTAGACCTTTCCGTTAGATTTCTGCAACTAAATATTGTTTTTTTTTTAAATCATTTCAGCTATTTATCCCTGTTAACACTTGTTTTAAGTAAAAAGTACAAGGAAACCACAGATCCTGGCCTACGCTTGTTTGTGCCTAGTGGCTGGTGGCGGTAAAACTAATCACCACAGCGATGTTTTTCTTCTTCTGAGATGTTTTTTGTTAGGGAAAATCAGCTCAACCCCAACCCTGAGGCTGGTGCTGCAGGCTAAGATCCCGGTTCTCTGCAGCCTGCCTCCCTGCCCCGTGCAGTGCCTGCTTAGAAGTAAAGAATTTTCCATTACTCCCCTGCTTTCTGCTTGCCATCTGCAAACAGTTTATTTTTTTTTTAAGGGATAAAAAAAAAAAAAGTGAAATTGATTCTGCCTTGAAAGATCTAAACTTAAAATACATTGTATTTTAAAGGATGATGTCCAACATTGTAAAGTCAGAAGGAGCAGGATGGGGAGCTCTGTGCAGAGTGAACTGCTTCACCCTAGAAACTGAGGCAGGACGCTCCTAAAATGAAAGATTAATAGGTAACGGTGATATCGAGGAATGGCCCCTCCTATTTTGTTCCCACAGTTAAAAATGTCCCTTTACTTATTAGCTCCAATTAGTTTCCATGGTAACCGACCAGCCCTTGCAAACCCGGCTTCATTCACTCATCTTTGTCTAGACTAGGCTCTCCATCCTTCTTCCCCCACAGATGGTAGTTTAGCCGAGTCTGTATCTGTAGCCCTATCTCTCTCACACACACAACTGGCTCATGAGGGCCCACACTCACGGGGGTTTTTTTTTTTTGTTGTTTTTTTTTTTTTTTTTTTTTTTTTTTTGCTTGCACAATGGTGGCCAAGGGAGAAGGGAAGTGGCGTTTAATCCCCCAGCTCCAGCAAGCGCATCTGCTGCTGCATTAATGTTGGCCTCTCTTGGTTATTGTTTCTTCCCCTTCTTGTTCCATTATCAGCTGTTCGCTCCTCATAACTTCTTTTCAGGGAGACTGATACAGTATAATAAAAACCTCATTAAACAGAAACACCTATCAGAAAGCCCTACGCTACCCCTTTTTGTGGAAAGAACTATTAAAGAGAAAAAGAAAAAAAAAAAACCCACTTGTTTGTCATGCCTGAGAAAAAGAGAACAAAGCCAGCATCAAGGTTTTACCAAGGGGAGGGGAGGGGGAGGAGCCTGGGTCACTCTCAGAGCATCCTGTGTCTTGTTCCCTGATGATGCCACTTGGCCAGGAAAACCAACCCAGTCATCAGGGAGGCTGAGAGAGGTGGGCTGGGTGGGAAAGGGGGTGACCTCTACAGAGAGGCTCAGCTCTGAGACAGTGCCGCAGGTGAACCACACAGCTACAATCTAAAACATCAGGCTGTGTGAGGGAGCTGGGAGGTGGGTGTCAGACCAGAAGGAAAAAAACCTCCCAACAGCGCTTCCAATTGTGAGAACTCAGAAAACCATGGATATGATTATTAGGAAGGATATATATATATATATATCCTAATATATGGTTGTTAGGAAAAGGATGAAGAGAGTGGGGGAATGTGGCCCATGGGGGTACGGTGAGGCCTGGGGGAAAGAGAGATGCCTCTGGGGGAACCATGTTGGGAGCCCTTCCCCCTGAGGGACCAGCCACATGACTGTATAGTACAAAATAGTTTATTCAGGTCAGGGGAGGAGTTAAGAGGGTAGTAGAGGCAGAGAGAGAGAGAAAGAGAGGAGAGGAGAGAAGTAGAGGCCGGCCATGAGCATGTGGAGTGGGGAAGGAAATGGGGAGAGGAGGGACAAAGGGGAGGGAGAGCAAGAGCACAAGAGAGAGAGGAGGGGGCAAGCAGCCCCTTTTACAGTGTCAGGTCACTGGGCCAGAGCACACCTGGCTGTTGCCAGGTAACTGAGGGGTGGGGTTTACAGAATCCCAACTATGGTTATTTGACTTCTTTAGGCACAGCTCAGTTAAAAATAAGCTTAACCTTATGTTAAGGGATGTGGAAAGATGGCTCGGCAATTAAGAGTGCTTGCTGCTCCTGCAGAAGACCTGGGTTCAATCCCCAGAACCCCTGTAGTTGCTGTCAACTTCACAAAATTCCAATTTTGGGGATATGATCGCTCCTTCTGGCCCCCACCAGCACCAGACACATATGTGGTACACTTAAATACATACAGGTAAATCATTCATAGACATAAAATTATATAAATAAAGTAATTAACAAAATAAAACTTACTTTGTTTAAAACCCACTATTTTATTTATGATTGTGTGTGTGTGTGTGTGTGTGTGTGTGTGTGTGTGTGTGTGTGACTGAGTGCCTCAGAGTATGAAGGTCAGAGGGCAACTTTGTAGAATAGATTACGTCCTTCCTTTTCCAGGAGCCAGACTCAGGTCATTACCTTATGTAGCAGGTACCTTTCTTGCTCTTGCCAGATTCAAACCCAATGTTAATTTAGTGTTTTTCTGCGGACAATCACCTTTGTAAATCCACAGAGGCAGTTTAGCAGCCAAGCTTTCGTACTGGCCATATTTAATATCGTGAAAATTATATTTCTCCCTAGCCCGCTGTTTTTCTGACCCTGGCTTTGATGTAAAAGGGATGCTTCAGAATGTGAACACTGGGGAGGTGTTTTAGTGAGCTGAGTGATTGGTATGCAAACATGAAAGCCGGGTACTGAGGTTTGAATGAAACGGTACCCAAATGCTCACACCTTTGAATGTCTCCCCCCCTTTGGTAGAACAACTTGGGAAGGATTAGTGTTTCTCTCTGCTGTCCACTTGTGGGTCAAGATAAAAGCTCTCAGTTGTCCCTGCTTTACCTTTGCTCTGCCATCACTGCCTCTAACTCTCTGAAACCGTAAGCCACCAATTAAACCCATCTTTTTATAGGTTGCCTTGGTTACGGTGTTTTTATCACAGTAATAGGAGAGTGACTGAATCACCTGGGTTTGATCTTCCAGGACCATGTAAAATAGCTGGAGCCTATAGCAAACGCATGGAATCCCAGCACTGGGAAGAGATTGCAGGGAGCATCCTGGGGAGCATCCCGGGGGCTCCCTGGTTACTCAGTCTGGCAAAATTAGTGAGCTCTGCTTGCCGTGGGACCCCTATTTTTAAAAAAGAATGAGAGAAGACAGAGAGAGAAAGAGAGAGAGAGAGAAACAAAGAAAGAAACAAAGAAGGAAGGGAAGAGAAAAACAACCAAGGAAGATACCCAGTATCAATGTCTGGCCTCCATCTGTACATAAATACACATGAATAATTAGAAATAAAATGTCCCCAAATCTAATGCAATCTCTTCGCTTTCTCTTCTATGCACCCCCCCCCCCCCACTTCTTATATTTCTGGACACCAAATCCAGGCCTCAGCATTCTGGGAGCATTGGTTCAACAGTGAGCTGTACCGCAAATTTGGTGTGAGTTGGAGGCTAGCCTGGACTACGTACAAATGGAGGACAGTCTGGGCTGTATAACGAAATCCTGTTTCAAAATGAAAACCAGAGCATGGGATTGGCTTCTGAGATCTGAGTGTCAGAAGCAGAAATACAGTGCGTACCCAAGAAGCTCCTTACACCGATGGAGTCTTTGCTTTGCTGAAAGCACTCCTGAAAATGTGTGTGTGTGAAACAAATGGCAAAGGACATGTAAAGTCTCACATCACTAGAAACATAGGTAACCATTAGCCCATGACATTTATATCGTAGTGTATCCACAGATGTGCTTCAAGTCTTGCAGCTAGAACACAGCCTGCAGTTCTAAATTACACAAGGCTGCACAGCCTCTGGCCCTTTGTTAATCTTCTTCAGCTTAACTTCACAGCCTTTTCCACATTAAGAGGAGAGAAAACAATTGCTTACCATATGAATTCACTGTGCTGTTGACACCAGTACTGGACTCAGATTTACAGGGGTTGTATGGTTTGTTCTTGGTAGATCATCCTCAAGCTAGGGGGAGGTTTTGTATCTTTGTTTGTTTGTTTATTTTTGTTTTTGTTTTTAAAGATTTATCTTATGTATATGAGTACA
The DNA here is from genome assembly GCF_963924665.1 of Micromys minutus. Classification (NCBI taxonomy): domain Eukaryota; kingdom Metazoa; phylum Chordata; class Mammalia; order Rodentia; family Muridae; genus Micromys; species Micromys minutus. Next base: position 3,813,427 of record NC_137961.1, read on the forward strand.
CTGTAGCTGTCAGATACACCCAAAGAGGGCACTGGATCCCATTACTGATGGTTGTGAGCCACTATGTGGTTGCTGGGAACTAAACCCAGAACCTCTGGTTAAGAGCAGTCAGTCTTAACCGCTGAGCCATCTCTCCAGCTCTTTGTCTTTGGTTTTAAGGGCAAAATATTTCTATGTAGCCTTGGCTGGCTTGGAACCTGCTCTGTAGACCAGGCTGGCCTAGATTCCTCTGTGTCTACTGGGATTAAAGGCATATGGTACAATGCTTACAGACAGAGGGTTTTATCCATGAAGCAGAGCTTCTCCACCTACACAGAGTTAATTAGACTGAAAAGTGTGTGTAGATGATTTTTAAATTATTTGAGGAGGATGAGGTGGGGTGGAGAACAACTTAGGGAAGAATGACCCACACACTAGATAATTCAGTCCAAATTGTTGGGTTTCATAGAATTATGGCAATATAATCCTAAATGTCTTAGAAATCAATTCAAAATCCATTTTGTAGAGAGTGGTTGTCTCTGTTAGGGTTTTACTGCTGTGAACAGACACCATGACCAAAGCAAGTCTTATAAAGAACAACATTTAATTGGGGCTGGCTTACAGGTTCAGAGGTTCAGTCCAATATTGTCAAGGTGGGAACATGGCAGCATCCAGGCAGGCAGGTACAGGAGGAGCTAAGAGTTCTACTTCTTCATCTGAAGTCTGCCAGTAGAATACTCACACCCAGGCAGCTAGGATGAGGGTATTTAAGCCCTTCTCCACTGTGACACACCTACTCTAGCAAGGCCACACCTCTTAATAGCTGCTCCCTGGGCTGAGCATACACAAACCATCACAGTGGTGTTGGAGCCCTGGGCTTTAGTTCCCATTAAAGCAGAGTATTAATGTGTGAGAGGTAATAATGGAATTTTAGCAGTAGCATCCTGAGGTTTGGTTACGTTGACTTGCAGGTGTGGTTGTAGGTAAATGGACAGGAACATAAAATCTGGAAAGTCAAGTTGTCATCTTTGCTCTGCAATGTGTTTATTTCCTAATCAATGTTAGTAATGTGGGTGAAAGCAGAAAACTGGGCCATGGGTTTAACCTAGCATTAGACCACTTGCCCAGCCACTGTGAGTTTCCAGATTCTATCTCTACAGCGTGGGGCAGATAGCAGCCATGGGCACTGGTCAATGTCTAGAATATATAGTAGGAGCTTTAGGGAGTGGAAGGGATAGTAGACAAAACACCCCAGGAAGGCATGGGGGTGGGGGTCTCTGAGCCATGAGCCACGGGCAGAACACTAATGAGCTTCAAGAACTAATCTATTAACTCACACGTTTTTCTCTAAAACACAAGGTTACAAAATTCAAAGCTGCAAACATTCTCTTCCAATAATCATGTCTTACCGTGGTTGTGTTACATTACTGAAGGAGCCGGTGTGAACTCGCATGGACAAAATATCTTCAGGTGTGTAGTACGTCTTCTTTAAGCTACCAGAGTGATTCAAATGTGTGGACATCACTATGTGGGTCAGAGAGCTTTGTTTCATAATTACTGGACAAAGTGGTATTTTCTCATGGCTGGCCGTGCTTTCTCATAAAAAGTGGGACAGATCCCAAGAGACCTCATCGGCTTGTCTAACTTTCATGTACACTTTTCATATATGGGTTTAGAGGTTTGGGGACATATCTGGGAGATAAATGCTACACAGATGGTTTTTGAAGCAATAGGCATCTGATCCTGGACTACATCCTTTTCCTTCTCTGGGTCATATGGCAACTTGAATGTAGGGCAAGGATATGCCCCAGTTTCTTGCTTAATGGCTAAGAAAATTTTAAAAAGGTTTGCAGCTTTTCATTCAGGGACACATATACAAAAATAAAGAGTTCACAGCTTTCCTGACACTTGCCTGAGAGATTTAAAAATATGAAGCTGAGCTTCATATGAGTAGAAAAATGATGGTCCAGCCAATAACCAGTCAAGCGATACAGCCAAGGGGAACACACAGAGCAAAAAGAATGGAGCAGGAAGTCTGTTAGCATAGCGCGTGGGAAGACGAGATGAGAGGGTCTTGAATTTGAGACCAGACTATGGAATGCCCTTTTCCTAGGCCTCCAAACCAATTAATTTCCAAGTCATGACAGTTTGGGGAATGGACACTATTTTGTCCTTTGCATCTCTTCTTTTCAGACTCAGCACACGTGTTGACAGGTTGTCACTTTGTCTGTGTGGGGGGAGGGGAGGGAGAGAGGGAGAGAGAGGGAGGGAAGTAGAGGAAGGGGGGGTGTGAGGAGAGGGAAAGAGGGAAGAAGAGCGAGAAGTGGTGAAGGAGGGGAGGATGGAAGGAGGAAGGGAGAGAAAGAGAGTTGTGAGGGAGTTTGACTCAGTGTCTCCTGTAACCCCCAAGTCTCTATGAACAGGGTATAGTCTTGAACTCCTTACCCTCCTGGCCCTACCTCCCAAGTGCTGGAATGACCGGAAGATGCTACCACTGGGGCAAACTAATTAAGTCATATAAAAAATTTCAGTACTTGTAGAACACCTGCCTTATAGCACATGAGGATTCTGCTTCTAGCTACAGGAGGACCCCATTTGCCTGAGATTAGGTAGCTCTGGACACCATTTCTGAGCACACTTACCTTCTGAGAGTGCAGCCCTTGGAAAGCAGGCTTGGCAGTTTGACCTACCTGCTCTTCTTACCCTGAGCACGGGAATCTGTGAATTGGGAGTCTGGGCTCATTTGGTAGAATGTTTGCCTATCCTGTAGGAAGGCTGTGGCCGGGCAGATCTGCAATCCCAACACTTGTGAGGTGGAGCCTGGAGACTCAGGTCAGAGTTATGGGCTGCAGCAAGTGTGTGCTGTCTACCACAGAGCCTGTTAAAAAATTGAAACTTAAAAAAAATACATATAAAGGAAAATAATATATGTCTGGAGATAATATGTCTTCTGGAAAGTAAACATTCCAGAAGTTCGTGAGAAACAGACGGAAAGCAGCGGCCCACACAAAATCACTATTATGACGGTCTTCATGATGAACACAAGAGCTCACAAATGCAAAAAAAAAAAAAAAAAAAAAAAAACCTGCCCTCAATTATGAATATTTAGTGGTTCTGAATTTTCTTTATTGTTGTTATTTATTTATTTATTTATTTTAATGTTCTTTTAAACAAGTGACAATGTTTGGCTGTTTTGTGGATCCCATGTGAACCCCACAATCTGAATAAAAATTTAGGTTGTCTTAGGTTCTTTTGAAAAGATAATCAACAAATCACTGTCGTTAACTTACTCCTAAGAAAGTCATCCTTAGTCATTCACAATAGGCCATGAAAAAAATAAACCCTACGTAAAATAATAGAAAACGGGTTTCCTCTTGATAGTCATACAACGCAGTTTGCTTATTCTGCTGACAGCCACCGGCTTTTTCCCATGGCTAAGTTCCCCAGAGAATCTGCAGAAAGGACAGTCACAATATTTTTGCATTTAAAGGCAAATTTGTCAAGTATTTTTTCAACAAATCTCTCTTTAAAAAATAAATTAGGACACCCCTAAGCTGTTAACTCTTTCTTATGCTAAGCAGTGCTTTCTGGTTCAACTGAACAAAAGCTTTGCTTTCAAGTAAATATGTCAGAAGCTAACCCGGAAGCGGTTTCCTTCTCTCTGCTCTGCACCAATACAGATCCCTAATTAATAATTTAATTACTTCCAATATCATCTGTTACAATACTAAAGCCAGAGGTCCTGAGATAACACTGATCTTTCAAGGTTCATTACCTCTGATCTTATTTATTCTGAAAACAAAATTAGTTACCACAATCTTCCTTCCAAAAGACCTTTGGGGATTTTTTAAAAATTTCATTTAATGTTCTCCTGTTAAGGAAAGCTCCCTAAAGGCTTTTGTATTTTAATAAATGATAAAGATAACATTTTTTTTTTTTAATTTGACCATTTCTCCCCCTAGTCAATCACCAAAATGGATAGCTTGTTTTTCCAAGTTCTTACTATTCTCAACATTATAATGACTAATAATCTTGGCAATCCAGGTTTTTGTCGTGTTTACTCAGCTTAATATTTTAAGCATCACAAAATGATGACGAGGAAGGTCCTAACTTTAGCTCTGGTTCATAAACAAGGGAATTGAGGTTTAGAAATATAGAGAGCTATGGAAAATTTTAAACATCTAGCAAGATGGAGATCTAAACATGAATTATTTTCTCCAAAACTTATATCACTAATGAGTTTCTCTTTTTCTCAGCACTCTGAATTCTATTTGTGAGAATTTTAAGGTGATAGGGTCATTCACCCCAAGTCTCTTTCACCGACCTATGTCTCCCAGCCCTCAAGTTATATAGAGAAGTTTTTTATAAATGTAGAAATAACTTCTGATTTTTTCACTGAGATGAGACTAGGGTGAGCTCTCAAGGAATGGTCTGTTACATACGGAGCTCTGTGAGTTCAGGGTCAACCTGGTAAAGCAGGGAGTTACAAGCCAGTCTAGGTTGCACCATGAAACCCTGTTTAAAAACAAAACAAAACAAAAAAACCAACCAACCAAACAAACAAACAAACAAGAACAGCAATAACAATAAAATTTCAAAAACAAACGGGGGGGGGGGGGATGGAGAGAGAGGAGAAGAAATGACCCCTGTGGTCTGTGTGGCTTGCATTCAGGACTAGGATGGAGTTCCCTCATCAGCTAACAGCAGAGAAACCAGCATGTCTACCTATTTCCAACAGTTGCCAAGAGATTGACCTCTGTGCCTTTCGTTTCTCCCAGCCGATACATTTTCTGTGGGGCCTAATAGATACATGTATTTGATTTTTAAAAATGAGGCAAATAGCCCCATGGCAGTCTTGAAATGGCATCCCTAATCAGTCATTTCCAACTTCCTTAATTGGCCCCAGGGGAATTTAAGTGGACAAGCCTTATTTTCTCAGAACAATGCCAAGCATATTTGTCTGATGCTTCCTTTGAACCACGATGAGTTCTAATACCTAAGACATGCCTGATAACAGTGTAAACCACTGAGAGAATCCAATTATTGGATTAGGAATTCGATTTAAAGGAAGCCAAAGAGGAAATAGAAATTGCTTCAGCATCTAAAAAGTTATGGGGTTTTTATTTTTCCCCTGAAATATTTCTGAATGGTTTTCCAAAATAAGATAAAGAAAATTTGTTGTGCACTGTACCATGGCTTTTATTGACTGAGTGTCTACATTTCTTAGGAATGGGTTAAGTTTATTTATTGGTAACTAGGCTCTCCTAAGGAAAATATTTGGATAATCATATAAAAAAAAAGTCTCAAGAGAAAATATACATGGGGAATGATTTTCTAATTATCCACTGAATCTAAGAAAGTCTGCAACTGGCCATAAAGTTATGAAGATATTTTCTGAAGAGTTAAATTGGTTAAAATTCATGCTGGTTAAATTGGTACTGGGGAGATGGAGGGAGAAGAAACTTAAAATCAGCTAGAGTAAATGATCTGAATCCAGGGGGACTTTGTTTTCGGCGATGGGTCTCTCAAGGGTCAGCTAGCAGAAAGTGCCTCAGATCACAAAGCCTACAAGTGACAAGAAAGCGTTTGTAGTTCATTGTTCTGAGAAGCAAACTGTTCAAGGGACAATGTAGAGTCCTACATCATTCCTTGAGATGCCACCGCTACCTGTAAACATCAGAAACCTAGCCCATGTCAGAAGCTATAGCCACCAGCCCGGCTAGGAAAAGAGACAAGCAGGAAAATGCAATGGGTTCCATTTAGTCTGTGTGAGCCTCACTAAAAGTGAATTCAATGTCACAGCAAAATCAGAGAGGACATGGAGGTTTGGAGCTGTGGCAAGAACACGTCCCCAGCCCGGACGAGGCCCAGGTTTCAGCCATCACTGCCAAATGAGACATAACTTGTAAAATAAAATAAAACAGACGCAGTCCAGACTCCAGGGACAGGAAGAGTCATCAATTTAGGAACATTCCGAGTCCAAAGCGCACCTGACTCCCGTCCTTGTTTAAAGTGTAAGACTCCTAATTTGAAATAGACTTAAAAATCAGTGTGAAAAGTTTGGAGTTAACATAGAATTTGAGTGTTCTAAAGTGGAAATGTAAGGAGGCAGATCCTCATAGAAAGTCCTGAGCCTGTGTAGAGAAGGTGCTCACTTGTGGTCTTTGTTGGAAATGTATCTGATTTACAGTAGGTTTTTTGTTTAGGTCCATTAGGCCTCCCATCCTTGCTCAACAGTAATCACAACACTGTTCTAGAAGCAGTGGGAACAGGAGTCCAAAGAGAACCAAGCCAAGCACACTCTCTATCATTACTGAGAGATGATTTTAAACATGAATTAACCTAGTGATAAGTTAGCTATGCGTTTAATTAAAAAAAAATTAGCAGCCTCCTACATCCTCCTATATAAACCTAAAAGAAGTATGCACTGCCATTTCTCCAAAGTCCTTAAGTTCTACACCCATCTCTGAAGTGGTATTTGGAAATCAAGTCCTTGAACATCTCTGTTAGTGATGATACTACACAGGAGAAGACAGGCATGCAGAGTTCCTGGCATATTAAAGGATGACATGGTCATGGGTGGACATATCCCGGTCATATATGTGGTGTTTACATTTGTAAATCCAGAGCTGTATCCCATAAATAAATAAATAGATAAACAAACAAATAAATAAATATGGACAATAAAAATGAGGACATGACCTCCTTGAGGTGTGACTGGGAAGAAGGATTTTATTGTAAATATGAAGGTGAGACTGGCCAGAGGTATCCGGATATCCGGAAGAGACCAGATTGAATCAGGCCATGAGAGGAGAGAGAGAAGGGGTGAGCAAGAGAGGAGGAGGAGCCAAGAGGTCAGAGAGTCCATTATCAAATTAAGAGCAGAGCCCAAGAACTCCAAGGCTTGGGCAAAATGTAGATTTTTGTAGGGAAGAGAACTTGGTGGGGGGGGGGTAGCAAAGCCTGGGCTGGAGAGGTTTAGGAAACAGGGTGAGGTGAAGTGTGCTGTTGGGTGGTGTTGTTGCTGTGTACCTTTAATCCTGGCACCTGGGAGGCAGAGGCAGGTGGTTGTGTGAGTTCTAGGCCAGCCTCATCGGGGACCCATGGGGGCAAAAAGGTAAGAAGTGTGAAGAGGAGCCACAGGGGAGCCAAGGGGACAGGCAGACACTTTGATATGCTAATGAACAACCATGCCATTTGTCCTGAGTTTCTTTGTTACCTGACAGACCTGCCACTCACACTCTAAAGCCTATATTATAAAATCTATCAAAAGTGGCCATTTTTGGTGCATACCACAACCGCGGTCTACAAACAGAGCAAATATTTAAGAAGAATGAGAAATACCAGTTTTCAAATTCTTTTGGAGGACTTTTGGTCAGTTAATGGAATCAAATTTGAAGATACATTCATCTTCAGTTCCCCCTAGAATTGTTTCCAGGATCCCCATAGACACTAAACTCCACACACCAATCTAATGGTGTACCATTTGTTGTACAGATTAACCAATGTTGCTTTATTTCAGGATCTTCTGTATACTTAGTGTCTTGGTTACTTGTCTATGCTGTGGTAAAACACCATAAGCAAGGCAACTTACAGAAGGAAGGGCTGATTTGGGGTATATGGCTCCAGAGAGCTGTGTCCATCACTGTTACAGTGAAGAAACATGGCGTCACCAAGACATGGTGGCTTGAGCCACAAGCTGAGAGCTCACACATCAGCCCACAAGCAGCAAGCAGAGTGAACACACTGGGAATGGTCTGAGACTTTTGAAACCTCAAAGCCACGCCCCCCAACTTTTCCAGCAAGGTCACATCTACCAACTGGGGGCCAAGAATTCACATATCTGATCATGTGGGGAATGTTTTCATTCAAACCATCTAATACAACTTAAGTGATTGTATGCTTCATTGTTTAGGGAGTAACATTTAACAAAATATTTGCCTGTGGACTATTTCTGATTTTGTAGTTGATTGAATATACAGATACAGAATCTATCCATGAAGAAGGGTCAGTTGTCTACAAAAAGTCCAAATATAAGTCTCTTTGTGGTTGGAGAAGTCTGGGTCTGATAGACCGTATACAGTCATGGAAAAGGACCTGTTGGGGAGATCAGGATGGGAACATAGGCAGGATGGGGGGGGGGTGAGGTACTATGAACTGGAAATTATTTAGAGTTCAATTGAACTGGGGGAGGCCAGATACCATCATGATCCAGAGCTCTTGTAAGGCCCAAATTGAGAAATCGAGTCTTATCTATTTGAGGCTCCCGTGAATGAGAGGAGAGATCAGGGATCAATGCAGAAGCAAGAGGTTTATTAGTCCAGTGCACTGGGGTGGACTACATCCAGAGGACAGGCGACCCTAAAAGGCTGTAACAAGCCATTTTTATATTTTTTATGAGTACAGATTACACCAGCAAGGTTATAATTATACTGACCTTTAAACCTGTTGGTTAGTGAGCATATGCGTCAGGACTCTAACTGGGACTCTCCAGAGGGTCAGATGGCTATCAGTCAGCACATTCCTCCATTCTCCTAAGAGTTATTCACTCAAGGAAGCCCCTTAGGCCGAGGCAGGGTGGGTCCCTTCATCTCTGTCAGGCAAGGGCTAGAGTATCAGGGTAGAGAATTTCCCACTGTGCTGGCGGGCAGGAGTGTCAAGGGCAGAAAAATTTCCACCTCAACTTCTTCACTCTCAGCCGGTGGAGAGGAAGGTGGTACACAGGATTGAACAGAATCGTGATGATTGGAGAAACAAGCAAGCAGGCAGGGAGGCAGGGAGGCAGGCAGGCAGGCAGGGAGGCAGGGAGGGAGGGAGGCAGGCAGGGAGGGAGGCAGGGAGGGAGGCAGGGAGGGAGGCAGGGAGGGAGGCAGGGAGGGAGGCAGGCAGGGAGGCAGGCAGGGAGGGAGGGAGGCAAGCCAGCAAGCAAGCAAGAAAAGAAGCAAACAAACAAACAAACACTGCAGGCAGACTGAAGCCAAGGTGCAGACCTTGTAAAATTGTCAAGACAGGCTCTTTTCTCTGTTCTGCTTTCAAACAGGTTTCTACAAGTGACAATAAGCACTCAAAGGCTCAGGAATTTTTTCTGATGGGCCTCTCAATAGGGCAGCAAGAGCTATTCTCTAGCATTGTCGCTAGGTTTGTGGTCTCACTCTGTGTTCAGCAAGCCTGCTGCAGCCACCAGTCCTCAACTGGCCAAGTAATTATAACAATAGTGCAAAGGCAGAGCAAGGGCATTTGTTCAGTGTGGTCATGTTGTGAAGATCCGTGTGCCCCTCCCCTAGTCTACACTTTTGTTCTGATTCAAGGGTACGCTTTACTCAGCAACTTCCAAGCGTGTGGTCCTGCTCACCATTGTTTATCCAAGATTCTCCTGGAAGGCCATTGACAAGCTGAACATCTTCCTCCAGAAGAAAAGGTTTTCTTCTGACTGACACCTAGCCCTCATCTTCTTCTGGCTGACATCCCATCTCCCACTCTCCTGTTGTTTACGGCCCAGCCCCCATCCCTCAGCTCTAGACCTTTCTTCTCCAGTAGAAGATTCTTGAGGAAGATATAATTTCTTGGGGGTCATTGTTTTAATAGTTTGATACCCAAAGAGAGGAGCGTAGACCCCTCTTTAGAGTTCTTTCTTTCACTGGGAAGTGAGTGGGATCAGGGTTCATAATATGACAGTCCCAAATAATCAATAAAAATATTATGGAAAAAAATGCATCCTTTTGTCCTGAGAAAGCCAGTTACTGCACATGGATTCCAGGTGCCATCAGATGCCCAGCATTCAGATATTGGCATACATCCTATCTGCAGAACTTCCATCTGGTCCCCTGCTCTGGTGTCACCTACAAGAACATGTTTCTCTGCTTGTGTAGAGACAATCATGTTTCCTTCGCCTACTTTCCTACTTTCCTCAAACCTCAATTATTTCACTGGTAGGGGCAAAATGGTCAAGGTCTGGGGCACCACTCACTTACTGAGGGCCGTTTTAGGTTGAGTAGTTTGTGTGACAAGGGCTATCCATTTCTTCCACGTGTTGGGGGAGTTCCAAGGACCTTGAGGTCAGAAGCCTGAGGACAGTTTTCACATAAGACCCAAATTGAGTTTAATCTATTTGAGGCTCCCATGAATGACACGAGAGATTGGAGATCAATGCAAAAGCAAGAGGTTTATTAGTCCAGTGCACTGGGGTAGCCTGCATCCAGAGTACAGGCGACCCTAAAAGGCTGCTACAAGCAGTTTTTATACTTTTTAGAGGTGCAGGTTACATCAACAAGGTTATAATTTAAATTCATTGGCTAAGCATACTGACCTTTAAACCTACTGGTTAGTAAGCATATGTGTCAGGACCCTAACTGGGACTCTCTAGATAGTCAGATGGCTATCAGTCAGCACATTCTGCAGCTTTTCAAGAATGTTCCTGCTTCTCCCAAGAACTGTGGGTGGAGAACTTGGCCTAGACCTGAGGCAGTAGGATTAAGTCTGGCGAAAGCCCCTAGGGGTCTTCAATCACACTCCTGAGAACGGTGGGACTGGGGGTACTGAGGATGATTCTGCTGGTGCAATAGGTTTCAAACGTTACTCCATGTGTGGACTGGAGAGGTGCCTTGGCGGTTACGACTACCCTCATTTGTATACATAATAGATCAACAAATCTTATAAAAGAAAGGAAAGGAAAGGCTGGGCCTGTGACTTTCTTGGTAGAATGCTTGCTCAGCACCCACAAAGCCCCAGCACCTCATTCCCTAAGCATTGTGCCCCAGCATTTGACAGGCAGAGGGAGAAGGATCACAAATTCAAGGCCATCCTTGGTCAGCCTTGGACACATGAGAAAGACCTAAAAAATTTCGATGTGTGATAGAAAATATATCGGTGTGATTTGGCTTTATTTTAGTGAACACTCTAAGTTCCATCCTTTTCTTGCAAGTAGTACTTTTTCTTCTTGGTAGCTGAATACTATTCTGCTGAGTATGTAAGATACATTGCCTTTAATGCATTCACGTTTGATAGGCCCAGAGACTGATCCCAAACCCTGGAATGAGGCTGCAATAGCCTTGGGTAAGCAGGGAGGGACCCCTGGTGTTTGCCGACTTTAGTTTCTTCCTGGGTCTGGTCAACTCCATGGTAGCTGCTGCTGGAACTAAACATTTAAACAATTACATAATAACAAATGTAATTGTTTGCAGGTGTGTAAAGTAAGATGCCAACCTGTGGGAGTTGGTTCTCTCCCTCCATTTGAGTCCCATGGATCAAACTCAAGCTGTCAGACTTGGTGGTAGCAAGGGCCTTCAGTAACTCTGCCCTAGTTTAAGTTTTAAAAAGGTGAATTCCATATTGATTTTCATAGTGAGTTGACTAATCTCTGTGTCTTCATCAGCGTTTGTATGTGGTTTAGGGCTCTCCTGGTGATAGTCTCTTCTGGGAGGAGGAAACAGAATCTCAGGGGACTCTTAGTTGCTGTTTTTGGGATGGCTGAAGATACTGAACTTTTCTGTGTTTCTTGAGCATTTGAACTTTGTCCAACTTACTTGCTCCTTAACTGGTTAAATTATATGGTCTTTTTGTTTTTAAGTGTTTGCGATTTTTTTATGTTTTCTGTGTGTTGCCCTCTCTCAGAAGAAGAGCTGACAGTCTCCTCCCCACCCCCCACGCCATTCTTCGGGCTGTTCATTCCCTCTGCTGTTGTGTGAAAGCCTTTGATTTGAGGTCACCCCAGGCCCGAATTTTTACTATTACTTAATAAGCAAACAGGCTCCAGTCAGAAAATCCTTGCCATCATCTATATCTTAGAGTCTTCCTAATTCGAAAGTTTCATATTCTTTACTAAGGCCTTTGATCCATGCTAAGTTGATTTTTGTTTTTTAGAGATGAGAGTCTAGTTGACGTCTATGAGGGAATGACCTGTTTTCTGAGACCTATATGAAGAGGGTTTTTAAAAATTCAGTGTGTGTTTCTGACCCCTTTGTATAGAAAGAGATGGCTGTGGGTTTATTAACAGTCCCCATTCTGATTCCATTTTTCTATGTTATTCGTTGTGCCAATAGCAGGCTGTTTTCTTACGAGGTTCTGTGGTGTAATGGCTACCGTGGATATCGGACATTGTTCTTCTGACTTGGGATGGCCTTGTCTACTAAGGAACTTTTGGAGTTTCATATGAATTTAAGGTTTCTTTTTCTGTGAAGAATGTTATCAGACGGGATATCACTGATATCAGAGTGAGAATCACCCTGAATTTGTAGATTACTTTTGTTAGCGTGTTTTTATAACAATATTGATTCTCCACCTGTATGAAAAGTACGTATTCTAATTCTTTTTAAATTTCTTCTGGGTTTTATAATTTTCATAGTAGAGGTTTCTCCCACTGTCCTGGGCTAGGTTTACACCCCCCTCAGCACACACACACACACACACACACACACACACACACACACAAACACACACACACACACACACACACACACACACACACACACGTATGTATCTTCTCTTTGATCCTATTAGAATGGAATTGTTTTGTGATTCCTTTCTCATCAAGTTCATTTCTGGAGTATGTGTGAGTTTTGTTTCTTTTCTGTTGTGATAAACAATGTACATCATGACAGACCTGTGCCACAGTCTGTTCCAGGTGCAACATCCACCATTTTTTTTTTTTTTTTTTTTTTTTTTTTTTGGTATTGTTTCTTTCTCTCTGCTGTTTCTGTAGAGGAGGAGCCAGCCATTAGGTTCTGAATAACTTCAGCTACTTGCACCTTGATGGTTGACTGTATATTTATATATATATATATATATATATATATATATATATATATATATATATATATATATATATATATATATATACACACACACACACACACACACACACACACACACACACACATATATATATATATATATATATATATATATATAGTGGCTTCTAGTTGGTTGCACAATGTTCGTGAAAAAACAGATGCTCCCATTGTTAACAGTTCTTAAGAGGTGGTTTGTATTTCTTTATATTTTTTCTGTATGATTTTTAAAAAATGTTCTCCCTGATCCTTTATTTGTTTGGAATGCTTTCCAACAAAAACCTGACATTGCCAATGTGGTCAGGGCCTGGATCTCTAGGTGTGAATCTTGACTACATATCCACAAAACCCCAGCTCTAATACAGTAAGTAGGAACCCGGTTGAGTTAATTTCCTGGCCTCTCTGACGGTGCCAGACGGCTGCTGGTTGTCAATTTCACACATATAATTTCTCTCTATTCAGAGCTGACAGCTTGGATTTCCCCTTCCATTGTGAGGGCTGCTCTGGTTTCTGGCTTCCCCGTGCTTGCATTTAGTAACCTTTGCCCTCTTGTTTGGTACAAGCCAAAATGCCATCTTTGGAAAACTAATGTACCAGAGAAAACGGTAGCATGGAGCCGCGTAACCTACTGTTCTTTTCCTTTCTGTCCGTGAAGGTTATTATTAGAACTCATTTTAGAGAATTTCAAACCCATTCAGAGTATCATGGCTTTAAATTTCTCTAATGGAAGCAAAGCTTTTGATGTTTGGGTTTTAGAAGCCTGCCTGGCTTCTTTAGAGTTCACGTTTTTCCACATTGACACAATTGATCAAAGACCCTGTTTTGAGACAGAGAGAAAAAGGCAATTTACTTTACCTGTGGTTGTTTTGTGATCTTCATATTATTATTATTATTATTATTATTATTATTAATTATTATTATTATTATACCTTTTATTTCCAAACCCTCTCTCTGTTTGAAGATCAACTTTCCCACTCACACACGCTGGCCTCATCTTCTTTTTGATCAGCCCGAGAAACCATCTGGAAAGAGTTGAGGGTGATGCCACAAATCCAGCATTATGATTCTTCGATGTAGTCTAAAAGAACAAGAGAAAGAACAAAAGAAAGAGGCTGGAAGGCTGACTTAACCTTTAAGCACAAATACCAAATCTCTGATGGGCATCGACGTGAATAACGGTTTACCTTGGTAAACCGTCTGCCTCAGTAACTGTGCCGACCCTCATTTCTACTAGTTCTAGCAAAAAGAGCAAACAGTCATCCAGGGATAAGGCTGACTACAGATGCCAAAGCTCAAAGATGCTTTGAAACATTGGGTCAGGCAGAATGTCCTGAAGCTAAACACAGGAGACTATGAAAAGTCTTAAACCAGGGCTAAAGGTCATAGGCAAGGACAATAGACCTGGAATTTGGAAGAATTCATACTCCGCTGAAGAATTCCCAGACCACTCGCGAAAATAGCAGGTTGCTTAACTCACTAGAGGACACTAAGCCCAAAGTAAGCCCTCCACTGGAGCGCAAGCAAGTGATTAGAGGAGGGGTCCCAGCTTAGAATCTCCATGCCAATGGCCCTGGAATTAAAGCTAACGTAGGGAGTGATTTCATCCTGCTTCTAGAAAGAGTTTGCTCTGAAAACGATTCTGGCGTGAAAATGTTTTTTTAATTCATTTATTTATTTAATATATATGAGTACACTGTAGCTGTCCTCAGACACACCAGTAGAGGGCATCGGATCTCATTACAAATGGTTCTGAGCCACCATGTGGTTGCTGGGATTTGAACTCAGGACCTCTGGAAGAGCAGTCAGTGTTCTTAACCACTGAGCCATCTCTGGAGTGAAAATGTCTATTTGTTTTTGGCTTGAACAGCCCATCTCCTGCTTCTGGATTTCAGCCAGAAGCTAAGGGAGGTGCACACGTCTCAGGGAGTTCTTCAGCTCTGCCCCAGTGGTAAGGACTTTCCAGTGGAGAAATCACAGAGTAGCAACTGCACACTTTTTCCCCCTGCTCTTTAAACCAGCAGTCCTCCATCTTCTGGGATCATTCCCAGACACCACATACTATAACTGTATATCATTTTTATATCATTTAGCAAGGGTGGTTCAATTTAAAATTTTAAAATTCCTTGAATGCTCCTTAATTTTAATATCTTTGCAAAATACCTTTCTATCAATAAATTCAGTCATTTGTTTAAAATTATCATGGGATTATGTGTTATGACTTTAGCCTGGAAAATATGGTTAATATACTACTAGTTCATGAACTTCGTTTGGCCACCCAGCTGTGCCCAGAGAAGCCACCTTCTGTAAAAGCTACTTTAATTAGTCACCATTGAATTCTAGTCTGCTATTGGCATCATTCTTATCTGATACAAAGTAATTATTTTCAGCCCTTGATTTCCTGTTCTCTCTCTTTATTTAACTATAATATCCACTAAATGGGACAATAAAGACTCCCCCCTTTTTTTCCAGTAAAAAGAAAACAAGAGTGATTATGAGAATGAGGCAATGTCTTAGTGAGTGCAGCCCTTGCAGAATCGTCAGGACGTGGGTTAGGATGCTCGGTGTGCAATGAAACCAGGGGAAGGGGAGATAGAGAGGAGAGACGGAGGAGTGGTACAATATGGAATCTCATCACTGGGAAGACAGAGAGAGGCCTTAGTGCTTGCTGCTCAGCTAGGCAAGCCAAATCGCTGCGGTTCAGGCTCAGTGAGAAAGTCTCAAAATATAAGGTGAAGAACATTTGAGGAAGTCACACCATGTTGATCTCAGTTCTGTGCACATACACGTGCACACAAAAGTGGTCATATGGATGGAGAAATAGCCTTCCGAGGGAGCACACACATACACACACACACACACACACACACATACACACACACACACACACACATACACACACACACACACACACACACACACACACACACACACACACACAAAACCAATTTCTATTGCCCTCAATTTGTTGAAGGAATTTTGAAAAAAGAAACGTAGGGAAGACAGACACATGTCCTGTGCCCCTATTTCAGAAATAGAAATTATACAGTCTTCTGAGCTTGGCCAGCTTTCCATGTTCTTTTGTTTGTTTATTCATTTACTTATGTCACTCTATCTGCATTTATTTCATGCTGAATTTATTCCCTTGTCATGAGTTTTTGTTTCTTCGGTTTCGTCTGGGAGATTGTTTTCTTCTGTGCAACCTCCTCTCCTCAGTGAGGTTCACCTCAGTGTGGCAGGGGGAGCTCACATATGGGTTAATCCAGCCATGACCTCTGTAGGTTCGTAGGCGCATCTCAGGAGCCTTGTTCACCTGGATGTGTTCAATGACCCGAGAATCTACAGCTAAACCCTTAAGTTCAGCGTCACCCTCTGCAGTCTGAAGGATGTGCAGCAAAAACTCAGCACTCTTTTTGGCCCTGATCCCTGTGTCCAGCCCCACTGTTTGGCCTGGGCCCACGAACCGACTCTACCGCCAGAATGGTACATGCTGCGTCTTTAAAGTGACTTCCTTCAGATACTTGGTGGCTTTGCTGATATGCATACCCTTCATGGCTGGGCAGTCTCTGGGTGTTCTTAAAGTGAACAAGAAGATTTGAACCTCTGGATTTGCATGCTTTTGTGGGGTTTTCTGGGTCAAGAGAGTAGTGAACCATCTTCACAGGTTACCTCTGGCCACATACAGGAAGAGGAAGCTTAAAGGCTACTGGGAGAATTGGCCTTCCATGTTCTTAACACAGAACACCTTAAGCAGTAATGTTCGCCAGTAATTTACTTTAGACATTAGAATGAGCTTTCCTATTTGGGTTTAGATAAAAAAAAAAGTTACTTAGTTTGATACATTTGGAGAAAGATATATACTATTTTATTTAGAAATGGATTGATTTCATATTTTTACTGAGTGTCATTAGAGCTTTATACAGAAGAGTTTCCTAGTTTACAAATATTGCACTTGGAGGTTGTTAGAGATTCATAATCTGTTGAAACAGCAGTTGGGGTGTGGGAGGGCAGGGGGAATGGGCAAAGTGGGTGTTCCCAACTTCCATAAGCAGGGCAAAACACATGAGAAACACTGGGTACACTCACACGTTTCTGGCTTCAGTGTTCTTCTTCATTATGTATAAAATGATGTAATTCTTTTTTTTAAACCTTCTGTTTCTGAATTTGTAAAGTGAGATTATTTAAAAAATAAATATGATACTTAGGTAATGCATCCCATTTAGGACATGGAGAAAGAGTGGAGGTTTGGAAAAACAGAGCTATTTGTGCTCATGGGGAAATAAGATCTTAGCTCACTCCAAACTTAAACAAATAAACAAGAAGAGAAGCAGGTAGAGGACTTGTAATGGCCACTCTCCTTCACATCCACTCCTCTACCCTCCTCCTCAGCCCTGGAGCAGACACCGGCTGTGCCTCCCACTCCCCTGGTCCCATTCCCAGGGAACTAAGCAGATCCTGGTGGGACATCTTCCTATATTCCATCGTTCAATGGGAGCACCCTGAAGCCATCCTGGCAAGATCTAAGAAGCATTTCCCACCAGATGACCCACAGCTACCACACTCCCCTAAGAACCCCAAAGGGAACAGAAACAAAGGAACAAAACAACAAAGACAAGACCAGGTTTTAGCCCTTAGAATTACAATCATCACAAACACAGATGCCTATCCTCCACCAGTGTAAAGATACAACCAAAAAAAAAAAAAAAAAAAAAAAAAAGAGAGAGAGAAAAGAGAGAGACAAGAGACAACTAATCTTCATTAAAGCCCTGCAACCCTATCACAGTAGGCCCCAAGAAAGACAAATTTAGCTGAAGTATAAAATAACGACCTCAAAATTACCTTTATGAACCTTTAGGGGTTCTTAAAGAAGAAATAACTAAATCCATTAAAGAAATCTATAAAAACGCAAACAGGGGACCCTAAAAATTCCATGTGGAAAGTCTTACAGCTGATAAATCCTTCAGACAAAATAGCTGAAGACAAAATTAACTCACGAAAATCAGTTGTCCTATGTACAAATGACAAATGGACTGAGAAAGAAATCAGGAAAACAATACTTTTAACAATACCTCAGAATATATAACAGATCTTGAGGTAACTCTAACAAAGCAAGTGAAAGACTTGTATGATAAAACCTTATGAAACTGAAAAAGAAGATACCAGAAGACAGAGAAATCTCCCACGCTCATGTGTCAACAGGGTTATCATAGTAAAAAAGGTCATTCAAAGCAATCCCCTTAAAATTTCAACACAATTCTTCACAGACATTGAAAAGAAATTTCAGCTTTATACAGAATCACAAAAAACCTAGGATAGGAAAGAGGACACAAAATAAGAAAAGATCGGATGTATTTCTTACCATCCCTGATCTCAGATTTTCCCGCAGAGCATCCCCCCTTCCCTGGGGCATCAAGTCTCTTTAGAATTAAGTGCATCCTCTTCCACTGAGACCAGACAAGGTAGTGCTCAGCTATGTATGTACTGAGGCTACAGACCAGTCTGTGTATGCTTTTTGACTGGTGGCTTAGTCTCTGGGAGGATTAGTCAACACTATTGTTCTTCCTGTGGGGTCACCATCCCCTTTAGCTCCCTCAGTCCTTCCCCTAACTCTTCCATAGGAGTCCCTGACCTCAGACCAATGGTTGGCTGTAAGGATCTGCATCTGTCTCAGTCAGCTGCCGGTAGAGCCTCTCAGAGAAATAGGTTATTCTCAAAAAAGGAAACTCAATAGCTGAGAAATCGGGGACTGTGAATCAAAACTACTTTGGGATTTTTATCTTATACCTTTCAGAATGTCTAAGATCCACAACACAGGTGACTAACACCTGCTCATGCCAGCAAGGACGTGGATCAAGGGGACACCCATCCATTACGAAGGCTCTTTGCTTATGTGTCATGGCTTCTGGGCTCACGGGTTGTTACACTTTTCTAACTTTTTTCTTTATCTTATTGTATGTTATTTTACTTTCCATTCCTCTGATGCCTGTGTTTGTTTTTTTAAAGATTTATTCTGCGTGAGTGCCTGTCGCTGTCTTCAGACACACCAGAAGGGCATCAGATCCCGTTACAAATGGTTTCAAGAACTCAGGACCTCTGGAAGAGCAATGAGTGTTTTTAATGCTAAGCCATCTCTCCAGATCATGTGTTTGTGTTTTTAATATGAGACAAAGACGGTGTGGTTCTGGATGGGAGGGGAAGGATGAGAAACTGAGAGAAGGGGAAACCAGAATATTTTGTATGAAAAAAAAAAACCCCACATTTTTAATAAAAGAAAAAATAAAGGAGTATTAACATTTAAATTGTTTTGTAAATATATAAGCATCTGACTGTGGTATACTAATTCAATGCTCATTAAAGGGATGTATACTAAGAATTAAAAGTGTTGGTTCTAAGATTGTAATTTTTAACAATTCGTTAAGTAGTTTTTTCTCCTTCGGGCTCTCAGTTGATCAGACACCATGAGCAAAAGCAATTTAGGAGAGAAAAGGGTTTACTTTGCTTCTACATTTCATCCCACCACTTAAGGAAACTCAAGTAGAAACTTGAAGGCAGAAGCCATGGAGGAATGCCACTTGCTTACCCAGTAGTTATGCTAAGCAAGGCTTCTAATACAGTCCAAGACACCTACCCAGGGAGTGGGTCTCACTTACACCCACAGTGGACTGGGCAGTCCTACATCAGATAACAATGAAGAGAACTCCCCACAGATATGCCCACAAGCCTGTTCGATACAGTTAAACTCTCAGTTGTGACTCCCTTCACAAATTAAAGGTAAGGACAGAAATAAACACCTATCCTCTAAAAGACTTGTAAATCAGTGTTCATTCAAATGTTCTGGCTGCTCTTCTTTGGTTTGATTGTTCCCGGAAAGTGTATGCTACAAAGCTTAGTCCTTCCTCAGCTTGGCACCACTGGGAGATGTGGGGGGGGCCTTCATAGAGGGAGCCTCATGAAGGAATGTTGGGTTATTGAGAGTATGCTGTTGACAAGCTGTTGGGGTCCCAAACATTTCTGGTTTTGCCTTTTACCTCTCAGCTGCTATGATGTGAGCAGTCTCCTTTACCACAAAGTACTGATGCAGAGATCCGAGAGTCTGGGACCACAACATTACAGTCTGAAGGCTTGGGGCCGTGAGACCACAGTCAAAATGCATGGTCCATGTGATCAGAGTTCACAGAATGCAATGGATGAAAATGTGAGTTAAAATTGTTCCTGTAGACACTTAAAAAAAAAAAAAGTAAAGTCTCACTCACTGTGTACCTGAGGCTTGGAACTCAATACGCACACCAGCTGGCCTCAACGGTCTGAGACTCACAGAGACCCACCTGACTATATCTCCTGGGATTAAAGGCGTGCACTTATAATAGGTAAATAAATCGTACAAAAGGGGAATGAGTCTTGAACTCTTAAATGAGTTGTATAGGCAAAAGTAAGAGTAACAAATTCTACCCTTGTTTATCTCAAGTACTCTGTCACAGTGATGGAACTATGTGTAATACAATATCCAGAAGATGAAAACAACTCAAATGTCCATTAACTTGGACGAAAAATAGCATATCCACAGAATGAAATTTTAATTAGCCATAAAGGGAAGGGAGAACCGACACACGCTATAACATTGCTGAGAGAGACAGGGAAGACACACAAACGGGTGAATAATGCAGAATTCCATTTATACGAACTATCCAGAATCAGCAGCTCCGAGGAGGCAGAAAGCAGATTAGGAGCTGCAGTGAGCTCTCTGAGAGTGGCTGCTAATGGACGTGGCTTTCTCTTGGGGTTGATGAAGACGTTCTAGAATTGACTGAAATGGTGTTTGCACAACTCTGTGGATATACTGGACACTTTTATGGTACACATTTTAAATGGGAAATTATGCGGTCTGTGTACTGTATCTCGGTCCCGTAGCGATTTTACAGATCTATTTTGAAAGGCACAGAGGACAGACTTGTGACTCATTCAGCTTCTAGGTGAGTCTCTGAAGAATTTGTCATAAAAAAAACACATCTAAAAATGTCTGTAAGTCAACAGTGACTCAGGGAATATATTTCTGGAATGTTCTATTAAGGACAAAAGAAATTATTTAAGAGGGAATAAAATGAAGGGAGAATACAGTGCCAAATTTTGGTAATCGGGTGGGGGGGGAGTCAAATTAAATCTTTCTCTGTAAAAGTTAAGGAGCATAGCTGAACAGGTGTTTATTAGATATTATTAATTACAGGTATTAGTAGGAGTGCAAGAAAATACGTTTCAAAATTCTCTATCTTCATTTCACACGCATCGCAGAGATTTACACTAAGGGAAGGGGTCTTTATATCTGGGGAGACCTTTTAGTAGAGACCGAAAAAACTTCAGGAATGAAAATAGGAGAAATACATAGGTGTGGGTGGGGCCGGGGTCCACACAGGTGTGGGTGGGGACGGCGTGGGTGAGGCTAGGCTCCTGCGCAGAGGATACAGACGTCATGAGCTTTGCTGTCTGTCTTAGGTGTACTCTTCTCATAGTGTCTGGTAGACTGTTAGGATGCCCAGAGCTGCGGCTCCACAGAGGTGCTACTTCAGACTGGAAAGGGAAGGTAGGTGCCGGGGCAGCAGAAAGTGGGCACAAAGGAAAATGGGACTTTCGACAAAGATACAAAAGCAGGCAAGCGGGCTGTTTGCTTCTATTCTGGCAAAGTACAGAAATACTATATTTAAAACTTTTATGTGTATGGGTGTTTTCTCTTGCTTGTATGTATGTGCACCAAATACATACAGTGCCCACCGAGATCCGCAGAAGGCCTTGGATAACCTAGAACTGGAGATACAGGCTTTATGGGTGCAAGTAATTGAACACAGGTCTTTTGGAAGAGCCAGTGCTTTTAACCCCAGAGCCATCTCTCTAGTCCCTAAACCCATTTAAACTAAAATAGAATCATGTCACTCTCTCTTCTTTTCCTCCCTTGTTTTCCCCACATTCCCTCCTTCCAACCCTCCCCTGCCCTCCTATCATGACTTTCAAACTCCTGCCATCTTTTCTGATTATTATTCACACACACACACACACACATACACACATACACACATACACACACATATACACATACACACACATACACACATACACACACATACACACACATACACACATACACACACATGCACACATACACAAACACACATACACACAAACACACATACACACATACACACACACATACACACGTTCACAAATCTATAAACGTACCCTGCTGTATCCATTTTTTTTGGGGGGGTGAGTACAGCAAATTTATTGATGGCATTGAAGAGCTTAGGTTCCCTAGGCCCCTCATGTTATTATGGGGATTTCCTGGGATGGAAACTGTGACAAAGATGCTCAGTGCTGGGGGCTGAGTTGGGACAGGGACTCCTCAGCACCTGAGGGCCTCTCTCTTGCTCTCAGTGTCCTTGCTGAGGGGTGGGTGGTCCAGGGTTTCATACTCCTTGGAGGCCACATAGGCCATGAGGCCCACCACCCTGTTGCTGTAGTCGTATTCACTGTCAAACCAGGAAATGAGCTTCACAAAGTTGTCATTGAGAGCAATGCCAGCTCCAGCACCAAAGGTGGAAGAGTGGGAGTTGCTGTTGAAGTCTCAGGAGACAACCTGGTCCTCAGTGTAGCCCAGGATGCCCTTTAGTGGGCCCTTGGACACCTGCTTTACCACCTTCTTGATGTCACCATACTTGGCAGGTTTCTCCAGGCAGCACATCAGATCCACAACAGATATATTGTGGGCACGGACATGGAAGGTCATGCCAGTGAGCTTCCTGTTCACCTCTGGGATGACCTTGCCCACAGCCTCGGCAGCACCAGTGGATGCAGGGATGATGTTCTGGACTGCTCCATGACCATCACATCACAGCTTTCCAGAGGGGCCATCCACAGTCTTCTGAGTGGCAGTGGTGACATGGACTGTGGTCCTGAGCCCTTCCACAATGCCAAAGTTGTCATGGATGACCTTGGCCAGAGTGGCTAAGCAGTTGGTGGTGCAGGAAACATTGCTGACAACCTTGAGCGAGTTGTCATACTTCTGGTGGTTTATACCCATCACAGTCAAGGGGGGCATTGGCAGAAGGGGAAGAAGGGGTGGAGATGATGACCCTTTTGGCCCCACCCTTTAAGTAGGCCCTGGCCCTCTCCATGGTGCTGAAGATGCCAGTGGACTCCACAACATACTCAGGACCAGCCTCAACCCATTTCATTTTCAAGGAATGAAGTCCTGCTAACATTAAATGGTTGTCTATGTTTTTTGTCAAAGCTGACAACTTTGTATTGGTAACAAATTAGGGGCTTTGCATGCATGTATGCTTTAGTGCACATTGGGAGAAGTTATTCCTTCTTCCGGAAATATTCGTTTTCAAGGAGTGGGAGTCTGTGAGACTTTCCCTTTTCTCTATTGTCATATCTGTTGATACTGTTCTTGTTTAGAACTTATTTGGTATCCTGTCTCTTACAATCATTCTATCCCTCTTTCGCAAAAATGTCCAAAGTCATAGATGTATCCACTGGGAATGGAGTCCCCATGATTTGACCTTTTCATCATGTTCAGTTATGGTTTTCTGTGGTTTTCTCCATTTTCTGTGAAGAGAAGCTGCTTTGTTGAAGAATAAAATTATGCTTATCTGTAGGTATAAAAAGATTTAGAATGTAGTTAGAAATTATGCTTGCCTAGCAAAGAGGAGGTGGTGGATTGTCTTCTAAGATCTGACCTCATTGGCGCAGGATCTTTAGTTGACAGGGTTTTTAGTACAAGGAAAGATTTGCTCCTGTTGAGTGGGCCTCAAGTTCAACTAGACAGATGTTATTACTACCAATGTGTGAGCAGCAGTTACGGTGTCTTTAGGGATACCCTGCCTTGTGATCATTGTGGTTCGTGAGCATCACTACTGGGTGGGGTTATTAATTGCTCCCCTCCCTTGGTAGCTTGCTTAGGACTTTCTAATATGAATCTAGACTGCAAGAAGGAGGCTTCCGGATAAGGTCTAGTTCACATTGCTCTAAAACAATTTTAATCATTTTTAAGCACACAAGTCAATTGTGCTAAGCCACTCACAATGTTGTACAGTTTCCAAAACATTTTCATCGTCCCCAAAGGATACCTCGCACACACCTGGCAGGCACGGAATCCCATCTCTCAGCCTCAGCCCTGGGAAGCTCTAGTCAGCCTTTTGTCTCCAGGAACCTCAGGCCCAGATGGCCACAGCAGCATTGTTCACATGGTCTACCAAGAGGTGGAATCAGCCTGCATGTTAATACAATGCTGTGTGCTTGTGGAGGGGAATATTACTCAGCTGCAAAGACAATGAGGTCCCAATACACACTGTAACACAACGCAAGCACTAAGCTATGAGCTATTGCATTTCTGACATTAGCAAGCTTCTTTTCTTCTGTGAATATGCATTTTATGTTTGCAGGCATATTTTAATTTATAAGAGACTGAGGACATTGTTTTGTGTTACTAGAATCCCTTTTTAAAAATGCCCTGTCCTTATTACGTAGTTCTGAAATTTTATGTGATTTCATTGACAAATATGAAGTATGGGGATGATGTGGTGAAATTGCCTTTACTTCCTATCCTTGGGAGACAGAGGCAGGCAGATCTCTGTGAGTTCAAGGCCAGCTTTATCTATGCAGTATGTTTGTGGTCAGCTAAGACTACATAGTGAGACACTTATTATTTATTTGGTTGGTTTCTCGAGATAGGGGTTTCTCTGTGCAGCCTTGGCTGTTGTAGATGTTGCTCTGTAGACCAGGTTGGCCTCAAATTCACAGAGATCTACCTGTCTCTAAAATGCTGAGATTAATGGCATACTCTACCACTTACCTGGTAAAAAAATTAAAGAAAGTATCAAGTCTAATTTCTAAAAAACTTTTTTTTTCATGATGCCCGCTTTCCAGTTGTTCTTGTTGTCTGTCTGGTCTTGTGGCAATACTGGTCTTGACATCTCGAATGTTTGAGTTGCCTGTTATGTATTGGATGGTGGGTGGTACAAACTTAGCATCTAGAGATATTTGGCAACTGGTGTAACCTTTAGTGGCCTGGCCAGGTTCTTTGTGTGTGTGTGTGTGTGTGTGTGTGTGTGTAGTTGTGATATAAAAATCCCCATCCTCTTGTGTTACTTAGAGTCTCAGAGCTGACCTCCAGATCCCTGCTGTGGTTTGGGGGAAGAAGATATGAAGTCTGGGTTTCTAGGTTCTCCTTCAACCATCTGGGCTGCTGGTCTCCATCGCCTTGTCCCGGGGCTTTCTGAAGAACCCAGCTCTGGTCTACAGCTGCAATGAAGTGGGGTCATCAGTTGTGGGGTGTGGGAGAACACACGACTCAGCTTCTTTCCGGGATTTCAACTGTTTCTCCTTACCCTCTGTTACTTCCAGCCATCTGCTTCCAGAAGTCTCTGCATCACCACTTCCGGAGCCTGTGGGAGAATCTTCTTTCCTTTCTACTTTCCCCTCCGCTGGCTCAGAGTCACTATGCCCCCGAGACCGCTGCTGCTCTCTCACCTGTCCATTCTCCAGGTTTAAACCTTTGGTGTTCTTTCCTTTCCAGTCCTTCACAGTTTTTCTGGTTTGTATGTTAAAGACGATTTCATTCTTGTTGAAGGGCTGCCCAAAAGGGACTCAGATATTTCATCCACTTTTATTTTTTGTATCATACATTCTGTGGATATTCTATAAAATACCCAGCACAATCCTAGCACAGAAATCGTCACACAAGTGTGTACAGATTTAAGTTGTGATAAAATGTAAGCTTGTAATATTGATTATTATTGTTGTTGTTGTTACTGTTGTTTTGCTATTATTATACTTGAGACAGAAATTTGCTATTTAGTCCATGTTGTACTTGAACTTATAATCCTGGTGCCCCTGTCTCTTTAATATCGGAAGTAGCATCGTGAGCTGCCACATCTGGCTTAATATTAGTTCAAATGTTGCTGGCTAGAGGAATAGGAGGGCTAACTACATGCCTTCATCAATCCCTCCTCTTCTCCAAATCAATCCCTAGTCTCAGCCTCAGGTCTGTTCCTCTGTTCCCACTTACAGTGGGTCACGCAGATCCAACCCTCCAAACTTCCCTCTGCTTAGCCCCCAACTCCAGCAGGAACCCTCTGGGAACCCACAGGCTTCCTCAGCAACGAAGCCGGTAGGGGACATCCACAGGAGCCAGTTCCCAGTGTCGTGAAGTACGTTTCACGTGGCTCTCCAGTGGACCCCCGGTGGCCACACTCACCAGGATGACAGAAGACCTTCCACCCTGACTACACACAGCCACCACACTCTCCTAAGAACAGAAACAGAGAGGGCAACAGAAACCAAAGGGCAAAACACCTATTCACCAAAGACAAGACCAGATACCAGCATGTAGAATTATAGTATTTCCAATTCTAGATGCCTAGCCACTAGTTTACAAACAGCCAATAACAGTCAGGACAATAAAGTCTCCACAAGAGTGGGGCAACCCTGCCATAGCAGGCCCTGCGTGTCTCGATATAACTGGAGCATAAGTGAAAGTCCCTAAAATAGACTTTATGCTATGTTACAGGTACGTAAGGGAAACAAACACTGACCTGATTGTACAGGTGGTCACCCAGTTCCTATCTCCACGGTCCTCTGATCTGAACCTGCAGCCCCACGAATTTGCCTCTGACACGTTTCCTCTTCTACCTCTGCTAGAAAAGAAAACCAGAGGCATAACAAGAGAGAGTAATGTGTAAGTCTCTCATATCTGTAGGCCTGTAATAAAGAGCTTCAGGTGACTCTTCTACCTCTTGCTGTGAAGAACAGAGCCCAACACAAACACTACAGCTGTCCCTTCTCTCCCTTGCCCTCTCCCTGGGTTAACCGAGCCCTGGTCCTGGTTCCCTGAGCAGCAGGCAGAGGTGCTGTGAAAATGTAAAACCAACAAAACCAGGCTTATACAGCAAAACAAGCAGACAAAAAACTTGCAAACTGAATTCAGGAACACATCAAAAAGATCATCTTCCATGATCAAATGGACTTCATCCCAGAGATGCAGAGATAGCTCAATATATGAAAACTGGTAAGTGTAATCCAGCACATAAACAATGAAAAAATTACCACCTTATCATATCATTAGGTGCAAAAAGGCCTTTGCATAATCCAACACTTCTTCACGATAAAAATTTGGAAGAAGTTAGGGACATAAGGAACATACTTCAATATAATAAAGATGATTTACAGCAAGACTATAGCCAAAGTCATCTTAAATGAAAGAACCTTGAAAGCATTTCCACCAAAATCAGAAATAAGACAAGGTGGTCCCCCCTCTCCATATATATTCCATTGAGTACTTGAAGCTAGATCAATAACGTAAGTATAGGGGGAAAAGGGGCTACAAATTGGAAAGCAAGAAATCAAGGTATTTTTATTTGCATTGTATGCATTAAATGACCCTAAACATGTCACCAGGAATCTCCAGCAGCTAATAAACACTTCCAGCAAAGTGGCAAGATATAATAGTCAATTCACAAAATCCAGTAGCCCTCCTATATGAAAATGACAAACAGTGTGAAAGAAATGAGGGCATTTTTCAGAATGGCCACAAATAATATCTAATATCTTGAGGGTTACTCTAATAGAGTGAATTAAAAACTTTCATGATAAAAACTTTTTAAGACATCAAAGAAAGAAGCTGCAGAAGAAGTCAGAAGATGGAAAGATCGCCTATGCTCACGGGAGACAGAGGCACAATTGTCCATGTCTTGTTAGCAAATGAAGCTTCTGGTACTGTGGTTGGGTTACATCTAATTGAGCTGTTGTCCAAAGGGGTCCCACAGGTATTTCCAAACAACTGAGACTGTTGCCAAGAGTAGAGTTTGCTGTCCACAAACAGTCATCAAGTTCGCATTACTGAAGACGACTACACTCACCAGACATGGGGAAGTTGAGTCGGTGCCTTTACAGAGCCTTTCCCCTACTTTCTAGAGTCCTTGATTTAGGGGGTACTATGCAGGCTACCAAAGAGAAATGCAAACAGCCATGAACCCTCTGATCTACAGTTCTGTCCTGACTGCAGGACACGGTAGGGTAATGGTGGCACAAAGCTTGTGGAAGTGACCAACCTGTACCTGATTTTAGTCAAGATCTACTCTGTGAGATGGAACCCATCCCTGCCACTGCTTGGGTGACTAAAAACTCAGGACTAGGCAGCTCAGGGAGCTAAAGTAAAACCAAATAGCACTGTTTTTAGAATAAGTGTATCCATAAAATGACCGTTTGCTATACTCGTAGATGAGCGTCTTCTTCAGCTATGACCAGAGAAGCTTCCTTCTGCAGATGAGAACAGATAGAGAGCCACAGACAGGGGATGGAGAACCCACAGAGACTGAGGTGGCGCTGCACAGTAATGCACCAGGTCTCCTGCTTATATAGTGTGACTTTCAGGTTAGTGTTTTTACGAGACCTCTGAGCGTGCAAACGAGTGTGTCTGATTCTATACCTTCTCTTGAGTTCTTTCTCCTGTTTGTTTCTTCCAATTCTTTCGTTTTTCTCATATTATGCTGTATTTATTCTGTCATATCAATTTTTATCCCCCAGAAGCCTGTTTTCTAATGACGGAAAGAGAGTAGGTGTGGATGAGAGGGAGGTGGGGAAGAACTTGGAGGGTTAGAGGGAGCGGGCACTGTAAGTACGTGAGGAAAAAGACATTGCAGTTAATAGTATCTTTTAGCACTCGATGTTTCTTACATTCCAGATGACCCCCGAGCTTTCTGCACTCGTTTATAAATTCTCAAAAGCTCTGTGGGGTAGGTGCTATAGTGATTCCCATTTTATAGACGAGCAAAGAGAGACGTTGGCTAGTAAAGTGACTTTCCTTCATTCATACAGGAAGACCTACTGGAGGAATGGTACGTGTACCATGTCTAAAAAGAGAAGGACAAAGGAGGTTGTAGGTACAGCTCTTATATTTACACTGAAAATCCCAGCTTCTGCTTAAGGAGTTAATGCATTTTATTTTTACTACAGGTTTCCCTGCGCAGCTCAGAGGAACCTCAAACACGCAGTCTTTGCTGGGACTACAGGTCTCTGCCCCACTATCACACCCAAGCCTGACTTTGTTTTCTCTATGTACTTAATAAATGGTGTCCAGCATCTCAGAAGCTTCAGTTTGCATGTTCTATGTGAGGCGCAGAGGGTGGTTCTGATGCTTTGCTTGAAAATCTGCAAATTGGTCCTGTTTCCCAATTCGTTCTTGATCAATCAATAAAGATACCAGCGGCCAATGGCTGGGCGGAAGAGGCAGGACTTCCTGGTTTCCGCAGGCAGGTTAGGAGATATAGGAGGAAGTCATGGATTCACCGTGCATCAGGGAAGATCTCGCCACCAGTCTTGTAAGATCTCGGTAGAGAGGCCATTGGCCGCTTCCCCATTGGGCCTGAGGTAGCAGGTGGGAGATCGAAGCTCAACTAAGTTGAGGGCAGATTCAGAGGTGTTGAGCAAGGAGAAGGTAACTGGGCAACTAAATTGAGGGCAGATTCAGAGGTGTTGAGCAAGGAGTAAAGAAAAGGCTCAGAAGAGCCCAGCCACTGAGCCATAAGGCAGGTTAAAAATGAACTAATGTGTGTGTCTTTCATCCGTGGATCGAAGGGAACCTGGGCGGGGGCTGGTCTACCCAGAGTTCAGAGCGGGGTAGTAGAAACTACAGTGTATACCCGGGCTTTATCTCTGAGTTCCATTTCTAGTTGTTATCCTCGCTTTGGTTTTTATTACTGCTCATGGGATTATTGGTAGGAGAAAGAACGAACATTTAGGAAAGTCTTGTGTCTGGTCTCTCAGTTGAGATCCAGCTTTTATTAATTGCCCCGGTTTTGTTGGCCAGGGTTGGATTTTACTCTTGACCCTGCATCAACTACGCACACAGAGAATGATACGCACACAGAGAATGGGACCCATTGCTGGTATAGAAGAAAGAGACGTTGGTTGTGAGGCAGGGAGACAGTGTTTGTCCCGGGAACAAATGAAAACTCTTCAGAGAATGTAGACTTAAGTTTAGAGCTTATTCTTTTAAGCAGTTAATAGAATTAAAACTGAACTATTTCAGAGAAGCCTGGGATGAAATTCTCTGAAGATCTCCTGTTACATTTGAAAGTCTGTAACAATAGAACAAAATTCAATGTTAAAGAATTCCTAAGGATCAAAAACTCAAGCTCAAGTGGAACAACTGACTAATTGCTGACATGACTAAAACATTGTGGAAATGATAGTTTGTTTTACCGGTGGTTTTTCGGGGGGGCAGGGGGTGTTTGTTTCGTTCTGTTGTTTGTTTGTTTTTTTTTGTTTGTTTGTTTGCTTGCTTGTTTTTTTACAAGGCTTTATCTCATTTGGCTCAAACTCATTATGTAGCTAGGGCTAGCTTCAAACTCCTGATCTTTTTCATGCCTCTGCCTCTGAGGTGTTGGGAACCCCGTGTTGTTCTCTGCCTACAAGACATCTTTTAAAACACAGAAACTTAGGCCATTGGGTTAGTTCATGGTAAAAGCACCTGACCGTCTGAGTTTGATCCCAAGGATCTACCAGTGGAAGAAGAAAACTTATTCTTGACGTTGTCCTCAAACTTTCATATGAGCCTGTGGCACACATACACTCTCTATTGATTTCTCTATCTCTCTAATCTATATGTATGTGTGTGTGTATATAATAATGTATATATGCATATTTACATATATAAATATAGGTTATATACATGTATATTTAAATAAATAACAACTTAAATATATTTAAAACTAACAACATGGAAACCCTTACTCTTACAAAGAGTGAGAGTCACTTAATTGACAGAGAGCAAGGGACTGGAGCGCAGTTCACTAGTAGAGTGTTAGCCTGTCTCCGTGTCCTGGTTCCAAGTCCTGTATAGCACACACACCCAGGACAACTGTGAACTTGGTGTTATATTCCAGCAGTCATTGTTGGTGACTGTCTTTGTCTCCATCCCACTCCCTTGCACACACTGTGGAGTGGAGGATGAGAAACCAATTGATGTTAAAAACAAAGGAATAGGGATTGAAGAGAGGATCATCCAGAGACAGCCTCACCTGGGGATCCACCCCATATACAGCCACTAAACCCAAGCACTACTGATGCTGTGAAGTGCTTACAGGCAGGAACCAGATATGGATGCCTCCTTAGAGGCTCTGCCAGAGCCATACTGATACAGAGGAGGATGCTTGCAGCTAACCATCGGACTGAACACAGAGACCCCAATGAAAGAGCTAGAGAAAGGACTGAAGGAGCTGAAAGGGTCTGCAACCTCATGGAAGAACAACGTTACCAATCAACCAAACCCTCCAGAGCTCCCAGGGACTAAAATACCAACCACTGAGCTCACATGGAGAGACCCACAGCTCCAGCTGCATATGCAGCAGAGGATGGCATTGTCTGGCATCAGTGGGAGGAGAGGCCTTTGGTCCAGTGAAGGTGTGTTTTCCCAGTGTAGGGGAATGCCAAGGCACTGAGGTGGAGAGGGCACACCTTCATGGAAGCAAGTGGAGGGGGTTATGGCAGTGAGGGAGAAAGGGGATAACATTTGAAATGTAAATACAAAGGATAGCCAATAAAATAGTTTTAAAGAAAGAACGAAGACTCGGTGTATAATGGTATAATAACACAATTAAGGAGGTTAATTTTCTCTTGTCTTCAGTTCAAGTTATAGTTCACACGTTGTATTAGCTCCATGTCACTGACCATAGTCACTCGGAAACTCTGTTTAAAAAAGAAAAAGAAATGTCCATCCATGCTCCTAATTTCAGAGAGTTTCAGCTTACTGTGCAGAGGCTAGTATAAAGTGGCAGCCTGGCTGATGCCAGGGGCTGTACGTGAAAGAGGATTTTTCGGGTCAAGGCTGACTGGAAGCAGAGAGCTAGGATGAAGCCTGGGTCGGCCTACAACCTTCAATGTTCAATATTAGCGTACTCTTTCTGCCAGTTGGCCAGTCACTACAAAGCTCCACAGCTTCACAAAATATCAACCAGCTGAGGAACAGATGTTTAAGATGCGTGCCTGCATGTTCCCACCAGAACTTGGTGGTAAGTTCCTGTTGCTGAAGATACTACACACATTGGTCACAGGACATGAAGGAATTGTTGGTACTGACCAGGAAGTTTCCTCTCTGTTGGCTAGCTTTTATAATAGCCTGGAAGACAGGCTGCTGAGGGAAGAAGTGTCAACGGCGTCACACAGCCATGAACCTTGTGAATGATAACAGCTGGCCAGGCAAGACACACCAGTGGGTAAAATAGCGGCATCATTGTAATGGTGGTAACTAACTGTAGGGGGAGGAGCTGGTACTGAAATCTGGTTCTGTAATTGTTTCTTGATTATGTCAAATGAATGGAAAAGGCTAGTAATTTTCCACTGGCCTCAAGGCGCTGAGTAACCCTCTCTCCTCAAGGAAGGAATGCTTCAATCTTATCTAGCCTCAGTTCCTGGAACGTCTCGGGGCACCAAACAGCCCTCACTCCCAGGAAGAAATGTTCCATCCTTCACTGGCAGCCCCTGGGATGTAGGTCAAAGGCCCTGAGACGGAACTCACGTTGGCAGCAGCCAGTTGCCTTAAAAGTCAACTAAACCCACCAGTGCTTGCATGCACAATCACCATCGTTGTAGTCCATCCTTTACAAAGTGTATAAAAGCCATACTAATGGATCGTTCGGGGCTGCCTCTCCTCTGGATGTAGGCCAACCCCAGTATGCTGGACTAATAAACCTCTTGCTTTTGTGTTGATCTCTGATCTCTTTTCTCATTCCTGGAAGTGGAGGTTCCATTCAGTCTTACCCAATAAAGACATCAGAAGCTAATAGCTGGGTCAAGGTAAAGAGGTGGGAATTCTGGGTCACAGGAAGAAGAGGAGGGAAAGAGATAAAGGGCTTTTCAGCCAGGCTTTGGAGAGAGGAGCATGAACCGTGTAAGGTCTGGGATCTACTGAAACTGGTGGTGCCTTCCGCCTCTGGCAGAAATCTAACAAAGGCTAGCTGATGCGTTTAGGGCTATAGATTCTTCACCTAACCATTTAAAATAATCACGTCTCTAGTGTTTTCCTTCTTCAGAGGTAAGGGTTAGAAGAGAGGGTACAGTGGTGGTTAGCCTGTAGTGCTTGAACCACAGCTCCCAGCTTTTCAGGAAGGATGGCTGTTGGCAACTTAGCAAAGCCAGCCAGCATTCTGAGGAAAGTGTGGGAACTGGCGGTTTGGTGAAGCTGAGTGACACTGGAGCCGCTCGCTGAAGCTAGCCAGAGGCTGGGTGAAACGGCCATTGTTCCGCGGCGCCAAGCGAGGAGCCAGCGTGCACTTAAAATTGTGCGCCACAACTGTTTTCTTACTGCATTTGAGACCTATTCTACAGGTACTAGTAATGTACATATGTCTATGAATCCATGATTGAGGAGCCCCACTGGGCCAGATCCACGCAGCGTCTTCAGAACACCAACAGACTGCCACGCTTGAACTCAAAGCGGCTGCCGGTACCCGAGCAAATCAAGCTAAGTCCACATTCCAGCATGAAGAGGCTGGTAAGGCCTGAAAGACCTAAGGCTTTCTCTTGGGACCCTCGCCCAAAGACCACCAAGGAGTCGAGGTTTGTTGCAAAAGCAAGAGGATTTAATTATGCCAACATGCCGGGGTTCAGCACCCTTCTGGGAGGAGTGAACCCCGAGCAGTAGTTAGTGAGTTTTTAAAGTTGAAAACCACAAACAGGGTGGGGGTATCTGGGGGAGCAGGGTACCAATGCCAGATGTTCTGTTTCTGCTGATTTTGCCCGTTATCTATTGCCAGGCAATGGCTGAGCCCTTTCGGTTGGCCTTCTCCTGGGACCTTGGTTTCCAGGGAGTGTTATCAGGTAGGAGCGAGGCTGCAGCCCGTCACTAGCTCATCCTGAGGAGGAATGTTATCAGGTTCCTGAAGGGGCGCAGCTGCAGCCCGTCCTAACTCATCCTGAGAACACTGAGCAGGCAGCTTGTATTTTCTCACTACTGGAGCCCTTCAGACCCACCCCTAAAAGAGGTGTTGTTGAGAGTTGATAACTTGTTGGGGAAGAGAGACCGAGCCAGTGTCTTTTAAGGTGATGGCTCTCAACCTGTGGGTTGAGGCTACAAATCAGACACATACATTATGGCTTATAACAATAGGAAAATTATAGTTACAGTTATAAGTAGCCATGGGATAATTTTAAGGTTGGGGTCACCAACAACATGGGGAACTATTAAAGGTTCTTGGCACTAGGAAGGTTGAGAGGCACTGCTGTAAGAGGTTGGCCCTAGTAGATCGAGTAGTAGATGGTTTATGTATCCATTGGTATATGGGCAGCACCAAATTCAAAATGCATCGCATACATGTATAAAATCCCCCAAAATTTAATGAAAGTATTATATTAAAATGAGTCTATGCAGCCATAATACATTTGAAATATATCTTTTTAAAAATTAATTTAAAAAAGTAATCCTCAGCCTCTTAGGCCTGGGGATAATGGCAAAGATGGTATCAATACAAATTATCGCTTTTTGTGATGTTTTGACTTTACTTACTTTCTTTTCTCCTTTTTCTTCCTTCCTTCCTTTCTTTCCTTCTTTCTTTCATTCTTCCTTCCTTTCTTCCTCCCTCCTTTTCTTTGCTCCTCTTCCCTTCCTTCTCTCTCTTGTTCTCTCTTTCCCCGCTTCCCGCTCTTTCTCTCTCTTACATTGGAGGTTTTCAGTGTTGATTGTCAATGAATGGATCAGAAAGCATCTAAATGATAAAGTGCTGGGAGTCTCTCTAAGGAATTTCCGTGATTCAATTACTGAAGTGGGAAGACCTGCCTTAAATGTGAATTACGTGTTCTGGTGACGTTAGAGATAAGCTTTGCTTTGGACGTCTTCCCACTCACCGGCAGGTTCACCAGCCCATTTCTGCCACTGATGCGTTTTTTATTTTATTTTATTGTTTCTTTTACACTCCAGATTTTATCTCCCTCCTAGTCCACCCTCTGTCCCATACTCTATACCCCCTTTCCCCCCTCTTGTCTCCATGAGAATGTCCCCACCTACCATCCTCCACCCCACCAGACTTCCTCACTCCCTGGGGCAGTGAGGGCAGTTACGATAGGTTCCTGTTTGTGAGCACTCCATAGCCTCGGTAATAGTGTCAGGCCTTGGGGCCTCCCCTTGAGCTGGATCCCAATTTGGGCCTGTCATTGGACCGTCTTTTCCTCAGTCTCTTCTCCATGTTTATCCCTGCAGTTCTTTCAGACAGGAACAATTCTGGGTCAGAGTTTTGACTGTGGGATGGCAACTCCATCCCTCACTTGATGCTGTCTTCCTGCTGGATGTGGGCTCTACAAGTTCCCTCTCCCCACGGTAGGGCATTTCATCTAGGGTCCCTCCCTTTGAGTTCTGAAAGGTTCTCATCCACCAGGTCTCTGGTACATTCTGGAGGGTCCTCTACCTCCTAGCACCCCAGGTTGCCTGTTTTCATTCTTTCTGCTGGCCTTCATGGCTTCAGTCCTTTTTTTCCTCACCTAATACTCTCCCAGCCCAGCCCCTTTCCCTCTAAGGTCCCTCTGTTGTTAAAAGATGACGTCCAGGGTTTTGGCACCAGTGTTAGGCAAAGGATGAAGAGAATGGGGCCGGGGTATGGAGGTGTGGCGAGGCCTCTGCCTGGAGGTGAGCGGGATGTTTCTGGGGGATCCATGTTGGGAATTTCTTCCCTCTAAGGGACCAGCCAAATGACGGTATAGTATAGAATAGAGTTTATTTAGGTCATGGGGGAGTTAAGAGGGGAGAGAGAGAGAGAGAGAGAGAGAGAGAGGAATAGAGAAGTAGAGGAGTAGAGGCCAGTCATGAGCATGTGGAGAGAGGAAGGGAAGGGGAAGAGGAGGGATAAGGGGGGAGACAAGGGAACAAGAGAACAAGAGAGAGAGGAGGGGACAAGCAACCCCCTTTATAGTGTCAGGTCACTGGGGTGGAGCACACCTGGCTATTGAGGGGTGGGGCATACCTGGCTGTTGCTAGGTAACTGAGGGGTGGGGTTTACAGAATCCCAACAGCCTCCCTTCCTCCCACCTTATGGTTGCTTTTTTTCTGTCCCAGCTGAGGTGTCCTCACTTGGGCCGTTCTGCTTGTTGACCTTTTTGAGTTCTCTGGACTCTATCTTGGGTATTCTCTACTTTTTTTTTTTTTTTTTTGCTAATATCCACATATTAGTGAATACAGATTGTGCATGTTCTTTTGGGTCTAAGTTACCTCACTCAGGATGATATTTTCTCCTTCCGTCCATTTGCCTGCAGAACTCAGGATGTCCTCATTGTTATGGCCGAGTGATATTCCACTGTGTCAATGAACCACATTGTCTGTATCCATTCTTTTGTCGCGGGACATCTGGGTTGTTTCTAACTTCTGGCTGTCATGAATAAGGCTGCTATGAACATAGTGGAGCATGTGCCCTTGTGGCATGGTGGGTATCTTTTGGTTTATTCCCTAGAGTGGTATTGATGGGTCTTTAGGTAGATGTATTTCCAGTTTCTGAGGAACATCCAAATTGATTTTCAGAGTGGTTGTATCAGTTTGTATCCCACAAGCAATGGAGGAGTGTTCCTCTTTCTCCACATCCTCACCAACATCTGTTGTCACCTGAGGTTTTGATTTTAGCCATTCTGATTGGTGTGAGGAGGAATCTCAGGGTGGTTTTGATTTGTATTTCTCAGATCACTAAGGATTTTGAGCATTTGTCTACCAATAGGAATTTAGGCTGTTCTGTCTTGGCTATACTGCCATAAATTTGGGAATGCTTCAACTCCCATCTCCTGACAAGTTCTTGTGGTTGAATTTCTAATAGATATAAATATGGTCTTTGTGTGTGTGTGTGTGTGTGTGTGTGTGTGTGTGTGTGTGTGTGTGTGTGTGAATGTGAGTGTGTGTGCATGCATGTGTGCATGTGTAAATGTGTATGTGAATGTGTGTGTATGTGTGAGTGTGTGTGTCTGTGTGTGAATGTGTGTGAGTGTGTGTGTGAGTGTGTGTATCTGTGTGTGACTGTGTGTGTGAGTGTGTATGTGTGAGTGTGTGAATATGTATCTGTGTGTGAGTGAGTGTGTCTGTGTGTGTGAATGTGTGTGAGTATGTATGTGTGAGTGTGTGAGTGTGTATCTGTGTGTGTGTGTCTGTGTGTGTGAATGTGTGTGAGTGTGTATGTGTGAGTGTGTGTCTGTGTGAGTGTGTGTGTGAATGTGTGTGAGTGTGTATGTATAAGTGTGTATGTGAGTGAGTGTGTGAGTGTATGTGAGTGAGTGAGTGTGTGAGTGTGTGTGTGTTTTCACATGCATGCAAGAAAGACAAAGGCCAATGGCAGTATTCTCATCGATTGCTCCCTACCTTCGACAGAGGGTCTTTCACTGAACTTGGATTTAGCAGTTCGGCTGGACTGTCTGGCCAGCCGACTCTGGGGGTTCTTCTGCTTCCCGAAACCTGAGATTACAGCTTTGGGTTCTGAGAACCGAATTCAGGTTCTAATGCTATGACAGCGAGCACGTGCTCACTGAGCTTGTCCCTCCACTCTCCACATCCTGTCCCTTGGTTGGCTACTTCTCAGCTGGTTCCTGGGCATATTTCACCTTACTGGGCAGGCTCCTATACTTTGTCCATGTTTAAAAGTTTTGGCAATGGAAAGTTTAAAAAAAATTCTAATTAGCATCCATAAATATCCAGGACAGTTTCAAGTTAAAAAGAGCAACTGGCAAAACAAAGAAACAAACAAAAAGAAACAGTTTAATGACATTTTCCCCCTAAAATCAACTGTCTCCAATCTCCTTATAGAAGCCCGGGTATTTTTTTGTTTGTTTTGTTTTAGATAGGGTTCATTACATAGTCCTGGGCAGACTGGAAATCACTGAGTAACCCAGGCTGGCCTTGGACTCACATAGACAAAGCCCTGTACCACCGTACCAGGTTTGTTTTGACTTTTTAAGCTTAAAATTGTTTGTTAAAGTATTATTATACATTTCATATAAAAACCTATCTACAAACTCAATTTAAAAGAAATTATTTATCTTTTATGACTGAGGCCTCTTTCCTACATAGCGTTGGCTGACCTGGAAGTCACTATGAAGGCCAGGGTAGCGTCAAACTCCTGCCTCTGCCTCAGGAGTACTGGGGTTAAAGGTGTGAGGCACCATAGCTGCCAGCAATCTCAGTTCAAAGAATCTAAAATGGAACAGCACAGCCATGTTTATCATGAAAGCCTGGAGCAGAAGACAGAGAAAAACAAAGCTGAAGCCTCATGTAACGTGTTGCATTTCACAGTGTCAGAGACTCTGACAGCTCCTCTTTGAGAAGTTACTTTAACAAATGAAAATGTTACTGTTCTCTCTGGTTCATCCACTCCATTGATGGAAATCTGTTGAAAACATCTTCCTTTAACTGAGACTTCTTTCATCACCAAACAGGCCTAAAAACAGTGGCGGCAGTAGCTATGGTAGGGGCAAGCGGGAAAGACTGGACCAACCCACAGCCCCAAATGGCCTCTACCTCATTGTGGTTCAAACACATCTCCTTCTTACTCACAAGGGCTCTAGAAGGACTGAGGGCCGGGCCTCAGCACTAAGCAGTGTTGCCTAAAGAATTCATTTCCTGTTGATTTCAGGGTCTGTCAGTCCCCTGCTGCGTGAAGTCTCCATTTAAAAGAGGGAGGGACAGAGGAAAGAAGAATCCCCATCTGACAGAGACAGAAACTTCATGGGGGTTCCATTGAATTCTGAAGCCTTTCTTCCTTTACTTCAGGGATATTTATGTCAATATCTTAATAACGGAAGCAAAGCACTTTATTCACCAGGCACACGTGTGCTCAGACCAGAAAATCCATGCCAAGTAGAGAAGACCAGCTCTACCTCAGATCATGCTGGCCATAGTCAAGGGTCTCTCCTGGTGAGGACCACCTTGCAGAAGGCAGGCTGAATGGTGTCACTGCTGAGGCTGGGGGGGGGGGGGAAGAAACCCTTGGAAGAAACGTTCATTTACTGCTTATTCCCACTGTGAGTCTTGAATTCACTGGATATGTTTATTGGGAATGATTCTACCCAAATTCAATTAAATCCTGGTTTGCCATGTTGGACTGACCTTGCACTGTAATTGCAAGTACATTTCTGAATCCTGGAGTGGCTTCCAGCTGGGAACACTGCTGCTCTGTTTCAGTGTTGACAGTCATTAATTATTTCTATAGATAAATGAGTAAATCAGGACGTTAGCCCCATTTGCATTTCGTTAAAGATGAAAGAGAATGAAGAGCTGAGAGCCATTAGTTTGATTTTTCAAACATAGGCAACAGGATATTGTGGGACAGAAGTTGGGTTGAAGAGACTGCTCAGAGGTGAAAGGCCTGAGGAACTGAGCTCACCCCGCAGGGACAAAAGTGGGGTATGTCTCACAGGCCTCCAGTCCCAGCCCTGGAGAGGTAGAGTCAGGTAGAACCCTGGGGCTCACTGGCCAGAAAGCCTGAGTTCCAGGCCTTCGAGAAACCCTGCTTCAAGCCGGAAGGCAGACAAACCTGAGCATCACAAGTGCACCAGCACACACAGGAGGGTATGTTCCACAGCTACAAATGTCCAGTACTCACGCCTCCACAAGTATCCCTTTCCCGGTGAAACATTATTTTGTGCTCTGTTTACATTTGGACAAGTGCTTTGTACATCACTGTCTGGGTGAAGAAATCCCTGGGTTATTTCTTTCCGTCACTCCAAATCTATAGTAGACAAACACTTCCAGATCGCTGCATCAATGCACTTACAATAACACCATTATTAACGTGTGTGTGTGTGTGTGTGTGTGTGTGTGTGTGTGCCCCTCCACTTTATTATGGATCTGCCGAAGGCCTGTGCTGATCTGTCTCTGCCACAGTGACAGAATCTGACGTAGAAACAGGCACATAACAGTTATCAGAAAAAGGTAAGCCAAGCGTGAACATAGCTGCAGGTTGAGAATGCCTTTGGAAAGCCTGGGAGATGGTTGGATTTTGAAATAAATGCATAGATCTTCACCATCTGAACAGAGAATTAGAACTCTCAAACAGTCTGAAAAACCGTCCCATGGTCAGGGTCTCAGAGGTTTAGACTAGGAATGCTCTATCTGTGTTTGTGTAACATGCATGTGATAAACAACTTATATCCAAAATGTATGAAATGAGCATACAGTGTGAACAGACGTCCTGCTAAAGAAGATGTGCAGCGTGGATGTAAAAGGGTACTCGTTGCACGTCATCAGGGAAATGCAAATTAAAGCAATAATGTGATGCCACTGTATGCAATGTCAAAGCTAATTTTTAGAATTCAAGTACCTGTATAACACTTTCAGAGTGTGTATTCAGTGTTTTTTTTTTATTGTTTGTTTGTTTGCTTGGTTTTGATATTTTTTGTTTGTTTGCTTTTCCAGTGTGCTTTGTACACCCCTATTTAGTTCAGATTCACTATCACTCTTGTGATGCAGTGGACTTATTTTCTTCACTGGCTTGGTACTCAGACACACATGCTTACACACACACATGCACAAATTGATTCCTCTTTCTTTTTGCGTTTGGAAGAGGAGAGAACAAGGCGCTTGCTTGTAATTACAGCAAATAGAGCACGGGGCCACACGGTGACAATGCAATGAACGTGAGCAGCGACTTGGCAGATCTTCTCCACGTCACGTCTCGTGTTTCTCCTTGTGGAACAGATTCTTTATAAGTGGATCTCAGATTCTCATCTGAACCCATCCACGGTCAGCTGGATATTCAGAGCCCAGTAATAACCACTCTGTTTTCGTTGTTGTTGACTAAATGCATTTTAGACCAAAGACTCTCTTATGGTTAGACGTTTGCAGTTCGGGCCTCTCCTCCCACACAGTTCATTGCCGTGCGCAAGTGTGTGGGGGAGAGGTGTGAGTGTTGTGAAGAGAGACCGATGTGAGCAGCCTGCCCTGCCACCTGAGGCCATGGTGAAGTCCGGGCTGTGCGGCCACTGAAGGCCACGGCGGCTGTCTGTGTCAATATCCGTGGCTCCTATTACCACCAAAGGCCATGCGAAAGTCTCT
The DNA here is from genome assembly GCF_963924665.1 of Micromys minutus. Lineage (NCBI taxonomy): Eukaryota > Metazoa > Chordata > Mammalia > Rodentia > Muridae > Micromys > Micromys minutus. Next base: position 3,854,245 of record NC_137961.1, read on the forward strand.
GGTCTGGGTCATTGCCAGGGACCATGTTATCATCCAACAGTGGTACTGAGCCGGCCCCCTTTCTCTTCATGCTCTGAGAGAGGAAGAAGAAAGCTTCCCTAGCTGAGAAGTAGGGTCCATTGTTAGTCTACTTCACTTAACCGGAACGCCATCTTCACCCCAAATAGCCCATGGGTTGCACACAATCAGAGAGCCTCAGATTCTTAGCGATCTGCCTAGGGATTTGACATTGGGTTGAGTTGGCCTTATTTAGTTGTAGGGAAACAGGAGATAAATGAATTGAAGAGAGAATGCTTCGTTAATGTGTCATGTTTTGACATTTACTAAGTACCAGGAACTTAATACACATAAAACAACAGCTTAAACTATTTAAGAATGTGCCACTTGAACACATGTAGTATCTCCTAATGCTACTTTGACACTTGATGCATGTGATATCATAGAATACATTTAATACCTTTCCTTCCTGTCATTATGTTTAATAAATCAGTGTAATTTACTAACTAAATATGCTTTTAAATATGTTTTTTTTTAACAAGTGAAAAATTTGAAAAAAAGTAGTATCATTTAACATATATTAATTTACAAATAATTCATCATTTGTGTGACAAATTCATGCATGTTAGGCAACTGAGCTATGTACCTGCCCCAAGCTCCTATTGGAAAGATCAGTTCTCAGGCATGAATTTGTTTAGATTTTCCTTATTAAGTACTGGGTTTACTAATCCCCTCTCCCCTCTTCCTGCCCTGGCCCTTTGGGGAACCTGTTTCCAGGACTCTCTACGCCAGTGCTTACTTCAGAGTTGTGAATGATCCTGAGTTGGTGATCATCACCCACCCCGTGCTCACTGGGTAAGCAGAAAAGCAAGCAAGTCATGAGAGCACAAAAGACATGTGCAGGACTGTCCCCAACATCTTAGCTCTGAGGCACGCTGGGAACAAATAAAGGCCAATTCCAAAACTGTAGCCTGCTGAAGAAGGTGGAGGGGCAGGACACAGTCAGAGCTGACCTACAGGTGCTCACATGCAACGGAGGGTCATGGCAGCAGGAACTCTTAGGCAGAGGCTGTAAAAACTCTGTGGTTTTAGGAAAGACCCAGGTCAGTGCAGTACCGTGTGGATTGTGGAGAACAGAATTTCTGTACCAGGGTCTAGCCAAGAAAGCAAAGATGTGGGACATGGTTGTCATACTCAGAGACTCAGAGCCCTCATGACTGTTCTTCAGTCCCAGGAGGATCCCTCTTGTGGCTTAAGACATCTAACATGTCCGTTCCTTCTGAGTTATCAGGAGTGATATGATTCCTGGTGCTCTAGTCATTTGGTGTTGTAATAGTCTCTGTATCATGGCCCACAAAGGCTCACACATTTGGACATCTGGTCCCAGCTGATGGCACTGGTGAAGAACACTGAGACCTTTAGGAGTTAGAGCTACTCTGGAGGAAGGAATCAGTAAGGGCTGGCTGAGCCTTGTAGGCTGGTGATGCTTCCTGTCTGTCCTCTGCTTCTTCAGTGTAGGTGCAGAGTTTCTGGCTGCCTCCCATTCCTGGGCTGTGCCTTCCACCATGATGGAGGCAGAAGAAACTCTTTCTCCCCTAAGGTGCCTCTTGTCAGTTATTGACTCACTGAGACAAGTAATTAATGCCATGTTCCCAATATGAGCCTTGAGAATACTGAAGCCACACTGAATATCAATGCCAGAAAAAGTCTTAACTATGTCATTGTGCATGAGAGGAAATGACAAAACTCAGGTCCCTGGAAACAGGAGCAAGCACTCTGAAGTACAGATATCTCTATCTAGAGCCCCAATACAAGAAACATTTATTTGTATATGTTTGGGATTTGATGTATGGGATCTGAAGTGCACATGAGGATAACATTAGGAACACATTTGGGAAAGTGAATGCTAGAATGTGAGACAGAATGTTAACTGAGCAGCTGAATGCTACATTCATGTCCATCTCAAAGTCATCTCAAACCCAACACAGTGGACTATATGATGTAAACCAACACAGTGGACTATATGATGTAAACCAATACAGTGAGTATATGATGTAAACCAACACAGTGAGTATATGATGTAAACTAACACAGTGAGCATATGATGTAAACCAACACAGTGAGTATATGATGTAAACCAACACAGTAGAGTATATGACATAAACCAACACAGTGAACTATATGATGTAAACCAACACAGTGAGTATATGATGTAAACCAACACAATGAGTATATGATGTAAACCAACACAGTAGAGTATATGACATAAACCAACACAGTGGACTATATGATGTAAACCAACACAGTGAGTATATGATGTAAACCAACACAGTAGACTATATGATGTAAACCAACACAGTGAGTATATGATGTAAACCAACACAGTAGACTATATGATGTAAACCAACACAGTGAGTATATGATGTAAACTAACACAGTGGATGATATGATGTAAACCAACACAGTGGACTATATGATGTAAACCAATGCAGTGAGTATATGATGTAAACCAACACAGTAGACTATATAATGTGTCACACGCCCACACTTCCCGCCGCTAGGAACAGGCGTGCAACAAACAAACAGATTCTTCTGCGGATAACCTTTATTGTACAGCACTTTGAGCAGGGGACTTCTTGAGCAAGAAACTTCTCTCTGGGCCGGGGACTCCCTACCGGGTTCTACTGTCTAGGCGACCTCTCACACGCAGTCCCCCACGTGTGATCTCTCTGTCCAGTCTCTGTCCATGCGGGATCTCCCGCAATCTCTTTTATCGGGTCTCTCTCCACGTGGTACCTCTCCGCCATCCCTCCACGTGGGGTCTCCCGCAATCTCTCTACTATCTTCCTCCCCCCACTATCTTCCTCTCCACGTGTGGGAGAAATGCACTGCTATATATGCCTAGGAGACTCGTGTCGCTACCTGATTGGTGTGCCCTCCAGTAACTCAATAGTATGCCCCGAGAGCGGGCTATGATGTATGTGGCGCATGCGCATTAAGTCTCTTGGCTGGGCAACAGCTGTTTGCTGAGTTCTCGGCGGGAAGCCGGCGCCAAGTTTGGGTGTGGCACAAACGGCTCCCTACAATAATGTAAACCAACACAGTGAGTATATGATATAAACCAACACAGTGGACTATATGATGTAAACCAACACAGTGAGTATATGATATAAACCAACACAGTGGACTATATGATGTAAACCAACACAGTGAGTATATGATGTAAACCAACACAGTAGACTATATGATGTAAACCAACACAGTGAGTATATGATGTAAACCAACACAGTGAGTATATGATGTAAACCAACACAGTAGAGTATATGATGTAAACTAACACAGTGAGTATATGATGTAAACCAACACAGTAGAGTATATGATGTAAACCAACACAGTAGACTATATAATATAAACCAACACAGTGAGTATATGATCTGAACTCTCACTTGTATCTCAATCTTTCTTTTTTTGTAACCCTCACCTTAAAGACACTTATTTATTCTTTTTTTTTTTTTTTTTTTATGGATGAGTGTTTTGTGTATGTGCTGGGTAGTTTCAGTGAACTTGACACAAACTCAAGACATTTGGGAAGACGGAACCTCAATTGAGAAGGTACCCTCTGTATTAGCCAGTGCTTTGAGGAGCAAGAGAATGAAATCCTATGTATGCGTGTGTGTACAGGCATATGTGTGTTTGTTTAAAAATGTATTTCGTATATTTATATAAAACATATTTCTAACTACACCCATGTACACACACACACACACACACACACACACACTAGGATCGCATACAGGCAGGCTGTGGTCCAGCCAATCCAACAATGGCTGTCTGCCAACAGAAGACTCCAGTAACTGTTCATTCTGTGAGGGTGGATGTTGGTCTTCAGTATATGATGGAGTCCTAAAGGAGTAGGCTCTAGTGCCAGAGATGAATGAACTAGCCTATGAGAGGAAGCAGATAGAGCAAGCTTCCTTCTTCCACCTTCTTTCCACAGGCAGCTAGCAGATGATATTGCCCAGATAAGAGATAGATTGTCACACTTCAAAAGAAGTGGACTAAAAGTGAATCTTCCATCTCAAACGATTTAATTAAGAAAAAAAAAACTCTCTCACACTTGGGTTAATTCTAGATGTAGTGAAATTAACAACCAAGACCAGCTATGACCCTCAACAGATTGGCCTGTAGGCAAAGCTGTGATATGTCTACATGATTAATTAATCTGGGAGGGCCACACACACTGTGGTCAGTGTCACCCATGGGCTGGTGGTCCTGGGTATTATAAGAAAACAGGAGAAATGTGGACTAAGCCATTAAGCATCATCCCTGGGTGGCTTCTGCTTCAGTTCCTGTCTCTTGGTCCTTGTCCCGAATTCCATCCCAGACTTCCTCTGATGATGGAGTACCATGTGTATGTGAAAGCCAAGTAAACTCTTTCCTTCCCATGTTGGTTTTGCCTGTGGTGTTCGATTACTGTTATAGAAACCTTAACTCAGCCTATGTTTATGTATGTTACAGCCTACATGCTGGTGCCCATAGGGACCAGAAGTGGGTGTCATATTCTCTGAAACTGAAGTTGTGGATAGTTGTCATCCATCCCTGGTCCTGGGGAGCCAGGCCTGAGTCTTCTGCAAGGGCAGCAGGTGCTTGTAACTATTGAATTCTTCCTCTAGAACCCCTGTCACCTGATTACCAACTCTTTTAGTACCACCACTCCATCCATCTGTTGAGAGCTCTCTTTGATAGATTCACAGTACAAAGGGGAGACATGATGTGTCCTATTGAAGATGTACGACCCACACTGGGTTTCACTGCCTAGACACATTTTATGTCGAAATAATGTTAAACTTCTCAGATTTTTTTTTGCTAAGTTTAAAACAGAAACGAAAGTAGTGTAGGAGGTACCAAGCTTGGAAGGTATGACCACTGTTCGCAGAAACTGACTTCGAAAGCTGACACTCTTCGCCATGAAACAATTCACAAGCTAAATCATGTGGTTTATTAAACTCTTTAAAAGCAGATGGCAAGATGACATGAGATATGGGGTCTCCTGGGATGGGCTGCAAACGGGCAGATTTCTCATTTCTTTTTCTTCTCTGATTCATAGTCCCTTTCGATTGATGATATGACTATTAAAAAAAAGCCCAACCAGATGGAAATTTATCTGATGCCAACACACCCACTTCCTGAACCCAAGAGATGCATTTAATATGCTTGCTGAAAGTTGGGACTCTCCAAGTGGCTTTGAGAATGGCATTGGGCTGCCTCGAAATTTTTTGAGCCAAGTATAATCTAGGCCAGAACAAGAACATGGCGGGCGTTGCTGAAATGGTGAAGGACAGCTGAGGCTGTAGCTTTCGGATTCCAGGCTACACCATCCAGGATTTGACCCTTGCGCATTTCCTCCGTTTTCATCTAAGTGCTGTCCATGGGTGTCCCAGTACAGAGGCCGTGTATTTTACCATATCCAGTGTGCATTAGAGGTTGCTAGAATGCTCTGTATTTAAGGATTCTTGCAGTGTTGTGCCTGGATCTCTGGAACTCCTTGCCTACTCATTATATACAATTAGTCCATCCAGCAAGTTTTCTCCGTGTTGGGAAGTTGCTTTCTTAATTACTATGTGTGCCATACTTCGTGGCTTTCCCTCGTCCCACATATTTTGCTGGCTTTCTAAAGCAGAATTAAATATTCCTATGTGATATGCCAAATATGGATTACATTAGCATTTGGCTATTATACAGGGGTTGAAGAGGCTTAAATATATACATACCTCAGTATATCTTAACGTGCATATATAAACACATGTGTACAACATATGTGTATGGAAATTGAACTCAGGATTTCTGCTAAACACAGTCTACCATGAGCATTAGCTCTAGATTCAAATCTACATTTCTTTAATGCAAATGTCAAGAATACGCCCATGTATCTGGAAGTTTCAGCCCACTTTAGGCTTGCTATTCTTTTTCCAAGAGTTTATTTTAATTCACTTTACATCCTGACTGCAGCCCCACCTCCCTCCTCTCCTCCCAGGCCCATCCTTACAAATTCTTCTCCTCATCACCCCCTCTCCCTCTCCTCAGAGAAGCAGAAGCCCTCCTTGGGTACCACCCCACCCTGGGACATCTAGTCCCAGCAGGACTAGGCACAACCTCTCCCACTGAGTTTCAACCAGGCAGTTCAGGGAGGGGAAGGGGGTCCAATGGCAGGCAGCAGAGTCAGAGACAGCCCCCACTCTAATTGTTAGGGGAGCCATATGAAGACCCAGCTGCACATTGCTATAAATGTGTGGGGAGCTTAAGGCCGATCCCTGCATTCAGCTGGCTATTCTTGAATCCCCTCCTTTATCAATGCTGAGTTCCTTAGAGAACATAGAGGTTGCTACCAAACAGTTAAGTTTAGCTGGCATACATTTTCAGATTTTATTTTATTTTTTACTTGAATTTGTACCTGACTGTTTCTACAGGTGTAACATTTATGCAGCTCTCCCTCCCTCCCTCCCTCCCTCCCTCCCTCCCTCCCTCCTTCCCAACCCCACCCACCCCTGTTGCTCTCTCTATGTTGACTGACTTCAGTTACCTGTGTGCGTTCTTACCGGAGGATCACTTGTGGGTTGTCAGCCTGAACTAGCCTCAGAGATCCAGATAAACTTTTTGAAAATAAAGCTATTTGTAAAGCTTCTATATTTTCAGATCATTTATTATAATTGTCGTTGAGAAAAAACAAAAGAAAAAAAACAATTAAAAAATATTGAGGGGACTGGAGAGATGGCTCAGTGGTTAAGAGCACTGGCTGCTCTTCCAGAGGTCCTGAGTTCAATTCCAGCAACCACATGGTGGCTCACAACCATCTGTAATGGGATCTGATGCCCTCTTCTGGTGTGTCTGAAGACAGTGACAATGTGCTCATATACATAAAATAAATAAATCTTTTTAAAAAATTGATCTATGAGATGGATGCTTTAACAAATGGCCCTTTCTAAAATTTCAGTATGCTGAAATCTACTTTATCCCGAAAGGTAATGTTATGAAACTTTATCCAGCAAAATCATTTAGAATAAATTTAGTACGAAGATAATGGCATTTAAAATTTCAGAAATAAAACACACCCCCTTCTCCAAAAAAAAAAAAAAAAAAAAAAATCATGGATATTCCCTTAAAGAGCTGCTTAAATGCTTAATATAGCTAGAAGAATGACAGGTTAAAAATTAAGCATTTAAGAATTTAAATTAAGACTGGGGTGATGGTTCAGGGACACAAGCACCTGTGGAAGTCCGAAGACCTGATTTGAATGCCCAGACCCTGTGTCAAACTGGGCGTGGTGGTGTCTTCTTATGACTTGACAATCCTATGGCGAGATGGAGCACAAAGGCCACAGGATCCTGCGTGCTGTCCTGGTATCTTCCTTAATAAAACAGCAAAAGCCCCTGTCTCAAACAAGGGACAACGTAAGGACCGACCTCTGATGGACATGTACATCCATGTCTCACACAGATGAAACTAAAGCAAAGGATGAGGAAGCTGTGGTATACAATTCTGAGTAACAACATCTTCAAGTGACCCCATGATTACCTAGGATGCACAGTACCCTTCCTGACTCTTTCTTGCTCGACGGGAAAACTAGAAGGGAAGGGAAGTAGGTTAAATCTTTGGACATTTTTTTGATTAACAATTGATGTAAGTGATGCTGTCCCATGGTGCATGGCACAGGGTGCTTATAAGGAAGCAAATCAGGAGGCGAAGGCAGTAAGCAGCATCCTCTGTGGCCTCTGCATCAGCTCCTGCCTCTGCATTTCTGCCTTGAGTTTCTGCCCTAACTTCTCTCAGAGATAGTGAAAGTATAAGTCAAATAAACCTTCTCCTCCCCTAGCTACTTGCTTTTTTCTTTTCTTTTCTTTTTTCTTTGAGATAGAGTTTCAATATCTTGTTCTGGTTCTCCTAGGACTCACTATATAGACTAGGCTGACCTTGAACTCACCAGGTACGCCTGTCTCTCACATGCCGGAATTAAAGCTGTGTGCTTTATTACAGCAGTAGGAAGTTGTGTGACAAAACTTTTTCTGGGAGGTGAAACTACATCTACTCACTTTGGATAGGGAACCTCGAACAGACCAACTTATAGATAATGTAAGAGATGGGTTTTGGCTCAGGATCTCTAAGACCAAGTTCTTCGCATAAAGCAGGTTTATTTGACCCCAGCGGTACAGAGGCAGGAAATAAGAGACTAAGATGGGATAGAGGGTGAGAGAGAAGAAGGGAATAAGAAGGATGGGGCAGGAGTATTTATCCTAGAGTGGGACAAAAGACTGCCTCTGGATAGAAAGGAGACACACAAGAAAATGGTGGTTTATAAAGGTAAAAGGGGAAACCCTGTGTAAGGATAAAGTGCTTAATTTTAATTAGGCATGTTAATTAGGTAAACCAAAGAGGACTTTTGATTGTTTGACTTTAGTAGTCTGATGGCTGGACCTTGGTAGTCAGCCTCAGGAGGAGGAAGTGGCCAAATTAGGGAATAGACCTTTGTGGCTAGCTTTAAGAATGTGACCTAATGGGTTTTTAGCAAGACAAAGGGAATTGGGGAGAAGGGCAAGGCCTGCCAGAGCAATGTTTGCCTTGCCTGGGCTAGCCAGAGTCTTTCAGACACCAGTAAAGTCCAATTTGGTGAGCTAGTGAGTTTTATTGTGGTTATTTACGGGGATATGGGAGAAGGGTTACTTACAGGAGCAGATATGACTCAAAGGCAGCTGCATCACTAAGACCACCCTAGCACCAGTGAGAGCTCACAACAGCTAGAAACCTGGAACACACCGCACATCCTGCAGGCAGATCATCCGGTTGGAAAGCATCTTTTTCAAGTGACTCCGTGGGTCTAAAACCTCTCCAGGCAGCTCAGCTGGTTTATGCTTTTTCCAGACAGCTGGTCTGGTCTCAAGAGTCTTCTTTGAAGCTTATCTGGTCTGAGAGGGACTCTTAGCTTTTATTGCTTGCTCTGGCAGGGCCTAGTGAATCTGGTCTGCTTCAGGGACATCCTGAAGTTGTTTTGAGTACTTTACCTTCTTCCTGTTTAAAGAGCTTCCCACCAGAGTGGAGTGTTTCAATCTAAGCGAAGGAGGACAAGCGGACATATAAATGTGCGGTGGAAAGAAGAAAGTCCTGACAGGAGTTTTAAGAAGTACACCTTAAATTTTCATTCAGAAAAGTTTGTTTTATAGCCTGCTCTGCTGCAAGGGCTTGAAGCAAGAATGGCCAAGAAGAGATGAGCCCTTTCAGCAAAGTGATCTTAATCTATTACACCCTTCTAGGCAGAGGCACCCCTTCCCCTTCTCCCAGCTGCCAAGAGCAAAACAGAAGCTGATTCCAGCTCCCATAAGAAGCCATTAAGGTGAACGCAACACATTTTGTGCTATTATGGAGCTCAGAGAAAAGCATGGGCGTGTTGAAGGGACACAGAGTGAGCCTTCAGGAGCATGCGCTGACCCAAGCTGTACCGATTCAAGGATCAGAACGAGTCTGTCAGTTAAAGGGAATCTGTCTGTGGTGCTGGTATGCCCATAACAAAAGCCAAAAGCTGAGGAAAAAGGATTCAAAAAGCTTCAGAAAAAAAATTCTGATGGACCCTAAGGGCTTTTGCCAGACTTAATCCCCACTGCCTCAGGCCAATGGGGGCCTTGTCTCATCTCCCCTCCCCTCCCCTCCCCCTCCCTCCCCTCCCCTCCCCCTCCCTCCCCTCCCCTCCTTTCCCCTCTTCTTTGCCCTTCTGTCCTCTTCCTCTCTTCTCCCCCCCCCCTCTTAGTTTTATGCTCTGATTCTCCTCTATGGAGCAGGGAACAGGAACAGACTCCCTAAAAACCAAGGTGTGCTGGAATTTATCACTGTGTGGCATCTACTACTTGGGAAATCCTGTGTTGGATTCAACTCAAAATGCCCAGTGGAAGGAATCTGCTGCTTTGGGGATCAGGTGACTCCTGGACCAATCAGCTGTGAGTATGTCTTGGTCTAAAGGCTTACATCTACATTCCTTGTGGTCCCAGAAGTAGAGAGTAGGGCGCTGGTCTGGCGGTGCCTTGGGTGCCCGCCATGTCAAATTCCAGGTTTTACATTTAAGTTTAATCACAAAAAAGATAAAACAAGATTAAGTTCTATAAGAATGGAAAAAACAAGTCCGTCATTGAACGTTCTGTGGAAAAACAAAAGTCTTGGGACTCTGAAGCGCTCATTACATTTCTGGAGAAAAAAATGTAGAAATAGGGACATTGAGACACTGAGGAGAGTGAAACCTGAGCAAATAATTTTTTTTAAAAACAAGTGAGCTGAGTCACAGATTCTTCCTGGGTGGAGTGAGAAAATCCTACGGTTTGATTTTATGTGAATTTGAGAATTTAGAGTAAAAATATGTGGTGACGCCATTATGACTAAGAACACTGCAAGTCATGCAGAGGAAGAGGCTTGGAGAGGTTACACAAAATTGCCAGCTAACTTTGTTTCTTCAAAGGTAAGCAAACCCAGCCGTAGTTTGTTTTTAAACTGTACCAGGCATATATAACTGGATATCTTTAACTCCCTCATGCCTGGAATTTTATCAAAAATATTGGGAATCCCTTCCAATTCTAGACATTCTTAACTAGTTAACTCACCCACGGCACAAAAGGAAAAATAATATTTCCTCTCTAAAGCCTTCCATAAACTTTTGAACGCTGTCCAACTCTCTCATCTGTCCCATGACAAGGAGCAGCGAGAATCATGCCTCACAATGTGATGGATGGCGTGTATTACTTTAAGGAACATACCTGGGTGATTTCCCAGTTCCTGGGGTGTGACATTACAGGTAGCAAAAGGAGCCAAAATTGCTCAGTCTGAGTGGAGGATGTTAAGAATTTAAGTTACAGCGTTTTTCTAGCTGTACGGCGAAGCACCCAGAACATGGGTGTGAGGGTAGCGTCAGATAACAATTGGCATTGAGGTTTTTGTTTTTGATTTTTTGTTGGATGTTCTGTGTGGCCTGGGGAAAAATAATTATGCCTTTTAGTTGTGTGTGTGTGAGTTTATTAAGCACATAAGAAAGAAAAAGCTCAGATACCTTTTCCCCATAAACCAGACAAAAAGGAGTCAGAATAGAAGATTAAGACAAATGGTGTGTGCCAGGCTTAGCTTTGGGCACGAGGGATGGGTCCCTCCCAGGTTCCTATGCTAAAAGCTTGGCCCCTGCTGTAGCAGTGTTGAGGTAATGAAACCTTTAACAGGAAAAGCTGTGTGCAAGGTGATTCTGTCTGGGGGCCTCCCTCATGAAGTGATTAGGACCCCTGAGAACTGCCTCCTCTAGGCTCTTCTACAAACACATGGCCCTATGGTTAGTGTGCTGTGTGGGGACATAGTGACACCTTGGGGAGGTGGAACTGTGGGGCAGGCAGAGAGTTAGGAGAGTTTCAAGTCCTCCCCACTCCCAGAGGGCTCTTTCTGCAAGCAGATAGGAATGTCAGCAGCCAGTTTCCTCCTCTGGCCTCCTCCTGATATCATCCTATCTTCCCCATTATGGACCATCCGTCTGAACTATCCCCCTGGGCCATAAGCCAAAATCAGCTTTCTTCTCTAAGCTGCCTCTGGTCGGGCTGCCACGGCACAGCAGCAGAGAACAGCGGATGCACCAAGTCACCAAAACAACAAGGACACCTCAAATGTTTGGTCACTCCAGCAGTTTTCTCTCTGTTCTGCCGTGAACTTTTGGAACTAGGGTTGAATACATGTCTTTATCCATGTCTTTACTGGTAAAGGGGTTCTGTTATAACACCCCCAAATGTCCTCGAACGGCGTGCGCAGGGAAACTGCTGACATTAAATAGTTTACGGTTTCCAACAATTAAATGCGGTGCTGCATAATTGGTGGCAGAGCAGCGGAGGTTTGGGTGTCTGTCACCCACAGGTGACCCACCCCACACCACTGTGTAAAGGAAGCATGGATTTAGGGGGCAGAAATGCGGGAAGCATATATTCTTGCGGCAGTGAAATTTGAGGACACGGTTTTGTTTGTCACAAAGAGATGAAGGTAAAAGGAAACGTGGAAGCTGGTGTGGCTGTGCCTGTCTCCAGCACCAGCACCCTGAACATAGGGCTGGGCTGCTCGTGAGTTTGAGGTCAGCTGATGTTACACGATGAGACCTTTCCGCAAACAAACATGCGGTGTAGAGATTGAGGGGCTAAAGATGTAGCTGGGGGTTAAGAGCATGCACTGTTCTTGAGGCAGACCAAAGTTTGGTACCCAGAACTCACAATCACTGCTAACTCCATGGATCCTGACACTTACCTGCCCTGTGGCCTGAACTCCTGAGCTCAGTGCCACTGCCTCTCCTTACTTAAGAAAAGAAAAATTAAGTAAAGAAAATAAAGAGAGCGAGTTTAATATATATATATGTATATCTTTAATATATGAGTCCACTGTCACTATCTTTAGAAACACCAGAAGAGGGCATCAGATCTCATTACAGATGGTTGTGAGCCACCATGTGGTTGCTGGCATTTGAACTCAGGACCTCTGAAAGAGCAGTTGGTGCTCTTAACCGCTGAGCCAGCTCACCAGCCCTAAGAGAGCAAATGCTGAAAGAGAAATTGCTCATTTCTGCCTTGGTAACAAATATTGTGTTTGAACAATGTACTGGCTTTAATTTTTAAAAGAGAAAAAAAAGCCTTGGGCAAAATTTTAAATCGTTCTTGACCTCACATTTTTTTTAGATTCATAGAAACTGTAGATACATGATCTACAACTGAGTCATGTGAAGTAGACAGTCACAACATAGATATTTGATTGAGTAATAGATGTTCATGACATACACATAAATCCTGGCATGGTCCCTAACAAACCATTATGATATAAACCATCCCCAAAGCTGGTTTTAGCTAAAAGGGGGCCTAAAAATTGGAGAGCCAGTATGGCTTCCCTGTCTCTAGGGTAGGACCAATTGCTGCTGTTGCTGATATAGGCTACCGAGTGTTGATGTTTAGTGATCACAGAACTCTGCTCAAATAAAGCACATCACATCCCCTTCAGAAAGTCGAGGAGACCAGCTTCTGACAAAGAGGGGGTAGTTCCACAAATGCAACAGAGAAAGCAACTTCAGAATAGCATTCCTTGGAAATACACCAAAGCAGAGAGCTAGGTGATGTCTCCTAAGCATGGATGGTAACCAGTGGGTTTTAAGGCTTTCTCCAGTTCCCCTCAACATCATTTTTAAGTAAAAAGTACTTCCCAAATTCATGACATAGCAGGGGACTTTAAAAAATATTCACTCTTCTAAGCCTTGGTTGGCTTCTCCTAACTTAGAAACACTTCAAAAAGAAACACGGAATCTAGAAAACTCTATAGTATCAGGTTTCTTATTTATTGTTTAAAAAGAGAAACTTTACAAGTAACCTGTAAAGTTTCTTTAAACAGAACTTTAAAAATACAATTTACATATGATAATTTTACGAACAAGCCAATTTCTCCACAGAATAATTAATATTTATAAAGGAACAAAGTTATCTTAGATTTAGAAAAGACGCTTGACTATTTGCATGGTTTTAATAGTACCACTAGATCTCTCTCTCTCTCTCTCCCTCTCTCTTTCTCCCTCCTTCCCTCCCTCTCTTTCTTCCTTTCTTTCTTTTCTTTCCCTTGGAGAAGGAGAACAAAGAAATGGAAATATTTTCCCCTCCATGGCTTCAATGTTTCCAGAAATGCTAGATTTTTTTTTAAGATGTTACTGTGGTGGATGGCAGTCATCAGTGGGACCTTAGGCCCTGGCTTTTCTGATACTAATGAAAACTTGGCAAAGTGGTGAATTCCGAGAAGCTAAGTGAAAAGATTTGTGCTTAGTTGAAGCCAAACGGTGTGCCTGGTTTATGATTAGTTTATTCATTCATGCCTAAACATCTAAGTCCTTTTTTCTCTTCACAGCACTGAGTTTTGGAAGACAGTTGCTCCCAGTGGCTGGCATCCCAGAGATGCCTGTATGCCTTGCAGGGTCTCCATCGGCGACTTCTGTGCCCAGACAGCCTTTGGTAACAGTTGCATAGCAGTGAAATCATTGTGCTAAAACACTTTGGACTCTAATAGGGGAATCAAAGTGTTCTCTTGCTTTTAATTAGTATCTTGTCGTATCACGAACTCCTGTAAAAACAGTTATTTCATTGTCTCATATAAAACGTGTACCTCATTAGAGGCGGCGTGCTGGTTCACTTAGGGAGGCACGGAGAAATAAAGCACAGCTTTGTAAGTCCGTGTCAGGGAACACAGGAAGGGCAGCGGAAAAGAGAAGAAGAGCTCACACATAACACTCAGTCGGAAGCTAAAGCACCAAGTGGAAGCAGGTGCTGCTCAAGGTGGGGGTGGGGGGCCGTGTCTAAAACGCTGAGACAGCACTTCACCTTTTCACCGTCAAATATTCAGAAGCGTGATTTTTTTTTTTACCCCCGCTTCCTTATTTGTGGCGAAGAAGTACAACCAGACAACCTACGCGATTTTGAAACAAAGATTTGCTAGAGGGAAAGATGTAAAGAACCAGCTCGCAGTTTCAGCATTCAGGAGAAAAGAACGGGGAAGAGCCCATGGACCGCACCGAGGGAACGGAGGTATAATTGCAAGTTCCTAATCTCCAGGGCCCTTTCTATTCTCAATGGTCTCCTCTTGAGGACGCGGCTGCACCTGGCACTTGAGCGCAGTGGCAGACGAGAGACAGGACACAGAGGCCAGGCTGCAGTGGGCAGCGCCTCGGAGCAGGTCTCCACCTCAAGGGCTGCAGATGTTTGGGAAGAAGGCTTGCTGCAAGGCAAACTCTAGTTCTGATCCCCGCTCCTGTAACAAGCAGCCTGAACCTGAGAACAGAAAGGCCGGGCCTGAAAGAAGGCCCTTGACAGGCCTTAGATCTTCTAAGTTGATTGTGAGCATAGTCACATAGTCACAATAAAGGACCAAGTTAATTTAGGTGTTTTTTTTTTTTGTTTTGTTTTTTGTTTTTTTTTTTTGTTTTTTTGGTCACATTATAATACTATGCCTCTGGTTTTTCTATAAACTGATCAGTTTGTCTGGTGGCATTTTTTTTTTTTTTTTGAGTTTTAAACATACGCACATAAACGGCTTAGGTTATAACTGGTTTTTATTAAACTATTAAAAGGGAACACTAAAACTGGGTTTAAATTCAGGTGCATCCAATAAAACCGTGTTTGAGTTGGCGAAGGGCAGGGGCAATATGTTTTCTGGTTAAGCTAGTGCTGGAAGTTGATGTATGCTTAAATGTGATGTTGCTTCAACAAAAGCCTCATTTATAATTTCTATTAATGACTGTCAGGGCATGTTCTTGGCTGATGAATTAACCTGGTGCTAAGAGGCCAGTGATCTATCCATTAGAGTTATCGTGTTTAATAGGAATTTATGCTTTCTGATTAGCCCAGACTTTTAGAAGGCAGACCAGGAGTTCAAGGAGGGCTCCTCAGGGCAGCCTGAGCCCACTGAAGTTAACAGGTTCCGTGTGTGCCGTGTGTGCGCTACACGTCCCCCCCCCCCCCCGTGTGTGCCGTGTGTGCGCTACCCTTATCAATGCTGTCAAACTGAGGGAAGAGACAATCCTTGTTAACAGAGGTGACGACATCTGTTTTGGAGCCGGATTATTGTTGTTGCTGTTTGATTCTAAGGGAAAGGGAATGTTTTCTTTATCTCTCTCGTGGAGTGGTATCTAAAGGTTTGGTGAAGCTGGAATCTCTGGCCCTTTTTAAATTTGCCTTACTATACCATCTGCCTTCCTCTGGGAAACATCTGACCTCCTTCCTGGAATTTGTCGGCGCTATTTAGATTGGTCCAAGGAGTTGCCCAAGAGGCAAACTGGGCTGTGTCAGAGGTCAGAATCCAAAGAATGGAATCACAGAGCTCTTAACACACATTCAGCCCCTTGGGCCTACCCAGCATTAATGCCTTGAGCTGTTGCCTAAGTATACCACGGGTATGATTAAAAACATTTAGTGTGTGGTATGTGGGCTATATATGGGTGTGTTCATGTATGTGTGTGTACATGCATGCATGTGTGTGTTCATGTATGTATCTTCCTTGGTGGCTCTCTACCTTACCTTGTAAAGACAGGGTCACTAACTGAACTTTGAGCTCATTGGTGTGAGTAGGCAGGTTAGCGACTGACCTCCAGGGATTTGCATGTCTTTTGTTTTTGCTGCAGTGCTTGGGTGCCACCATGCCTGGTGTTTTACAGGGTGCTGGGATCAGAGCTCAGGTCCTCATGCTTAATGCCAGGCAGGCACCGAGCCTTCTCCTCAGCTTCTCGGTACCTTTTTTTCCTTTTTAAAAAATTAATGTTACTTGATTTCTGTCTAGGGTATACCTACTCATTTTCCGGGGTGATTAGTTATCCAAATCCAACGATTTAACTAATGATGGTATCTGAATGTACTGAATATTAGCCCTATTTAAGGTGTGTGTGTGTGTGTGTGTGTGTGTGTGTGTGTGTGTGTGTGTGAGTCTGTGTGTGTATGCACATGTGTAATAAGCATGTATGTGCTCCATATAATTTTTAAATGCATGCTGTTCCTTGCAACAGCGATCTCACCCAGCTTCCATGGCTAGCGTCGCCAAACCTCTAACAACCGCCCCGCGGCCCTTTCTTATGCCTACTTCCTCCTGCGGATGCTACTATATAGTATATATATATATGTCCCTGAGCATTACATGTCTCCTACTTCGTATGCGCCACAGCCTGGTCCGAATCCCAATCTTCTCTCTGTTCCCTTCTCTTCCTCTCCAGTCCGGAAACCCCACCTCTATCTACATCTTCGCTCAGTGATTGGCTTCTGTGGTCTTGATTGACATAATCAAGAAACTATTAGGAAATCAGATTTTAGTTATCAGCTCCTCTTCCTACATGTATGTACGTGTGTGTGTGTGTGTGTGTGTGTGTGTGTGTGTGTGTTTTGATCAAACATGGGCTTTCGTGTGCTGGGCAAGCACTCTGCCAGTGACTACTTCTCCAGCTCAGTAAACACCGTTTTAAAAAGTCTATTGACATCACTTAGGTGCATTTTGCAGGGAGGTTTTGTCTGTGACTCTGTCTGCTACGGAGAGACAGTGCTCTCACAAGGTGCTTCCTGGCACACATTTATCTAGTTCATTTCTGAAATAAGGCAATTAGACTAGCAACCCCCTGTTATTTGTGGGATCATTGTAGTGCTGGAAATGAAATAATGAAATATTTTTGAGTGTGTAGTCGCCTGCAAATTTGTTTGAAGACCTCTCCCCCCTGCAGCTAAAACATTGCCCAGTCTGAACATTAGCTACAGAATATGATAATAATTTTGGCTGTGGAAATGGATTTTCAACCTAGGATGTTTCTCAGACTGGAAACAAGAATGTATTAGAAGATCCAGTGGGAACTCAAGACTTGATGACGAAGAGGAAGGATCAGGGGGAAGATGATTATGCAGTGAATACCCATAGTGCTCTGGGCTGATCTCCCAGTAAAGCTATAAAATGGAGTGGTAACTGTGTCTGTCTTGTAGTGAAGACGGGCTGTCTGTCAGAGCTGCTGGGGAGAGAGCAATTTGGACGGACGAATGCCTGGGAGGGGAGTTTCACCATCTGGACCGAATGGCAACAGGAGCCCTGGCTTAGGCCCTAACTAGAGTAGTAGGTGGAGAAACTCCGCAGCCCTGAAGGGTGGACTCAGCCTTAGCAACCACACAGCTATTGAGCCGCAGACAAACAACACAGGCAGGGAGGACTGGGCCAAGGGAAAGGCTTTCTGAGGAGAGCCAAAAAGAGAGTTAGACCAGTGAGAGGCGGCTGTAAGTCCTGTGATGATTTTGGTGGGAAAATAAAATCAATAGAGAGTCCACATGTCTCAGGTCTTTGGAACTCAATATACCTTTAAAAAGACAAAAACCTTAAAGGTGTGTGGTTGGTTATTCTAACAACCATTGCTGTGTTATAGACTTTTCTACAAATTAGTGCCACACGACACTAATTTTATTTGGTTCACAGATTGTGAGAATTGGGAATTTGGACAGGCTACAGAAGGGATTGCCTTTCAAAGGCCCCGTGACTCAAAGAGCAGAGCCGGAATCATCTGCCTTCGTGTATAATCCTGGAAATGGCTGGCTGGGACCCCACCGGGGTGCTGTCCACTGGAGACACCCCCTGGCCTCTCCATGTGGTCTCTGCACCACAACCTGAGTTTGAAGAGAAAGTAATGACAGGGTCCCCTGCCCGAAGCGGCACCATCTTTTAGAATCTCTATGCTGAAGTTGTACAGCCCCCTTCCTCTCTTCTCACGGGCAGAAGCTGAGGATGCTCAGGCTACACTGGGAAAATGTTAGGATGACTTCCCAAGAGGAGTGGTTGGGTTGTATGCTCTTGTTGAAAAGTGGCATTCTGTCCCAATGACTGTCACTGCTGGTGCCAGTGAGGTAAGTGTCTTGTCGGTTGGTATGAGGTAGTCTGAAGCTCTGGAGGAAGGGGTCAGTGTGCCTTCTCGAACTCGAGGTTTCCTATTAGTCTTACATCGGCGCTGGCTCTGCTGTGTGCCATCTGGAGATGAGTCTGTGCAGCGTGGCCCCATTGAGACTCCCGCGTCCCAGCTGATAAACAACATTTCAGAAATTAGTGCTTGCCTAGTGATACAGTCGATGCCTGAGCTTGACCTCCAGCATCACAAAAAATTATATATAACAGGATATAATAAGGTTTCAGAGTTTAGAGAACAGGGCTCTCAATGGTATAACTCTGAGAAACGTGCACCTACTTACTTCCTTCTTTTTTTTCATTAGAAAATATTCCTTTTGCCATTTAGTCACTATCAATCAATCTTTCAATAAGGGCTTCAATGAAGTAGGTAAATTTTGTTCTCTAAAATTGAGCCCATGAGTGGGAAGGAAATGGAAGAGATGAACGAATAAACCCTGCGGTCTATAACATTTAGAGGCGCGGGGCAAGCAGGGGGAACGGCCACATAGACACGAGGGGAAACTCTGACACAGAAGCTAGGTAGGAAAAGGAGAATGACCAGGACTGGAAAGGGGGCTCCGTGGTTAACAGCAATTCCTGCTCTTACAAGGGATTCGGCGTCCGTCCCCAGCACCCAGATTGGGTGCTTCCCGACTGCCTGCATCTCCAGTTCCAGGGGAGCCAGTGCTTTCTTCTGGACTCCCAGGGCACCTCCTGTGTGCACATACTGCCCAAGCACACAGGTTTCTATCACTGTGATCAAACACCGTGACTAAATGCTGCCTGGTCGTGGAAGAAAGGGTTTGTTTCACTTCTCTGTCTACATCGTCACGTGGAGTTCCCCCAGGAACTCAGCACAGGAACCCAGAGATTGGAACTGGGAGCAACGCTACGGAGGAACACTGCTTACTGGCTTGATCTCCAAGGTGTACTCAGCCTGCTTCCTTATACCACCCAGGGTCACCAGCCTAAGGGTGATTCTACCCACAGTGAGCCAGGCTCACCTCATTAATCACCAATCAATAAAATCGATCACAGGCCTGCCTGCCAATCTGGCGGGTTCATTTTCTCAGTTGAGGTTTCTTCTTCGAAAAACGACTCTAGCGTGTATCAGGTCATGTGACATTAAGACTAGTCAGCTCCCTCATGCACATATGTACGCATAAATAAAAACTAAAAGCGAGTCTTAAGAAAAGAAAAAGACCGTGACAATGTAAAGGAGGTGTTGCTCACAGGCTAAATAAGATGAACACTGAGCAAGGACCGTTTATCCGGTCGGAGAGGGGCAAAGTCCAGTAATGGCGGAAGGAAATCGGACAAGAGTTAGCGGGTGTTATTAAAGCCCCTTACTCTTGCCTCATGGGTTTCCCACTGACTGTGTGTAAGTGTGGGGAGAGGGCACGGACAATAGGCATGCAGGCTTTTATCTTTCTAGCTCCTCCCTCCCTCCCCTCCTCCCTCCCTCCTTCCCTTCCTGCTCTTTCTATGTCTCTGTCTCTCATCTTTTTATGTAAGGTTTCATTATTTCTCAGGTCATTCTGTCTAGTTCTAAGATTTTGCTTTCTTTCTGTTCAAATCTCTTAGGAAAGCACTCTCACTACCTCTAATTAAAATCTCGACCCACATAAGGCAGCCTGCATAAGCATTAAGAACTGCTGAGAGATGCTCTCAGGCAAGCCAAGCTCCCCAGGAAAGACTCAGTCCCACCATGCCAAGCTGCAGGTGAGAGGCCTGAACTGCCTGCTGAGCTGCCGGCCCAGTGCTCTAGGCTCCCTGTTTTGTGAGTCACCTCCACTGCTATGGTAGGCTTCAGGCAACGCATCTGTCTTTGAGTCATTTTTGCTCTTGTAAGTGACCCCTTACCTATTTTTGTAAGGAATGGCCATACACGTAATTGGTTTAACATGCTGGACGTTAGTGATAGCCGGTCCTTCATTGGTTCCTTGTTTGGGCTGAGTAGACAGCTGTTCATGTCCCTCCAGGACTAGTGTTACCGGAGGATGAAAGCATGGAGATTTTCCACGTGTGCAGACCTTACGCTTCTTTATTACCAGAATCCCTCACCAGAGGGTGGATGTGATGTTCTAAAGGTGAGGGCCCTATATTGAAATATCACTGACACTCAAAGCCCACAGCTTACATTTGACGTCACTGGTGGTGCTGTCCATCCTATGGCAGAGATTTTGGACGGAGATTTTTACAACTACTTTGTATATTTTTGGATAATAGCCTTTGGTCAGCCTTGTCAATGCTTTCTCCCAGTCTTTGGCTTATCTCCCTGTTCTTTACCGAGTAGACATTTTTAATTTTACCCAACTCAAGCTTATCAATCTTTCTTTTGTGGATCATGTGACTGGTGTTTGATTTCAAGAGTTTTCAGAAACCAGGACTCGCTGGCAGGTCTGTCATCTCAGCTATTAACAGAGCTGAGTAAGCCGTCCAGACCACAAGGCCAGGCTGGGGACAAGGGGAATTCAAGGTCAATCTGGGGCAACTTAGTGAGACTTTGACCCAGAAGAAACAGCAAAGAGAGGAGGGAGGATGTAAGTGACTGTATAGCTCTTGTCACCGTGTACCCAAACCCGGGTTTGGTACCTATTATTCTAAACAACAGCAACAACAATACTTTCAGCAAACCCAGTATTATCTAGATTTCCTGTATATGAGCCTTACAGTTTTTCTTTCAACACTTTGGTCTGTGAAACATTTGAGCTGGTTTTGAGGAGGGTTTAAGAGTTTTGTATAGATAATTTGGATTTGGTCATTCCTTTTGGTACATGAATGAATGGTCAGCTGTCGCAGCCCTATTTATTGAACTGATATCTTTTCTTCATTGTGTAGTCTTGGCTCTTTTGTTGCAGCTCAGATGATGGCACGTTGGTGGCTCTATTTCCAGTGTTGTGTGAAGTTCCTTGATTGATTTGTGCTTCTTTTCTGAAATTCCATGCTGCCCTTCGCATTCCAGCACGTCTGGAGGCAGCCGCTATTAGCTCTCCAGCCTTGTTCTTCAGCAGGGGATCAGCTGTTTAGTTATGTTCGCTTCTCCATGCCTGTTTTAGTTAGAGAGTTACTATATGCAAAATAACTTGATAGAATTTTGTCTGCGATTATATCTGATATTTAACTGAGGTTGGAAGAAACTTTTATATATTGATCCTACCTATTTATGAAAATGAAGCATCTGTCAATCCAGTTACTTTGATTCTTCCAGAAGAATTTGATTTTCCTAATATTGCCATATCTATGGCTATCTATTTATCTATCTATCTATCTATCTATCTATCTATATATCTATATATCTATGTATCTATCATCCATCTATCTATCATCTATCTATCTATCTATCTATCTATCTATATATATATCTATGTATCTATCATCCATCTATCTATCATCTATCTATCTATCTATCTATCTATCTATCACCCGTCTCTCTATCATCTATCTATCTATCATCCATCTATCAATCTATCAACCATTTATCTATATATTTTCATCTATCTAATCATCTACCTAATCTATTTATTATTAATAATTTGGGATGGAGAAATAGTTTATTAGTTAAGAGCATTTATGGCTCTTGCAGAGAACCTGGGACCAGTTCCCAGCACCTATAAGGTGTCTCATAAAAGCCTGTTACTCCAGGAGATCTGACACTCTCTGCTGGCCTACGTAGGCATCAGGCAAGCATGTGATACACACACATGCTTGTAAGTAAAGCACCCACACAGATAAAATAAGTTTAAACATGTATTTCATTTGAGTGCTATTGTACTTTAAATGGCAAATTCTACTTCTGCATTTCTGGGGACTTGGAAGGCAACTGATATTAACCTTGTGTGTTAGGGTTAGGGTTAGTTCTTATAATTGTGTATTAGCTCCAGAAGGATTCTGATGATTCTTTCAAACTTTCTTCATGGGCAATCATATCCTCCATGGGAAAAGAAGCTACATATGACATAGGAAAAGAAAAGGATAGTTTCCATTTGATCTTTGAGAATATTTTCATCTCCTTACAAATTCCTGTGTCATATGTCATCTTCTCATCTACTCTACTCTTAGTAACTGAAATGGAAGCTAGAGGACAAAGCTACTTTTACTTCTTAAAGAAGAAATGATCCTTTCCTTCTTTCATTCCCGTGAACAGTTGAAAATAAGAGAATAAAAGTGGTTCGTCCGGTGGCATTAAGAAGCAGCCTCTTGTTGTTTTCCTGTGGCCACGTCAACCATGAGCACAACATTCATCAGACACAGAGCTGTCAAACCCAGGACGTGTCAGGAGTCCATGCTGCTGCTGGGAGTTACTGATCATGAAAGCATAGGGGATGCTGAAAACATTCCCACGTGGTGTGTGTCAGCACGTCAAAGGCTTCTTTCTTTATTTCTGATTATTAATAACATTTGTTTTCCTGAGTAGACAATAGCTGTAGGGAAGATTTAATGGAAAGACCTTCTTGCTTTGGGAGAATCTGATCAGAAAGGTAAAGAGGGTCACGTTTGGATAAGATCAAGTCAGTTAAAGTCTTGATCATAACTTTAACATAAAATGTTAAAGAACTTCTGTGCCCGAAGCTGACCCTGTGCTACAGATCTCTATACCCAGACCCCTCTGGGAGAGAGCTTGCTCCCCAAAAGTGCTGTAACACCTGAGAACATGGGTAAGACCACCACTGCTGCTTTTTGGGTCCCACCCAGAGCCCTCAGGACACAGGAACAGAGAAACAGTCTGAAACAGAATCCTTCAGGTTTCTGTCTGCACCCTGTGCCGACCCTGTGCCACAGCTATCTCTACCCAGACCCTGATGGAAGATTGCTGGTCTCTCAGTAGTGCTGACACACAGGCTTACAGGAAGGTCAAGCCACTGTCAGAATCACCAGGACCAGCTAACACTAGAGATAAGCAGATGGTGAGAGGCAAGTCCAAGAACCTAAGCAACAGGAACCAAGGCCATGTGGCATCATCAGAACCCAGTCTTCATCCCCCACTTCTTGACAGCAAGTCCTAGATACCCCCCCACACTAGGAAAGCAAGATTCTGATGTAAAATTATAACTTATGATGATGTTAGAGGACTTTAAGAAGGTCATAAGTGACTCCCTTAAAGGAATGCAGGACAATACGGATGAAAAGGTAGAAGTCCTTAGAGAATTACAGGAAAACATAAGCAAACAGGTGAAAGAGTCGAACAGAATCATCCAATATCTAAAATGAAAATAGAAACAATAAGGAAATGACAAAGGGAAACGACCCTGGAGATAAAAAACCTAGGAAAGATATCAGGAGTCAGAGACAAAAGCATCACTAGCAGAATACAAGAGATGGAAGAGAAGAGAGAATCTCAGGGGCAGAAGATATCATAGAAAACTTTGACACAACAATCAAAGAATATGCAAAATGCAAAAAGCTCCTAACCCAAAACATCCAGGAATTCCAGGACACAAGGAGAAGATCAAACCTGAGGATAAAGGTTTAAAAGAGACGGAAGATTCCCAACTTAAAGGGACAGTAAATATCTTCAACAAAATTATAGAAGAAAACTTCCCTAACCTAACAAAGAGATGCCTATAAACAAACAAGATGTCTACAGAATTCTGAATAGATTGGACCAGAAAAGAAATTCCTCACATCATATAATCATATTATGTGCATCAAAACATCAAATGCACAAAACAAAGAAAGAATATTATAAACAGTAAGGGAAAAAGGTCAAATAACATACAAAGGCAGACCTATCAGAATCACAACAGATTTCTCAACAGACTATGAAAGCTAAAAGATCTCGGGCAGATATTATACAGATCCTAGGAGACCACAAATGACAGCCCAGGCTACCATATCTAGCAAAACATTCAATTAACATAGATGGAGAAAACAAGATAGTCTACGACAAAACCAAATTTAAACAGTATCTCTCCACAAATCCAGCTCTACAAAGAATAATAGATGGAAAAATCCAACACAAAGAAGGAAACCAAACCCTAGAAAAAGCAAGAAAGTAATCTTATTTCAAGTAACCTAAAAGAAGTCAGCCACACAAACATAATTCCACCTCTAACAACAAAAATAACAGAAAACAAAAATCACTGGTCCCTAATATCTCTTAACATCATTGGACTCAATTCCCCAATAAAACAACACAGACTAATGGACTGGATACAGATAGAGGACCTAAAATTTTGCTCCATACATGAAACACACCTCAGTGACAAAGACAGATGCATCCTCAGAATAAAAGGCTGAAAAATAATTTTCCAAGCAAATGGTCCCAAGAAACAAGCTGGAGTAGTCATTCTAATATTGAATAAAATTGACATTCAACCAGAAGTTATCAAAAAAGATAAGGAAAGACACACCATACTCGACAAAGTAAAAAGCAACCACAATGTAATCTCAATTCTGAATATCTATGCTCCAAATGCAAGGGCACCTAAATTCATAAGAGAAACCTTACTAAGACTGAATGCATACATTATACCTAATACAAAAATAGTGGGAGACTTTAACACACCAATTTCATCAATGGACAGATCATGGAAACAGAAACTAAATAAGGACACAGTAAAACTAACAAAAAGTTATGAAACAAATGGATTTAATACATATCTATATAACATTTCATCCTAAAATGAAAGAATATACCTTTTTCTGAGCACCTTAACAAAGCTTCTCTAAAATTGGCCATATAATCAGTCACAAAACAGGTCTCAACAGATACAAGTAGATTGAAATAATATTATGCAGCCTATCAGATCACCATGGACTAAGGCTGGTCTTCAATAACAACAAATCCAACAAAAAGCCCACATACACATGGAAGCTGAACAATGCTCTACTCCATGATAATGTGGTCAAGAAAGAAATAAAGAAAGAAATTAAAGACTTTTTAGAATTTAATGAAAATAAAGGCACCGCATACCCAAACATATAAGACACAATGAAAGCAGTGCTAATAGGAAAACTCATAGTTCTGAGCAACTCCAAAAAGAAATTGGAAAGAACACACACATAGCAGCTTAACAGCACACCTAAAAGCTCAAGAACAAACAGAAGCAAATGTACCCAAATGCTGTAAATGGCAGAAAATTATCAAACTCAGAGCTGAAATCAACCAAGTAGAAACAAAAAGAACCATACAAAGAATCAACAAAACCAGGAACTGCTTCTTTGAGAAAATCAACAAGATAGATAAACCTTTAGCTAGACTAACCAGAGGGCACAGAGACAGTATTCAATTTAAGAAGATCAGAAATTAAAGGGGAGACATAATAACAGAAACTGAGGGAATTCAAGAACACGTGAGCTTCTTCTACAAAAGTCTACACTCAATAAAACTGGAAAATCTAAAAGAAATGGACAACTTTCTAGAAAGATACCAGGTACCAAAGTTAAATCAGGATCAGATAAACCATCTAAACAGTTCCATGATCCCTAAAAAAAAGAAGTAGTCATCAAAGCCTCCCAACCAAAAAGAGCCCAGGACCAGATGTGTTTAATGCAGAATTCTATCAGACCTTTATAGAAGACCTAATATCAATACTCTCCAAACTATTACACAAAGTAGAAACAGAAGGAACACTACCCAATTTGTTCTGTGAAGCCACAATTATGCCTATACCTAAACCACACAAAAAGAGAAAACTTCAGACCAATTTCCCTTATGAATATTGATGCAAAATTACTCAATAAAATTCTTGCAAACAGAAACCAAATACACATCAAAACAATCATCCATCATCAACAAGTAGGCTTCATCCCAGGAATGCAGGGATGGTTTAATATACAAAAATCTATCAATGTAATTCACTATATAAACAAAGTCAACAAAAAAGCTACATGATTATCTCAATAGATGCTGAGAAAGCATTCGACAAAATTCAACACTCCTTCATGTTAAAAGTATTGGCTAGATCAGGAATTCAAGTCCCACACATAAATACAATAAAAGCAATTTACTGCAAAGCATCAGGCAACATCAAATTAAATATAGAGATCCTTGAAGCAATCCCACTAAATATAAGGGACTAGACAAGGCTGCCCACTCTCTCCCTAGCTACTCAATATAGTACTCAAAGTACTAGCCAGAGCAATTAGAAGACAAAAGAATGTCAAAGAGATACAAATTTGAAAGGAAGAAATCAAAACATTACTATTTGCAGATGATATCATAGTATACTTACGTGACCCCAAAAATTCCACCAGAAAACTTCTACATCTGATAAACAACTTCAGCAAAGTGGCAAGATGTAAAATTAACTCAAACAAATCAGTAGCCTTCCTCTGCTCAAAGGATAAACAGGCTGAAAAAAATTATGAAAAATGACACCCTTCGCAATAATATTACACACACATAGTATAAAATACCTTTGTGTGACTCTAACCAAGCAAGTAAAGATATGTATGACAAGAACTTCAAGACTCTAAAGAAAGAAATTGAAGATCTCAGAAGAAAGAAAGATCTCCCATGCTTATGAATTGGCAGGATTAATATAGTAAAAATGGCCATCTTGCTAAAAGCAATCTACAGATTCAATGCAATCCACATCAAAATTCCAACTTGATTCTTCATAGAGTTAGAAAAAGCATTTTGCAAATTTATTTGAAATAACAAAAAATTCAGGATAGTAAAAACTATTCTCAACGATAAAAGAACATGTGGGGGAATCACCATCCCTGACCTCAAGCTGTATTACAGATCAGTTGTGATAAAAACTGTATGGTATTGGTACAGAGACAGGAAGGAAGATTAATGGAATAGAATTAAAGATCCACAAATGAATCCAGACACCTATGGTCACTTGATTTTTGACAAAGGAGCTAAAATCATCCAGTGAAAAAAGACAGCATTTTTAACAAATGGTGCTGGTCCAACTGGCGGTCAGCAATGCTGTTCAGTAGATCTATGAATCTACTTGGTTTCTCTCCCAGATCACTTATTTTTGGCTTTATTTACAATGCAATTTATTCTATTTTAAATTTTTTTTTTTGTTGTGGAATGACCGCTCTTATTTCCCACTATATATTTTTTTAATGTTGTTGTTCTTAGATAATTGGGTTCTTTCTTGTACGGTGATTCTCGATATGCAGTGAGTTCTTTCTAGAGTCTAAATTCTCAAACCATTAAAACAGAAGGAAATATCTGGAGTGAATTATCTACTGATTTTTTCACTTTGTATGTTTAGGTATGCATGCATACACATGCACACACACACACTCACACACACACACACACACACACACACACACACACCAGCTACTTTTGATATGCCTTGAGTAGCCAATGGTTGGGCACTTCTAACCCTCCCTATGGCTAGTGCACACCCCTCCGGTATTCTTGGCTTAACATCTTCAAAATTTATAATTTTATCTTTGCTGCTCTGTTACCCTCTGGACACCCCCCCCCAATAGAGCTGCTTTCTCTTTTCACCTACATTGCTGAATGGTTTCTCTCCTGCAACTCTTAAATCCCCTTTGCCTCTGAGTCCTGCTGGTTCTCATCTCTCTCTCTCT
This sequence comes from Micromys minutus, assembly GCF_963924665.1. Classification (NCBI taxonomy): domain Eukaryota; kingdom Metazoa; phylum Chordata; class Mammalia; order Rodentia; family Muridae; genus Micromys; species Micromys minutus. The sequence continues at coordinate 3,882,217 of NC_137961.1, forward strand.
CTCTCTCTCTCTCTCTCTCTCTCTCACTCACTCACTCACTCACTCACTCACTTTTCTCTCTCACCTTTCTTTCTCACCTCTCTCCTCTCTCTCCCCTCTGTCTCTGTCTCTCTCTGTCTCTCTCTATCTGTCTCTCTCTCCTGCATACTCTGAAAGTCTCACCTCAATTCTTTGTTTCCAGTTGAAGCCAGCTGGGGGCAGGGACCCTGAGGTCTGGACACTGCTTTGGGAGCTGAATTAAGACAAAGCATTTGAACCAATTCACAACAATATAGCCAACAGCAAAGGTTATCTTTGAGCACATGAGCTACTCATCTCAACTTACAAGTGTTGGAATCACAAGTGAGAGCCAAGGTAATCAGTCTACAAATGCTTTTAATCTATAAAAACTCTTGGCAGTCTGATTACTGTGTGATCCGACTGACCAGTCTGAAACTGGATTGTTGGTAGCACTGCTATCATTTCATAATATTAATAAGAGTCACAGGTAATTATTGACAGTCACAGAGACTGTGTGTCTGCTCCATGTATCATAAGCCTGTGTCTAATAACGAGGAAAGTGCAGGGGCTGGAATCTGGCTTCTGGGGAAAACACAATTACCATGTATGTGTGAGAGCCTGAGTTTGATTTCCAGAACCCACATGATAGGTTGGATGTGATGGTGCACATCTGTTGGAGGTGGAGACAGGAGAATTGCCCAGAAGCTTGTAGGCCAGCTGGCCTAGAGTCCACAGTATGGCAGAAACACCAGAGATGAGCAAGATAAAATGACAGAAGTAATTGCTGGCCATTGTCTGACTCTCACGTGCTCTGTGGCATGCCTGTGAGTACAAACACACACGTGCAAACTAGTAACAAGAGCACCAAGTAATAATAAAAACAGTCATAAGTTTAAGATTTTCATCTACAAACTTAGCTACTTGCCCAGTGCCCTTTGATTAGTACTGACATGCTTTTGGAGTTTAAAAAGCATAAGTATGATCTATGGGAAGCAATGTCTTCAGCCATTCACACTATCTTGGTGCATAGGGGACAGCACAGGGCTGTTGTTAGCTTAGTATCATCCGTGAACCCAGCCAAGGAATGATTCTCACAGATGCTGTAACACTGTAGTCCAGTTAGGTTAGGTTAAGCTAATCTCAACCCCTACATTTTTCTGTGAGACACCATGTCTCTCCTGTTAAGTAAGATGTAAGTTCCATAGTTGTCTTTCCTGCCCCTTGTGGTGAGTCCCTCCGCCCACCCTGATTACTAACAAACACTGATCCGATTCATGTCTTACGCGTTTCCTCTTGTAGAACGTCACATGGAAATTGGAAATATCTCAACCCAAATGGTTGTAGCTCAATTTATTGACAATATGTTTATTATCTGTTTATCTAGTAAGACAGATTTATCCATCTACCAGTCTATCTATCTATCTATCTATCTATCTATCTATCTATCTATCTATCTATCTATCTATCTATCTATGTATGTATCTATTGATCGATCAATCTATCTACCTACCTACCTACCTACCTACCTACCTACCTATCTATCTATCTATCTATCTATCTATCTATTTATCTATCACCTGTTTGTGTTTATGCCTCCATTTACTCAGTGAGACAAGATCTTTCTATGTACTTCGGTCTAGGTTAGAACTTATTATATAGCTCAAACTGGTCTTGAACTCATGATCCTCCTGATTAATACTCTGAATGCTGAGATTCTAGGCCTGCTCCTCCATCCCAACCCATGACTGTATTATGTAGGCAGAAGCCTTAAGATTTTATCATGTTATATTTATCTCCTTTTCTTTCATGGTTGGAATCCATGCGCCTTTCCTGAAATTAGATTTGCTAATGATCGCAGGCTGGCGGTCTTGGTTCTCTTGCCTCAGCTCCCGTCGTTGGTGTTACAAGTGTCTGTACCATACCCAGGAAAATTAGACTTTGCCTCCGCTAGGCAATCTTTACCTGGCCCTGTCCATAATAATGTCATTCCAGAGGCTTTCAGTTTTAGATTTAAGCCAGACATTTGTTACAGTGCATGAATGAGGTACACAAATGGCGACTCTGTGACTTGCTGTCATGCCCTTGGCCTGAGCAGAGCGTGGGCCGTGGCTGACGAAAGGTGTGGTAGAGGAGAGGAAGCAGAGCAGATCCACACAGCTCTGCAGCCAGCCAGGCTTACCCAGGCATTGTCCTCCATCCTGTGGGGAACTGGAAGGGACTGCCCAAGAGGCACATCTCTAATTGCTGAAATCAGTATCGTTCTCTCTTCTTTATCTCAATGGATGCCAATAGAAATCTGAACGTCCCTCTGATATTTTGAGTCTTAAACCTGACTTATGTTTCTATTTAGTTACTTAGGAAAATTTAAACTTTCCAGGTGTATCACCATCATCACTACCATCACCACCACCACCACCATCATCATCCTCTTCATCTTAAGGCTAAGACATCAAGCGTCTAAGGCAAGTAGCCATCCAATTCGTTCGATTCCATTCTGTCTTCTCGTCTTAGGGAGCAAGAAAAATGGAAGTTCCGGCTTTGCTGAATTCACAGTCTGGGTTCAGCCTAAATGTCCCAGAAGCCCTTCGACTCTGGATCTGGACAGTGTGGGGAAACAGTGACAGCTTATGAGCAGCAGCCGAGAGGATCCCCGAATTGCTATAAGCTGGCCGTCAGGAAGTCCTGCAGTGACTGGCCACAGGGAACCCCTCTGAGCCCCTCTGGAAACCTGTAGCTGTCACAGAAGACAGCTCTGGAGGGTGGAAAATGGTGAAGAACATTCACTGCTCTTCTTGTGCTCAGCTCCCTGCATCCATTGGACAGGGTGGCTTCCAGCCATCTGGAACTTCAAGGTCTCTCAGGTCCACAAATGTGTGCTTGCTCGAAGACACACACACACACACACACACACACACACCTGCACATAATTAAAAATAATATCTAAGCAAAACAAAACAAAACTCCCTAAGAGACCTTACTTGCTGCTACCCACTTCTCACAGTTGAAAACCGAGCCAGAAAACAAGCAACTGGACCATTGCTAATCATTAAACAACAAACCTACAGAGAAGCAACTAGACTCATTGAAAACTACAGACACAATATACGGGTCCCCTCCCCGAAAGCGCTGGTAACATTGTGAAGGGCCATATGCACCAAATTACTTTTAGAATATAAACATATGGATCACAAACTGTAGAGAGTAGAAAAAAATATTCAAGCATACTCTGAAAGGTCATCCCTTCCCTAATTGCTTCGTAATTTTAGTAAGCTAGCCAATGAAAAAAGCTGGTCACAGAATAATGCTTTCTCAAAGCATCCCCTGATCATCACAGCGTTTTGAAGAGATTTATCCGAACTTTGTAGCTGTATTTAAACCCTGGTTCCAGCTGCAGGAACTTACCAGAAAGTTCCATCCAGCCACGGACTAGGTACTTCCCCTGCATGGAAACTCCAGAAGACATGAAACCAGCGTGAAGTCTACAACACGGCTCTTTTTGTTAGAAATACTGACGAGATTAATTCAGAAACCACCATCAAGAAAAAAGCCAGGGGTCCTAGCTCATTCCCCCAAGGTAGCAGAGGGGAGATTTCCAGGGAGTTGGATTCTGTTCTTTGTGTAATTACACACCCCATTGAATTTAATTATCTTGTAGTTAAGTTCCTACAAGACAAATGTCTTCTCATTATATACCTTCACTTTCCTTGTGTAATCATATTTTTCTAGACTTTTTTTTTCCTTTCAGGAGAGATTGTGCTTTAGGTAATGTTAAAAGTAAGCTATGGAACAAGGGCCACCTTTGCCAGATGTTTTTCTGGCCCATTTTCCAGAGCTCATTTTATGTAAAAACCTCAACAGGAGCTCAGGCTTCCTGTTGCCATGTCTCCTGCCCGGTTCTCATCTAGTCTAGCCTTCAGTGCTTACTGCTGCACCTTCTCCCCTCTGATCATTAGGTTCTTTAAAGAGCCAACGCCTGGCCATGCCACTGGACTGCACTGGCCCTGAACTGAAAAACAGGTAAAGTGTAGAAAGACTGAAAAAAAAAGTAACATATCTAGAGACATTCTGGAAGTTTTCTCCGCCACAGTTTGACAACTTCATCTGTCTGAGTCAGCTCCTAAGTACACTGTTGCCAAGTGTAGTCATGGGAAGAATGCTGCTGGGGGACCTGCTTTCTTTCTAGGTGCAATTGGGCCACTCAATTGCTAAGTGACGAGCATCCACAGCCTTTAGCAACATGTATGAGCCTCCCTCTCCTGTGGCAGACATTTGACGTGCTGCTGAGTTTTCTTTTCTTCTTTTTTTTTGGAAAGAATTTTGGCAGAGTAAACTAAAAACAGGTCCTCAGAGTCACATGGAGCTGGCTTTGAGCTCAGGCTAGTGGATAAAGAATTTGTTCACGGGCAGTTGCTTGCTCTTCTCAGACCTCAGTTGCCTTATTTCTAATAGTTAGACTTTCCAAGTTTGGGGACCAGCTGCAGAGTGAATGAAGCGCCCACCGGTGCAGTGCCTGGCCAGTTGCTCAGTGACCCTGTGTGTCACTCCTGCCCGAAGAGAGTCCAGGGACCTGCACACACCAATTGGAGGATCCCCACTAATTCCCCAGTCTATTACGGAAAGGTAAGTAATTCACCTTTGTCCACCTCAACTTGTGTCTCCACTGAGAAGGCAAGTCTTGCTTTCCTCAGAAGTCTTCAGTGAAATAAAATACGTGAATGATGCGCTGGAGAGGCAACTTTACCATTAAAGGCTAGGCTCACACCCAAAGCCATGAACTGCACAAATTGATAGGTGACCTTCATCTGTCTCCTCTCACTTTCGTACCCCAGCACTAGAAAGAATGTTCTAGAATATGGTTTTGGTGTCACTGTTTGCCAAAGACTCCCAATTTTCTTCATCAACTGCAAACATATTAGCATGAATGTCATGGGCTGTGAACTCCGGTTTTTCTTAGGGTCCAACTGCCATCCTAACCCACCTTTTTAATGTTGCCGGTGGATTTCCAATATAGTCCCATGAGCCAACACCCTTCTCCTTGTGGTTTGAGACAGATCCCAGTGAGCTGTTCATGGTAAGCAAGCACCCCAGCCCTGGTTTTCTCTGCAATTTGCTCTGACTCTCATGAGTTCTCTGTAGTCTTACCTGGATATCCAGTGGTGAGTGAGTGTATCAGTCTGTATCCCCTCTGATAGGACAGATTGATTCCGTCATTACAGAACGAATAAAAAACTTTGAGATGTCATTATGTATATCATTTTAAGAAGCACAGAGTTTTATTCATCTTTGTATCAAAGGTGCTACTAAAGTACAGTGCTCTGTGTGTTCTTGGTAGTTAATAATTCTCTTCAGTTTATCTCATCTACTTTATTGTCCTGGTGCTGGCCTTGTACGTATTAACTTCTGCTGTATTACTGAACCACACTCCCAGACCCAGGGTAAATTCTCTTTAAAAAAAAGAGGAAAAGCACAAAAGTTATTCTTTTCAAATTTGGGTGTGCATGCGCATACACGCATGTGCTCACATGTACATGTTTGAGTGTGAGAAGGTCAGAGGTCAATTCTGGGGTCTTCCTCTATGGCTCTCTATCTCGACTTTTGGGACAGGGTCTCTCAGTGAGCTTGGAGTTTCCAGATTCCACAAGGCTACAAGCAAGGCCAGTGAGCTTCGAGGATCCAGCTGGTACACAGGACAGGAAGGGACTCTCTGAAACAAATCTTTCTTCTGCTGTGTATCAATAATATAGAGATGTTTCTGAGGAAAAATCATTAGCTAATTAAAAATCTGAATTAGGTACATCTGGGAAATCAATTTAAGGATTGTTCTTGGTTCGAGTCTTAATGGAAAAACCATAACTGATCTTTTTAATGATCTGAAAACCAACTTCTGGTAGCTGTCATTGAATTTCAGCGTACATGACTGAAAAGTAATTACCAGGTCTTGATGAAGAGGTGATTGATGGGGTGGGGGAGGGGTAGGCAGATTCAAAAAGTAAAAAGCCAAATTTTGGGACTTGGAAACTTCTCCGACCTGGTGGGCAGCAATGCTGGGTCCAGTCTTTTGTTCTTCCAAAAGATAGACCCATCTTGTTCTGTTGTCTTTCTTATCTTGTCTGTCAGAGCCAGCAGCTCCAAATATTTCCACTTTCTAAATCTCAACTAGCCTGTGACCCATGATGACCCAACTCCCTGGGATCCTTTTCCTCTGCATTCTCTTCTGGAGACTCCAGTGGGTTTTCATCAGGCGTGCCAATAAAGCAACCTGCTAAACAAATCCACCCTAGGGTGCTGTCCTCTCCCAGGGGGTGGGGACTGAGGGGTGGGGGGCTTGTCCCACCTAAAAGGGGTCAGTATTTCTAAGGGGTAGGATGTCAAAAAATGCAGGAAGTGAAGGGTAGAATTTCATGCCTCTTGAAAATAATGCTATCCTGGTGGCCCTTTCAGGGACTTTCAACTGGGCTCTGTTGCCTCAGGGATTTCTTGTCACTCAGGAAGCAGAGCAAATGGAATTGTTGCCTGGAGACCTGTTCGGGTAAGAGCCAGTTGCAATGGTCACATACAAATGGTCACATACAGAGGTTGGAAATGGCTTCCTGTCAGTGAGACCATAGCTGGTGCTTTAGATGTTAAACCTATTCAGAATATGCACATATGCATAATGTCAATATTGCTGATGTACACTTGAAAAACTTGCTATTTTTACCTTTCCTTAGTGACAGGTAAAAAGAAAATGCGCACTGAGCTGGCTTGCTTTGTTGATCAGCCATAGAGCGCATAAGTCTAAGTCTCCCGTGTGTTCACTAAGCCTTTAGCCTGCCTCTTACTGGGACACCTTAATTGCCAAGCGTTTTAGAAAAAGAAGGATGGAAAATCACTGGGAAGAAGAGCTCCAAACTAGTATAAAACCACAGGTATGAAGTTGCTTTCGCTTGAAGCAATGGGAAACCAAGATAGAGGCAGCCATTATGTCTGGAGACCCAAGTAACCCTTATTATGTTCTCATGTCTGCAGGGATGCAGAGTTGACAGCTGCACCCAGAGTCCCTAGTTGCTGCACTTGGTTCTTTCTGTAGCTTTAAGAACACCAGACAATGGCACCCACAAATGCTGACTTCCTGTTGCTTCTAAAAGGTTAAAAAAAGAAAAGAGGATCAGTTGATATTGAACTGGATTTTTTAAATTAATTAATTAATTAATTCACTTTACATCCCAAAATCTATCAGTCTTCTTCCAGTCTCCCATCTCATAACTCCCCCCCCCATTCTCCTCCTCCTCTCCTCTGAAAAGGTGGAGCCCCCCTCCCCTGGGTATCACTCCACCCTGGTACATCAAGTTTTTGCCGAACTAGGCACACCCTCTCCCACTGAGGCCAGACAAGGAGGCTCAGTCAGGGGAGTGGGTTCATGGACAGGCAACAGATTAAGGGACAGCCCAAGCTTCAGTGATTGGGGGACAAACAGGAAGAAAAAGTTGGACTTTTACAAATGTGCAGGGGGGCCTAGGTCCAGCCCATGTATGGTGTTTGGTTGGTGATTTAGTCTCTGGAAGCCCCAAGAGTTTAGGTTGGTTGACTCTGTTGGTCTTCTGTGGAGACCCTGTCCTCTTTGCAATCTCTCGGTCCTTCTCCGAACTCTTGCACTAGACTCCCGGGCTCCATCTAACGTTCAATTATGGGTCCCTACATCTGTTTCTATAGGCCACTGCGCAGAGCCTCTCAGAGGACGGCCATGCTGGACTCCTGTCTACAAGCGTGACAGAGCATCATTAACAGTGTCAGGGACTGGTTTTTGCTCATGAGACGGGTCAGTTAGGGTCAGTCAGAGTTGGTGATTCCCTCAGTCTCTGGTCTATCTTATAAGCAGGACTCACTTTGGGTGGAAGGCAGTGTGTGTCAGTTTCTGTCCTTATCCCTGCCCTGGGAGCTCTCTCTGCCTACAGGAGGTGGCCACTTCAGGCTCTATATCCCCCACTGCTAGAGTGGTCCTCAGACACTCCCGGGGCCTCGCACTGGCCTAGGTCTCTGGCACTTCCTAGAGATACCCCAGCCCCACCCACCCACAATTTCCTGTTTTTCCCTGCTCTCCCTACATCTGATCCCTGCCCCCTCTCCCTCTTCCCATCCCCCATCCCTTCTCCCACCTGGTTCCCTCCCTCCATCCAATTCTGATCTATTTATTTCCCCTTCTTTCCTCCCTTGGGTCCTCCTTGATTGTTTGTTTGTTTGCTTTCTTTGTGTGTGTGTGTGTGTGTGTATTTTGTACTTTACGGCAAATGTCCATGCATGAGTGAGTACATACCACGACTGTCCTTTTGGGTCTGGGTTACCTCATTCAGAATATTTTCTAGTTCCCTTCATTTACCTGCAAAACTCATGATGGGACTGGGTACATACCAGAGCATTTTTGGCCAAAGCCGAGCTGAGCTGCGCCTTTGAGCTGAAGAAACGTGCCCAAGGGTGGCTGCCACTGTCTCAACCTTGCTGTTTGTTTTGTCTAGCCCAGCCTTTTGGGGTTGTTTGAAGGCACTGCATATGTATTTTCTGAGTCAGGCATCCACACACCAGGCTCACTGGAAAACTACTTCCCAAATACAGTCCACTAAACTATAATTAAAATATAATAATAATTTTTTGTTTCATTCACGTATATTCAAATCACTCCTCCCTCCCTCCTCCTCTCCTCCTTAGACCATCTTTAATAACCGGGCTTTAAAGTTCTGTCAACTCAACAAACTCTTGATTTTCAGCTTAGTAGTTTGTTTTCAGGCCAGTAGCTCTCAATGCATTTTTAGCGTTTAGCGTAATTATTAAATCCAATTAGCTACTGAGTCAAATGAAGCAGACTTGGACTATTTACCATAACATCCCCAGCCTGCAATCTGAGTAGGAACAAGGGGGGAGGAAAACCAAGGGGGAGGGAGTGACTGACTGACATCCATCACATCTAAGTTAAAGCTTTATTCAGTCATCAGCTAAGGGTCAGCGCAGCACAGGCTATCCCAGAACTCTGTAAAAATGGGCGTGTTTGTAAAATACGGGGAAGAGAAGAAATTCTTATCGGTGGACTACTTAAGTATAAATGACAGAAAGGGTCAGGGAGGGCCCGTAGGATCAAGGGCCCTCTGCTAACAGCTGCATTTCACACACGTCTTTGAAATTCACATTAAACACAGTTCCTTAGAAACATGAGGCAAAAAGTACGGGAAGAATTTAAATGTGCTGCAGTGGGCCTTTAAAAAATTTGGCACAAGTCTTTTCTTTCAACCCATCCTTCAAGGTATCCCTAGTATGAGAAAAGGCAGACGCCCGGCTCCAACCGCCTAACATCAGAAAATTCTGTAGACTGATGCTGGGGACAAGAGGCTTGGGGAACTGACCGGTTTCTATGGAGATGGGAATTAGCCAGGAAGTGCTTTCCTTTTTATTATTCTCCATCCTAAAAGGGACAATTGCCACCATTTATCTTTCTCTGAAAGAATAAGGACATCTTTGGGAACAATAGCAAGACCTTGATTGAAATCAGTCCTGTTAAAGACCCGGGAACTGGGGCTTCCTGCTTTTTGCAAAGCAAACCATAAGTTCTCTGAGATGCCTTCCTTATCCATAATGCTCTGACTTTGATTTCTGCCAGAGAACTGAATCAGAAAAATCCATATTAATTTGAGCTATAGGTCACAGTACTGCACATAACCTAATAGTATTATAGAGTTGAGATAAACCCTAAGTTCCTGTTACAGTACAGACCATAATTTATAGTTAACCAATAATATAGTTAGCCAATGCACGATACACTTATTTATGCCAAAAAAAAAGAAAAGAAAAAAAAAAAAGGAAAAGTATATGTAACCCTCATTCCTATTTTTCTGGTGAAGAAAAAAAGTATACATATTTATCACTAACAAGTCTGAATTCAAGTAATCTTTAAATAAATAAAAATCTGCTAACTTACTGTATTGTACTTCTAGTCATCTATGTCATATAATATACACTATATTATAGTTAAATTAAATAGAAACAAGAAAAGCAAAAAAGTAACAGTTAAAATTACTTTTAATCCTAGAGTTAACCACAGTTGTCCTTTTAGTTGATATTTATCCATGTTTTTCTTAGCCTATACACATATGCACAGAGATGGCTGGATGATGATTCGTCTGCCTACCTATATTTCATAAGAATAATGCATACCATATTCCCATGGCCTTTGGTTGATGTTTTGGGAATGGCTATCTGGTTGGAATCCATTCATTACCTCACTATATAACACGTGATTTAATATTTTTTCTTCTTAATTCTGGGGATTTTAGTTCCCTCCCCTCCCGCCCCGCCCCTCCCCTCCCTTTCTCTCCCCTTCCTCCCCTCCCCTCCCCTCCCCTCCCTTTCTTTTCCCTCCCTCCCCTCTCCTCCCTTTCTCTCCCCTCCCTCCCCTCCCTTCCCCTCCCTTCCCTTCTCTGTCCTTTCCTTTATACCCAGTTCTCTCCTTTTTTCCCTCAAACACTGCTGTGATTAGAAGTTTGGTCAGAAACTTAACAGAGACTTAACAGAGGCCAGTTTCCATTATACTGAAACTTGTGTAAGGGCTCACTCCCAACATGCTGATAGTCCTACTGGGAAAAATTAAAGATTCTTCCTATAATAGTTTAGAAAAAAATGTAGAGAGAATATCCTACGCATTGTATGGATGTATCACATGTCAACAGAAAGCCCTATGGCCTGTTTTTATTGCTCTGAACAAGTTATAAATGCAAACTTGTTAATTTTTAGTTAGACTGATCATGAGCTTAAATACGCTATTTGATTTTTTTTTTTTTTTTTTTTTTTTTTTTTGGTAATGTACAATATAGACGTGGTAATTATTCTAGAGTTTAACTTTTCTTTGAATAATTATCTCTAATTAGAACATCATTAAAGAGTAAGCAGACATTCCATTGCCCTCCTATTGTAGTGTTGCACACCCTTAATGCAAGCATGTGGGGGGCAGAGGTAGGCAGATCTCTGTGGGTTTGAGGCCAGCCTGGTCTACCTAGTGAGTTCCAGGTCAGTAAGGGCAACATAATGAGACGCTGTCTCAAAACAACAACAACAACAACAACACTCCTACTAGTCAAAATACAAAATGCAGAAGAAAGGACTAAGAATCATGCCTTAGTATCTCTTACTTCTGTGTTTGAATGAGTGGCTTCATATTTCACTTAACAGTGGCCCCACCGGCTGTGTGACAAGTCCTGCTATCATGGTCTCTTCCGAGAGGTCCTGTGTATTGTCCCTTGGCTCCAAGCTGGTCACTAATGCTTCTATGACTTCATTTGCTTGTGGTTTATTTTAGGGTTGATTTAATCCCCTCTTCTCCCTCAAGGAGGGGGCTTGAAGTCCAGAGTTGTGAAGTGCATAGGAGCGTATGCCATCTTTGTTGTTGTTGTAATTTTGTGGTAGCCTTCAGAATAATTCTAATTAATCATTAGAGAGTGAGGGTCAAATCCAATGCCTCTGCAATGCCCCTTACCTGTGAGCCATATTCCTAATCTCAGATTCTATTTTTAAAATATGGTCATAGAACATTTTGTACTATTTTAATAGATGATGACCTCATCAGGGATAGGAATTTTATATTCCTCCCAAAAACTGGACCAATGTAACTTATAAATCCATAAATCCTGCTGAGCTTCTTAATCCCAAAGTTTGAAAAGATACATATTTTAAAGTTATTAATCAATCATTGTGCGCAGGCCTGTTTTGCATGGTGTGTGTATGTATTTGTGCTCTCGTGTGGAAGCCGCTAACAGCTTTGTGAGGTCAGTCCTCTTCTGCAGAGCATTGTGGGTTCTGGGGATCGAACTCAGGTGGCCAGGCACGTTCCATGCTCCAGTTTGCCTTTCTGTTGCTATGATAAGACTCCGGGTAAAACCGGCCTGGAGAGAGAAGGGTCTACGTCACCACACCACATTTTACAGTACGCCAAGGCGGACAACCAAAGATGGAACCCAGGCAAGGGCTGGAAGAAGAAAGCAAGAAGGAATACTAGTTCACTTCCCCTGGCTTGCTCAGCCATCTTTCTTAGGCAGGCCAGGAGCCTGCTACAAAGCCTTGTCATCACCCACAGTGGTCCAGACTCACCACTTCAGTTAGTAGTAATGTATAAAATGCTCCACAGACATGCCCGTAGGCTAGTCAGATGGAGGGAACTCCTCAATTTGGGGTCCCCTTTTCCAGGCATGTTTAAGTTTGTGTTGAGTTGACAAAAAGTAGCCAGCATAGGCAGGAAGAGCCATTACCAGCCACAGCATCTCAACTGCCTGGATGTGGTATTTTAATAATCCATGCCTACTCCAGTGTTGTCTGTATGGGGGTCATGTGTCTTTAGCAAGTCACTTTTGAATAATCCCCCCCCCCCCCGTGTTCTTAGCTCTCAGTCAGTCTGCATCTTAGAAGGAATGGATTTTTCTTGGTGGTTACTGGAGTTCCACCGCTTGTGTGACGTGTCCTGGTGGCTATGCTGGGGCAGGCCTGGAGGAATATTTCTAAGGAGAAAAGCTTGTTGCTAAGGTGGAAAATGGTGGCAAGCTCGGGAATTCACAGGATGAGTTCAGTGAGAGGAATTCATGGAGCTCTAGGGAGGTAGGTGATCCTAGGAAGGACACTGGGGACTGTCCACCTAGGTCCATTTTTAGACATGGAGCTGAGGTCACGGGGAAATTTCCTTTGGTCAGTCTGGGCCTGAGAGCTCATCCTGTAGATTTGGATACAGTGAACAGGAGGGTCCTGAAAAAGCTTTCCTGGGATGAACAGTCTTGGTCTTAACGGAAGGTTCTGGATAGGAAGTAAAAGTTCTGTTAAACAAAACAGGAGGGTGATGTATAAGAAAACAAACCAATCAGACTGACTTTCAAAAGTCTCAGGTAACAAGACTTAATTAATTTCTACATCAAGGTTTCCTGGTCTACCTGACCTGGGAACCTCCTTCAAGAGGCAGAAGCTTGGGTGGGTGACTTGGTCCTGCAAGTGAGAAAGGTTCTTGTTGTCAAACTGACAACCAGGACTGAACTCTGGAGCTTCTGAAAATTGTCCTCTGACCAGATACCAACAGCCCCCTCCACACAAGCAAATAAACAAATGTTACAAAAGAGCAAGACACAGGGGCGCTTTATTAATTGCTTCTCTAGTGCCAGGACGCTGCCAGGCTATGTGATCAGCTGATAAAACTTACAATTTTGACATTACTTAATCAGATCAAGTGGTGCCAGTCTCCAAGATATAAAAGAGAAGAGGATTAGATCTAGGTTATGCTCAAAACCGTCTCGGTGAGCATCACAGGCGTGGATATTAATTTTTTTAAATAAAAAGTAGATTGTTGACTGCTCACAAAGGACCGCCTGTGCTGCCCAGATCTATGCTAATCTTCACTTCAAATCGCTTAGCAACTGTTACTGTTTAGAAAGGTTCAGATTTCAGGGAAGAAAGGAAACTTTCTGAGCACAGCGTAGCAAGATCTGCTTTGGGGGTATTAAGTCACTCAGAGGATGAAATGAAAATCGATGGGGCAACCCTCTGCAGAGAGAGATCTGATCATTCCTTAGAGTGTCATGGACTCCCCAGGAGTCGGCTTCCCCAACCAGAGGGGCTCAATACTCACGATGAAATAGGAGGAACAGGCTTTGAAGCGCACACACAAACAGCTTATGTCGTGGAGGGCTAGGGAAATCCCATGTCGTTTTCTCTCAATGGTTTGCTTGCTCACTGTCTCTGTTGTGGGGAGAGGAAGGGTGTAGTTAGGCGTCAGTAGGTTAGGTGTCAATTAGGGTTAGAACCTGGGAAAATTTCGAATGCATATGCTTAGAATTAGGAGAATTATATTTTCATAGGATAGAAAGCATTATTTCACATATTTGAAATCTCATGTCTATTCTACTTAATAACTGTCTATGATTTATTCGTTTGTTTTTCTTTTGCAGACAGGGTCGCATCTGTCACACGGGCTGAATTGCTGTTTGTCATGGATCTGAGACGGGCATTGGATTCATGACTGTTCTGCTTTAACATGTAGCTCCTATTTATTAATTTAAAAACTGTACAAAAATGAAGAATGATTTTACTGTAATGAAGTTAAACATCAGATATACAACAATTAAAAAATTAAATGCAATAGAAATTTTCTAGGGAAAATATAGTTTGCTAATATTGAACATAGGCAAACAAACCAGCGAACACATGACATTGGGAGTTAAAAATATAATAGAGGATAGGGAAATGACTCAGTTGGCACAGAGCTTTTTGCCCAAACATGAGATCTGAGTCAAATTACCAACACCTGCATTAAAAGCTGGGCATAGTGGCACTTGCTTTAAGGAGGAAGGGGGGGGTTCCTGGGACTCAGAGGGTACAAATGTCACTAAATTACCAAGCTTAGATTCAGGGAGAGACCTTACCTTAAAAAACAGGGTGGAGAGTGATTGAGGAAGACATTTGAAGTGAAACTCAGGCCTCCACATAGAGGTGTAGATAGTATATGAGTACCTACATATACAGCTCTGAAACTCAGGCCTCCACATAGAGGTGTAGATAGTATATGAGTACCTACATATACAGCCCCATACGAACTCATGTTCATTCATGTACACTCATGCACACACTATATTATCATCTTTCATATATGTGTATATATAACATATGTGCTGCATATTGTATATATGTACTATGTATGTGTATAGGTTATCTATAATATGTATGCATATATATGTATAAGTGTATAATGCATACATGCATATATATATAGGATGTACACATGTATATGTGTATATGCATATATAGTGTACATGTATATGTGTATATATTATGTGTATATGCATACATAATGTATATGTATATGTGTATATATTATATGTGTACACATACATACATATAATATTTGTTATTTATACAACAGATAATTCCTGTATTATAGCGTGCTCCTATATACCATTTAGACAATGAAACAGTGAATAAGATGGATAAATAAAGTTCTTCTTACCTCACCTTATGAGGGAGAAAAGGCTGGAGAAATGGCTCAACAGTTCAGAGCATTACTGATCTTTTAGGGGACCTAAGTTTGATTCTCAGCACCCATTGGGAGGCCCAAAAGTATTTGTAACTCCAGTTCCAGGAAGTTCAATGCTTCTTCTGCCTTCTGCAGTCACCGTATGCACCTGGTGCATAGACAGACATACATGAAGGCAAAAACTCATACCAGCAAAATAATAAAATAAAACCAGATAGAAACATCACAGGAAGGAATATTGTGATCTAGATTCATATATGTGCATTTTTCTTTACGAGTATGTATGTGAGTATGTCTATAGACCACAATGCACTATAACCATAGTGCTTTAGCTTAGAAAATGAAGATGCTTAACATTTGTAACTCTCATGTAATTCCATAAATACACAGTAAAAATCACTAAACATTTGATTATCTCCACAGATACAGAGAATTTATCTGATAAATGCTTCATTCTCTCACTATGAAAATCCTCAGAATCATTAGAGTCCGGCGAGTGCACAGTGCTGATCTCCACAGCATGCAGCTGTTCCGGTGTCAGTTGCCGTGCATACAGGTGTTCTGTGCGTACAGGTGTTCCGTGCATACAGGTGTTCCTGTGTACAGGTGTTCCGTGTGTACAGCTGTTCCGTGCGTACAGCTGTTCCGTGTGTACAGGTGTTCCGTGCGTACAGGTGTTCCGTGCGTACAGGTGTGCCACCAGACTGTGTGGACCCTCAGGCAGGTGTGAACTCAGGTAATCAGTTTCCGTAAGGCGTGGGCCTCTCAGACCCGGGCCCAGCACCCTGTTCGAGCCATACCCCAGCCACCAGAAGAGCTGGTTCACAAATCCCCCCCCCCAAAGCCCAGCAGCATCTGCATCAGCACTGAGAAACCCGTGGGGAAAACTGCCCCGGGGTTGGAGGCCTACAGCAAGGCGTGGCATAAATGGCTAACAAGCTTCCCACAAGCGCGGTTCGCTAACCCTGGGCCCTATGGATGGCTTCAGTTGAGAGAAAGAATGGAACAGGAAGTGTCCCAATGGAACCTCTGGCAGAAAATACTGCCTGAGCCAGCAGTTGGCCAGCTTTCTCCCTGGCAGGGCCAGGTAGGCTGTGGTGGCTATCCATAGTGTCTGCTACAAGCGCTTTGCTTTACTGTGGCTTTTTAAAGTGGGTATGGATGTGTAAGCATAAGAGCAGGGCTGCCCCAAGTGTATGCTTGCCTTATAGAAATGAGAGTGGGTGAGACGTGACCCACCCTACAGTTAGCTACTTCCCGAACTGGCTATTACTTTACTCTGATTAATGAAGATCAGACTGAGGGGGGATGGCACCTTATGGTGCTCAGGGAGACCAAATCTCAGCGATTCATTAAATTCCTACTAGAAGTTAGGCAAGTTTGTTGCTGCACTGGCTGGTCTTGTGTCAACTCGACACAAGTTGGAGTTATCACAGAGAAAGGAGCCTCAGTTGGGGAAATGTCTCCATGAAATCCAGCTGTAAGGCATTTTCTCAACTAGTGATCAATGGGGGAGGGCCCCGCCCATTGTGGGTGGAGCCATCCCTGGCCCAGCCCATTGTAGGTGGTGCCATCCCTGGACCCGCCCATTGTGGGTGGAGCCATCCCTGGCCCAGCCCATTGTGGGTGGTGCCATCCCTGGGCTGGTGGATCTGGGTTCTATAAGAAAGCAGGCTGAGCAAGCCAGGGGAAGCAAGCCAGTAAATAACATCCCTCCATGGCCTCTGTATCAGCTCCTGCTTCCTGACCTGCTTGGGTTCCAGTCCTGACTTCCTCTGGTGATGAACAGCAATGTGGAAGTGGAAGCTGAATAAATCCTTTCCTCCCCAACTCCTGTCTTGGTCGTGATGTTTTGTGTAGGAATAACGACCCTGACTAAGACAGTTGCCATGGTAGAAAGGGGTTTGTTGGGGTGTATGACAGCAGGATATGCCACAGCGATGAAACCTTGGATAAAAGAAATAATAATAATAATAAAAAGCATAGATGGAAAACCTTAGTGTAAACATAGAAAAACGGTCCTAAATTCATCTAGGAAGTCTATGCAATTTAAGTCAAAGTTCCTGCGTTATTTTCCTTCCGAGATTTGAGTATTCGACCTTGAAAGCGATGTAGAACAGCAGCGAGGATCAGGAGCGCTGTGGACTCTGGGGACGGACAGTGGAAGCTCTGGAGAGCTTGTCCCACCAGGTAGCTCTTCTTCTCAAGTCGCTAAACTAAGAGCACGGTGTGGGTTCTGGCCCGGTGAAAGGAACAGGTGACACGGAGAAACTTCAGGACTAGATCCCGCTGGGTGTGTCAGAGGAGCGAAGAGAAAGGATAAAAACCTCCCACCATCCTACAGTGGAAGTGAAATCCCAGTTTCATCCGGTCCCAACCGGAAATGCTGGCTAAGTTGAACATACCAGCGGTGCAATTCAAAGAAGCTCTAGCCCGCACGGCAGCGCAAGTGTGGGTTGTTCGGAGGACTCAGAGGACCCAGGGAATGCGGACTGTTGGCTGTCGCCCTAGGTTGCCCGCCAGAACCAGATGGTAAGGTCCTATTTCTGAAGACATCACACACGTTGGCCATGCAACACGGAGAAACCAAGCTGGTACTGACCGGGTAACTCCATCTCTGCTGGGGAACTTCCCTAGTGAATTGCGCGCGACAGTAACAACTGAACTGGCAAGTAGCTCATTGGTGCAATTACGGCCAGGATGTTCTGGGGTAACTCGTTGCTTTGTGACTGGATTTAAGGCCTGCTTCCCAGTATGAAACTCATCCTTGGCCAAGAACCTGTGCTTGGGAGGGGGTGTGCGCCGTCTCACAGGCCCTAGGGGTGAGTTTACTGATTATTTTGCTAAATATATATATTGCCACATGTTAATAGACAAAAGGGCATCAGACCTAAAGTGAAAAGTGTTCCGGGGACTGGGGGATATTAGTGAAGCATAAAATAGAAAACCAGTTTGATCTGGATTCTATCAGAACCATTGGAGAAAAGAGGGTGAACACGGCCCAGAGATTTTTCAGAACCCGAGAGTCCCACAGTGTGTGAAATTGATTTCGGTCTCTGTATTGTTGGGAGCCGGAGACAGAACAAGTAGCCACATGCTGCTTCTCTGTCTGGTTTCCGGAGGCAGGACCTCAGTAATGACGTTAGAGCAAGAACCCAGGAGCTGGCCACCAGGCAGAGCAAGTGAAGCCCTCAGAGTAAACACTTTATTATCTACCTCTGCTGCCTATCTGCGTATATACAGATACAGTGGGTATCTGTGTGTCTATAATACAGACACAGTGCTATGTTTATATAAAGAAACTACAGCCATTGAAATAGTGAATTTGAGGGACAAGTGCCACAGGTGCGTCCAAAATGAAATCGCAGTGAGGTAAGAACCGCTGCAGAGCGCTAAGCTCTGACATCCGCTAAAGAGGACTTGTAGACTCACGACCATAACTAGTATCTAGAGGCAAACATCAGCGTCGTGCAGGAATTTCCCACGAGGGATCATGGGATGTGATCGGAAAGTGAAACCGCAGGGTATTTTAAAGACAGAATCCTCACAAGGAGGTAGAAACGATGGGGTGCTCTGGGGAAGACAGGGCCGCTCCATTAAGATAGGAAACAACTCAAAGTAGCTTAAACCCCTGAAACTGACAAGATCCTTTAGGCTCCCTCCACCCCCAGTGGGGTTAAATCAACTGAGCTACTGGAGAGGACAGTCTCCAGCCCGTGATCTGCAGGTTTAGGGTGTTATGAGCTGTGACCCATGCTGGGGTGGGCCCTTACTGGTTCAGTCTGAGTCATTCCTGCTCCTGTGAGTGACCCCTCACCCACATTCATGTAAGTAACCCAGTAAAACTCTGAGTTCACCAAGACAGACATTGGTCCTCTCATGGTCTGTGGTCATTCCCCATCTGGGGTCAGTAGATCTTTGTTCTGGGTCCCACAGGAAAAGGGGTGGGTGCACAACAATTTGTATTTAGAGAAAACAGAAAACAAAACAAAACCCCCCAAACAACAAGAAATCTGTGCTAGAACAAGAGCCGGAGGATTCTGATATGGAGGAAATTAACTCCGTTGTTCTATAATGTTTTGTTTCTGAGAATGGTTTGAAGCAAATATTGCAGAATATTAGGATTTGGTCAAGTTAATAGGAAAATACACAGGTGTTTAACTTTGTGTCTGTGTGTCTTTGAAAATATTCCATAAGTTTGAGTTGGCCTCTGATGGTCTTTGATACATTTTATTATTTTATCACTCATGCTTTGTGATTTCCTCTCATGCACAATGGCATAGAGGAAGCCCTTCTCTGTCTTTTTCTGGCGTTGATCTTCCTTGGGGCTTCAGCATTTACAAGGTTCATGTTGTCTCAGTGAGTCAATACCTGACAAGAGGCACCTTAGGGGAGAAAGAGTTTCTTCTGCCTCCATCATGGTGGAAGGTACAGCCCAGGAATGGGAGGCAGCCGGAAACTCTGCACCTACACTGAGGAAGCAGAGGACAGACAGGAAGCATCAGCAGCCTACAAGGCTCAGCCAGCCCTTACTGATTCCTTCCTCCAGAGTAGCTCTACCTCCTAAAGGTCTCAGTGTTCTTCACCAGTGCCATCAGCTGGGACCAGATGTCCAAATGTGTGAGCCTTTGTGGGCCATGATTCATAGACTATTACAACACTAAATGACTAGAGCACCAGGAATCATATCACTCCTGATAACTCAGAAGGAACGGACATGTTAGATGTCTTAAGCCACAAGAGGGATCCTCCTGGGACTGAAGAACAGTCATGAGGGCCCTGAGTCTCTGAGTATGACAACCATGTCCCACATCTTTGCTTTCTTGGCTAGACCCTGGTACAGAAATTCTGTTCTCCACAATCCACACAGTACTGCAATGACCTGGGTCTTTCCTAAAACCACAGGGTTTTTACAGCCTCTGGCTAAGAGTTCCTGCTGCCATGACCCTCTGTTGCATGTGAGCACCTGTAGTACAAACCCAGCTCAGGTCAGCTCTGACTGTGTCCCGCCCCTCCACCTTCTTCAGCAGGCTACAGTTTTGGAATTGGCCTGTATTTGTTCCCAGCATGCCTCACAGCTAGGATGTTGGGGACAGTCCTGCACATGTCTTTTGTGCTCTCATGACTTGCTTGCTTTTCTGCTTACCCAGCGAGCACGGGGTGGGTGATGATCACCAACTCAGGATCATTCACAACTCTGAAGTAAGCACTGGCGTAGAGAGTCCTGGAAACAGGTTCCCCAAAGGGCCAGGGCAGGACGAGGGGAGAGGGGATTAGTAAACCCAGTACTTAATAAGGAAAATCTAAACAAATTCATGCCTGAGAATTGATCTTTCCAGTAGGACCTTGAGGCTGGACTCATCTCATTTGGTAGAGAACTTGCCTAATGTGCAGGAATTCCTGTGATCAGTCCTCAGCATCTTTTAAAAGTGGGCACAATGGATCAGACCTATAATCCTAGAACTGAGGAGGCTGAGGCAGGAAGATCTGGAATTCAAGGCCAATCTGGGCCACACAAGACTATGTGAAAAGCAAAATACAAAACCAAAATGAAGCTAATACTCCAGATTTCTCCAGTGCAACTTCCTGTTAGAGCAGAAGCCTCAGGTGAGCTTCCATCTGGGGGCCCGTGGAAGCCTCATTGTTTGGGAGACTTCAAAAGAGTCATTCAGGGAATGCAGTATTTTATACTAAAACCACAACTCTTAGTTGCAAGATAATTTAGTATTTAGTAGTTAAGACAAACAGTGTGTTCAGTGTTTTGGAAGACAGAGTAAATTGCAGTTCTTTGTGATATCAAGCATTTACTTCTGTATCATACTGTACTTCCTTGATAAGTGATGGAATTACAGTTGTTTGTTTTTTTGTGTTTTTTACTGCTAGGAGACAAACCCAGGGCCTTATGCATGTTAGACAAGCACTTTATTGTGGAGCTTCATGCTTGGCAACTTTATTTTGTCTCTTACCCATAGTCTCACTACATTGTCTACACTTATCTTGTCACACAGCCTCCCAAGTAGCTAGGATTAGAAGCAAGCTCCCCCCCCAGCCTCTGTTCAGCTATGGTAAGAAACTCCATTTTCCTAATTACTTCTGCTAAAAGACTAGAAAATCCGCCAGATTCCATCTCATCCCTGACTGTAATTCACGATTTCTATGATTTCCCTCCCTGGTGTGAGCCTCTACAGCCTGTCTCCAGGATAACTGCCATACCCTCCTCATTGTCTCCACCCATAATCTTCTAGAACTATTCACCGCACAGTAGCCAGACAGAAGAGACCAGACCATTTCTTGCTGCAAATGGAACAGCAGATTCTTATCTTACCATTGAGGGAAATCTTAGCATCATCTTCTTCCTGGCACTCCGACAAAACTGGCTTCCTTGTTCTTTGTCAAACTTTCGAGGCATCTGCCTTTAATCACAGTTCCTCAGATAGCTGTGTGATTGAGTCCTAACTTCCTGCAGGTGTCTTCTCAAATGTCACATCATCCCCAAGTATGTCTCTGGGAAATTACTTATCTGATAGCACGTTTGCTAATCTCCTTTCGCCAAATTCTTTAACCCCTACCATTTTTATACTTAATAACACTTAACATCTCTTGGTAATTCATCCAAGTGTTCATTATTATCTCTGGCCATATGAGAGAGAGAGCAGAGCCCTAGTTGTAATAGAGTCATTTTCTTTACTCTCTACTAATAACACTGTGTGTTTGTGAGCATGTGTGTGTGTGTGTGTGTGTGTGTGTGTGTGTGTGTGTGTTTGAGCATGTATGTGTCTATGCACGTGCAGAAGTTGTTCTGTGGTACGTATTTTATTTGGCTTTGGAAAACTCATGGCTCTTTTTCTCATTAGCTGGCAGAAGGCAGGTGGATTTATTGGCTCTGAAGGCTGCTAGCTGACTGTTCTTCCTGCCCCTCCCACTGAAGTCTCTGGGAAGCAAAAAAATTGGTTCAGAGATCCAATAACACTGAAACACAGGACCGTCAAAAGATAGACTGCTAGCCCTGCAGAAGAACTTCGTTAACCACAACACAGATGGGGTCGGGCCAACAAGCCATTATTGGCTGACACACGCTTTGAAATTGCTGAGCAGGAACAGACAGGGAAAGGCTAGGGCGCCCAGGTGTCCCACTTGGAAGCTGACTGGAAGAACTTTTTGCTAATGAAATAAAGATGAGAGATAAAAATGAGTATTTCCAAACATTCAGAGCATTTTATTATCTTATAACATGACTTAACATCTTGTGCCAGGCAATATGGTCTTCCGTTTTATCAAACGTCTTTGCCTATGTGGTATATTTATTATCTGTATTGGAGTATTTTATATAGAGGGTGTAGTAAGAGTGGCCCCTTACATGAATTTTGAGTAGAATATTTTTGGTCCGTACATTCTGTGGCTTACATTCCTGTATCAGGTGTGTCTGGTATTTTTGCTGATATGTGGAAATCTTAAGATGAAAAGAGATTTTTCCGTTATGCCGTGACTTTGGGCCAATTCGGAGTGGAGGCTCGCTAGAGAAGGCTTCCTATCCATGTGGCCAACATTTTCTGTGGGTGGTCATCTCTGTCTCAGAAACAGCTCCCTGGAGGAAAATCCTGCGTGAATACATGGAGTCTGCAGGAGGAATTGGTCTGGAACTTTCTCATTGCTTTCTTGCAATACCTAATCATTTTACTTTTGAGCTTATGTTTTCAAGATGCAGCTTGAGAGGCCAGTGGCCCACAAATGTGTAATGTGAGTGGCGTGGGAATTCTTTGCTCACTCCTATGCATATAGCATTTGCACTTAGGTTCAGAGAATCCCATAATATGCTTACCTTACACACAGGTCCTTGCTCTCAGAAGAACTCAAATTCATTTTAATGTTTTGCCATCGCAGTCATAAGTATTCTATATGCCCGAAGTTGGTTGTCTTCCATGCAAAGCCTGCTACCCACAGAGCCTGAGTATGATCAGAAGGAGGCATGCAGTCTTGCTTATATGTAGTCCTGGTTAGTGCACAATGCCCACTGAATTCCAGAAGAACACACTGTGAGAGTTAGTGAGGCACAAGGAGAGTAGGAGTGTGTTGTGTTTATAGCTAGGCATAGAGACAAAATATCAGCTACAAGAACCCATTCTAAAAAACATAATCAACCTGGGAACTGGTTGATTTTAAGGTGATACATGATTGGTCAGTAAAGAGTGGACAGGAACAAGGTTTGGAAAAGCAGAAGAAGAGGAGAAAAGAGGGAGATTCAGGAGGAGGCACCATAGAAGCAGATGTGGATATTTCTCTCAGTGCATCTTTATATGGATAAGGTTGTTATGATTATTTCTAAGGGTTTCTGTTTATCTTATCTAGGTGGGCAGTTTATATCTTTGTCAACTGGTTGTAAGCTTATTATGTAGAGAGATTGTGGATTGAGAATTTAGCATATAAACCTGTTTGATAAGTTATTGATTGTTGAGTCTTTACTTTACTTGGGCTGTAGAAGACAGTGTGTGTAAGGCTTGGCAACAACAAGCCAAGGGAATGTGAGTGAAAACAACACGCTTGGGCTGGTGGACTGTGCTTGAGTCAAAAGAAGCCAGTGTCTGCGAGTACTTGGAGGTGGTATGGAGCCGCTAAGATACAGATACCCAGCAGTGCCATGTGGCTTTACTGGAGCCGGCACTAGCATAGGATAAAAGGTTAACACTTTATATTTACAGCAACATAGAACACTGGTGTATCCTTTCTTATTATTATGGACTGGATCATGCTTCTCTAAAGGTATAAGTTAAAGCCCTGAGCACTCAGTACTTCTGGCTGTGGACATAATATTAACAGAAGTGGTGCATGCCTTTAATCTCAGTTCTTGGAAGGCAGAGACAGGTGAACGTCTGAGTTCATGGCCAGCCTGGTCTATGAAGAAACCATTCCTGCCAATGCCTTCATCTTAGGTGTGCAGCCTCCAGAACTATAAGAAAGTGTCACTTTCTTTCATCCATTTTTAATCTACCGTTGGTCATGTCAGTGTAGCAAACGGAAACACTTATAATTAGTTCTCTGTATCAGCCAGTTGCATATGCAAATGACAATACACTGTGTATGATTAGTTAATTTGTGCAAATTCTGATACAGTCTATGATACCGGTTTAGTCTCTGGAGTCTGGCAACACAGGCAAAAGAATGTGCTGGAAGTCCTCCCATGTGTGTCCTTGCAGGAGCCCAGAGAGTCAAGTTCTATGAGAATTACATTAATCTCTTCCAAGGCCAACACTCAGAAAGTAAAATGTAGGCAGGAAGGTATGAGTTCAAGGCTAGCCAAAGAGGCAGCAAGTTGAGACCATCCTGGCTTACAATGCAAGTCCCTGTCTCAAAAACCAAAACAAATAAACAAGTGTCTGGATGTAAACATCCTCTATTCTACACACATAAGCCTTTTAAGATACAATTTGATAGCAAATAAAATTTGATGATAATATTTTTTGAAAGGCATAATTCAGACAGACTTATTTCTTAGCTGTTTCAAAAATATGAAATATAATTTAGCTCTGAATGGCTATTGCTTTGTGGTTAGCTCTTGTTCTTTGGTAGTTTTCATTAAAGCCAATACTTGGTTGCAGAAAAAATATGAAATATATGAAAGTAATATCTGAATAAAAATTATATCGATGCATGTCATATAGTTTATGTGTCCCTCATAATCAAAATACGAGTAGAAACTTATAAATCCTTTTTCAATTGACTCTCAGCTGAATGATTTAACATATTCTTGGGTGTTGTGATGGATAATATTTTTTTCCTTCCTCTTCTCCAGCCTCTCTTGTTTGTTGGCTTATTTTTTCTCTCTACATGATTTTAGGCAACACCAGGACATTGAACAACCACTGAAAATTGCTTATCTGCACATTGTAGAGTCCCCTCTGAGCTGGGACTGATACCCACCTGTGCAGGGTGACTCTGTGAACCGAAGGATCATTAAGGACGGTGTGGTCAGTGGCAAATCGTGGTTGATGTGATTTTGATCTAGTTTCTTCTGGTAGAAACCAAAGCCTTGGCCTGCTGTCCTTTCCCGGCCACTCACCACATTGAAGCTACTCTCTTTCCCTTCCACTCACACTGTCCTACTTTATCCAGACCAGTTCCCTGATCTCTGTTCTTAATCTGGTCTTCCTTTTCTGCTTTCTTCTCCTCTTTCCTCCCTTTCCACAGCAGTAAGCGTGGCTTTTAAAAACACATACCACGTCATGTCACCTCTACATACAATCACAGGGCCCCTCCACTCAACACTGACATATTCAGACTACTTACTCTGGTGTGGGAACCACCCCAATTGCTTAATTCATTCTGGCTGAGGCCCAGAGTCATTCGAGGACCTCCAAATTCTGATCCAAAGAAATGTTTGGATGATAAAGTGTAAGGGTGCCATGTTGATCTGTCTCCTGCCTTCTCCAGCCTCTTTCTGTCTTATCTTAGGCTTATCTTTTCCTTCTATGGCTTCATTTTTTTTTTTTTTTTTGAAAGTAATGGGGCTGTTATGTCTTCTCCTTCTCCTCTACCCACTACCACCACCACCAACCATCATCACCACCACTACCTCCACCATCACCATCCCCTTCTCTCTTTTCCATTTTCTTCTCTTCAACAGTAAATGTTCTTCCCTCTAGCACATTATTCCTTGGTTCCTTCTTCAGAGGGGTCTTTCTCAGAGTCTGGCTTGCAGCAGAGATGCCCTTGGCCCTGTGGATCTCGGTGCTCAATTGTGCTTTTATACCAATAGCATAGAACGTCTCTTGCTTCCTTTTGACTTACTCAGTACCCAGACATCTCACCCTGGAAAGTTCCCCTGCATGGAATGATACTTTGTTCTATTGCACTTTAAGTCTGGCATTGAAAATAAAGACCTGTAGTTGATATGCGGATTCTGAAATTGAACCGGTAATATAGAGAAATGTACAGCTACGTGTGTGTGTGTTTAGTTCATACAGAAAGTTCTAGAAAGACCAAGTGTGTTTGACAGAGCCAGCGGTTGGAAATAAAAGCCAGGGCGAGTGAAAACAGTGTAAAAGTTCTAAGACCTGTAAATGAACATATTGTCCATCACAATGGCCAAAAATATGTTAAATAATTCAACCGAGAGTCAACTGAAAGAAGGATTTATAAGTTTTACTCATAGTTTGATCATGAGATACACATAAACTACATGACATGTGTATCATTTGTATTCAGACCATAGTTTCATTGGTGGATAGTTTAAAAACAACTGAAAAATAATTCCCTTTGGAAGATGCCTTTGAAGGAAATGTTATCAAATTTTATTTAGTAATTTGTATTTTAAAAATGAGGCTTTAAGTAGGTAGGATAGAGGATGTTTAAATAGAGACACATTTTTTAATTTGTTTTGTTTTTAAGGCAGAGACTTGCAGTCTGGTCTCAGCTTGCTGTGTAGTCCAGGCTAGCCTTGAACTCACACAGCTCTTCCTGCATTTACCTTCTGAGTGTTGGCCTTACAGGTACGTGTCACTGCACATGAGGATGACTATCAAAGTCTAATCAGCTGAGAGTGGGCGAACTACCCTTCTTCCTGGACATTTTCTCAAGTAGGTGAGGGGAACGAATATCCTGTAAAAGTTAAGTTACTACAAAGCTTGCAGTAATGTCTTAGTTTTCAATACCATAACATAATACTTGTGGCCGAGTATTTTGAGGAAACCAATCAGACAACAGGGTGAGTGTGTGTGTGTGTGTGTGTGTGTGTGTGTGTGTTTACTAACATATGCTACCATGCTTAATTAGCTTATGTGTGTTCTGGGGACTGACATCAGGTCCTCATGGTTTTGCAATAAACATTTTATGCACTGACCTATGTCCCCAGCTCCCCTTGTTTCTCTGTGTGGCTCAGCTGGCCCTACGCTCAGCCTCTCAAGGGCTGCGACTATAGGTGTACACCATCATGCCTGTCTCAAAAAGACCAGTTTAACAGCTTACAGATGCAAAGTGCAGGATTGGGTGTCCCTGTCTGCTTGTGTTGCTGGCTTTATCCCAGCAGGACAGACAGCACAGTGGGAAGGCACAATCAAGGACCAGAGAACCTAGAGGCTTTGGGAATCATGCTGACTCTACCATCTCTTGGAAGCTTAAAAAATCCTTCAAGACTTACAGTGACCTAAACACCTTCCACTAGGCCCCACATCTTAAAGGGCCTACCTTCTCTCCCCAGCACAACTGGAGATGGAGCTTCCGGCACATGAATCTTTGTGGGATACGTCCAAACCATACCCGATCCACACCACACACAAGGCAGCCATTCCTGCTGGTGCTTCCTTGAGAGTGAACACTCCTATCAACCCCAAGCAAGGGACAGGCCCAGGGAGCTTCTTAGGTTTCAGTTGCTTCTCTTTCTCACTTTTCTACTAAGCTAATAGGATCACCAAACCTTCACTCACAGCCTGATTAGGGATTCTATTCCTGCATGAGATCCATGGGCAGGAGCTGGCAGTCAGCCTACTTCCTTCTACAAAAAGAGATTGGCTTTAAGAAGGGTTCCGCTTCCTTATCTCCTTGAAAGTCTATAGCTCAGTCCCCAAGGTTTTGAATTTATTAGGTTAAAGGTCAGAGGAATCAGAGTTATGATTCAGTTAACCATAATAACATGGAGTGGGCAACCTTAGTTCACTTTGATAAACCCAAAGAATTGTACAGAAAGCCCTTAAATATAGAGCCAGGGAAGTGTTAGGACTCAAAAAACTGGGGACAAATGGCTACCTGAGGTACCTATTTAACCTGTCAAAGTGGGTGCTGGCAACCAGGCTCCCAGCATCTCAAGTGCCTGTGACAGTGACCCTGGCAGGTATATCCTACCCACTGCCCCAAACCTCTCCAGTCCCTGAGCCTTTCTTTCCTTCCCTCAGCTTCTCTCACTTCCATACAACCCAGCCATTTCAGCTCCATGTCCCAGCCTCTTGGTCTCCTGGCTCCTCTCTCTCCCTCTCTGTGCCCCACTCCCCCAAACTCTGATCATGACTGCGTTCAGTCGACTGGCCCAGTCCAGTCTGGACCCTTCTGGGTGCCTCTGGCATTGCTCTCCCTCATGTCTACAATAAACCTTCTCCTCAACTGTCCCTTGGAGCAGCCAAGTCTTCATATATGAAGACAGAGGTAGAAAGAATCAGGGTAAAGCCTCAAACCCATTGTTTGTCCTGACGTTGAGGATGGAGGAAGGGGACACAAGCCATGGACTGGGAAAGGGCTCTCAAAGCTGAGAAATGAGAAAACCAAGAACAAAAAAGCCAGGAAATGTACTCTCCATAGACCTGTCATTAAGGGAGGCATCCCTACTCACCGCTTGATTTTAGCTGTTACAGGAAGAGTATTTATTGTTTCAAATCACTAAGTATATATTGTGCTAGCTAGTTTTATGTCAGCATGACACAAGTTAGCATCATCAGAGAGAAGAGAGCTTCCATAAAAATAGTGATTGATGGGGGTGGGGTGGTGGTTGGGGGAGGTGGGGGGACTGGAGGGTGGGGGAGAAGGGAGTGTCTGGTGCTTCTGGGTGAGTCTATTCCTGGGCTGCTGGTCCTGAATTGTAGTGGGTTGACCTAAAGCTGCTTGTATTCTAATGTTAATTTGGTTGCCCCGGAGATGTGAGTCCACAAGACACTGAGGGATGATCTTGCCCCTAAGTAATTTCTAATAGGCAACTAAAGGTGCCAACAGGTAGTAGCTGGGCAGGAGAGACAGGTTGGGGTTAGGTTTTGTGGGACTGGAGGAAGAAGAGGACCAGGAGGAAGAAGAATATGCAGGAGAGAAGGAAGGAGAGCCAGCAAGGGTTAAAGGTCAAAAAAGCCTGGCCCTGAGGGCTGCTCAGTTGGAGCTAAGATCAGCCCAGAAGGAATATGGTCAACAGTAGTAACTCCGGAAAGTAGATTACAGCGGCACAGAGGACAGGCGGCTGTCCAGTTCTTGTGCTGATGAAGGATTATTGTAAGTATAAAGTGTTTCTTTCATCTGGGAGCTCAGTGATCTAAGGCAGGGGGTAGGATTTTAAATAATACAACACCGAATTCTATAAAAAAGCAAGCTGAGCAGCCCATGGGAAGAGAGCCGTAAAAGTTACCCCTCCACGGCCTCTGCCTCAGCCCTGCTTCCCAGTGTTTGATTTCTTATCCTGACTTCCTTCCGTGAAGGTGTATGATGTAGAAGTGTATCTCCAACTTGCTTTTTTTTGTCATGGTGTTTCATCTCAGCAATGATAACCCTGACTAAGCCATATATGGTCGTTTCTTACTACAATAACACACAGCTCATATAACCGAGATAGGGAAGTATTCTATATTTAACTTTTCATAGGAAAACTCTGTTAGTTTTCCTACACATTCCATAGATAGCTAAGCATCGTGCAGAGATTGAGCTGTTTCTAATATCTTTTCAGAAACAGTAATTCCATGGCAGAGTCTGTCTGACGTCTCATGCCCCGATTCTGTGTACAGCTGGAGCAGTAAATGGAGGTAATTTTTCTGCAGGCTTCAGAGTTCACCTGACGTCTTCAATGTTTACTTGATGTCTCTTGAAATTTGAAGGGGGAAAATGGTTCCTTTGAGGGGCTTGAAAGGTTAGCACAAACACTACTGGTATGTGTGTGTGTGTGTGTGTGTGTGTGTGTGAGAGAGAGAGAGAGAGAGAGAGAGACAGAGACAGAGACAGAGACAGAGACAGAGACCGACAGAGACACAGAGAGAGACAGAGAAAGAGAAGATTGAAAGAAACAGATGTTCTTCAAACCTTTTCTGGAGAAAATAATATGTGCATATAATTTGGGGAGAAAGAGAAAAAACTGGAGAGCAATTCCTTCCAGGACCACACTTGATCTGTGGAACATCTGGACGCTATGTTTGACGAACTCCACAAGCATCACACGGCTCCTCTTGGTTAGTGGATGGATTCTGTCCCATAGTGCCCTTTCTACCACGGCATGCGTGAGTAGACATACTTCCGAATGTCGTTCGACATCACTTCTTGTTGCCCAGGGGCATGACGCCAGGAACAGCGCGATAGGGAAAGCAGTGCAGGCGCGCCGACCACGGGCCTGCCAGAACATGGAAGTCATGTGACTTTGCAGGAACAACCTCAAAGCTGTGCTCACAGTCCCAGCACAGTCTCAGGTCCTTCCCTTCCCATCTTGAGATGTCAGAATCCAGAAGCAGAGGAGTCTCCCAAACTCATCAGTGTGCTTTCTTCCCTGCTTAGCCACGAATCTGCAGGCAGCCTCTCTTCCTGTGCCGCTCTGCCCAGCCCAGCCAGGTCCTGCAGAAGACGACCAGGATAGCAGCTCTCTCTAAGTGAGCCTGGGCTCTCTGGCTTCAGTTGTTCACTCTCAGACTCTAGCCTGACTCTTGCTGCTTGGGCTTGGTGATTGCCCACTCCTGTCTCTTTTTCACTTAGATAAGCACACTTGCCCTGGGCTCTGCATCTGTGATGGCTGTTGGTTATTGTGTCACTGTCTCACGTCTGGCTGTCCTACTTCAGAGGTCACCATGTGCTGAAGAAGTGGTGACACAGATAGAGAACATGATGGCAGGGTCTCGTTCTCTTGGCCATCACGAACGGTGCCACGTTCACTAGTCTCTGAAGCTGCTTGCCTTAACTTAAGTCCTGTAGACTGGTGCCTTAACAGAAATGGCATTTTTCTCACAATTCAGCCTTCTGAAAAGCTATAATCAGTAGCAAGGTTATAGCTCACTTTGTGTCTTCCCTTCCAAGGCCTGACCTCTTCACAAAGAGTAGACAACAAAGTCTCTGATGACTTCTTATAAGGACACCAACCCTAGGGAAGCAGGGTCCCAACTCTGTGATCTCATGTCACCTTAATCACCTCCTCAGAACTCTGTTTCCAAACAGCCACACAGGGGGTCGGTTCTTTGACATGTGAACTGAGAGAGAACACAGTCTATCCTGTAATACCAGGAAATGAGAATTTCAGTCCTTACAACGAAAGATTTCAAAAGCTTGCTTTCCTTAAAACTAATGAAGTGTACTTGGGTTCAGGCAGCTTCACAGGCTTCCAGAACATGATGCTGTGTGTGTGTGTGTGTGTGTGTGTGTGTGTGTGTAACTTTTAAAATGCTATAGTGAAACTTTTTTTTTTTTTGGATTATATGGATGCAGAAGAATTTATCTGCCTCAGTTGTGGTATTGTACAAACCAAAGTCTGTAAATATTGGATAACGTGTTTCTTGTCCCCGTCTTGTGCCGTGGTGAGCTGCTGTCTATAGATCAGTATATTCCTCTGAGTAAGTAACAGATGTAGCTCATATCTGCATCCAGTGGTGTCAAACAGTTGCTTAACAATTAGAATTGCTATTCTTCTTGGTCTGGGCTTTATAAAGTAAATATTAAGGCTTGAAGAGATGGCTCAACAGGGATGATTTCTTATTCTTGTAGAAGAGTGGGTTTTGTTCATAGTACCTGTATGATGCCTCATAACTAATTGTAATTCCAGTCCAGGGCGTCTACTGTTTTTTCTGTCTTCTGAGGGTACCAGACATACACATGGTGTACAGACACACACACACACACACGTGCACGTGCAGAAAAATACTCCTACAAATAAAACAAATAAACCTAGTTTTAAGTGACCTTGATTTCTTTTATTTCTACAGTGCTTTACAATTTATGACTTTTCCATGTCTATGTTATTTGAACCATTACAAGACTGTGAAATAGCACAGTTACCGATATTTCTGCTCTGCCGATGAGAGGCGTTCTAGCTTGGTGAGTGTGTGACACAGCTGGGAACAGGAAGCTCCACTGATAACCTGATGTCTGTGTTCTGTCTGCTGCTCCACTCCCCTCATAAATCTACTGCGTAAATAAAAGTGGGAAATCCCTAAATGCACAGTGATACCCACATGGCAGACAGGAATGCTAGCTGTAAGTCTTCCAGAACCTTCCAGGGGCTATATAGTTTTGTCATCTGCAGTGCCCCTGGGATGGAGCGCAAGCACTAGAAATACATCTTAAAGATACAGCACCTGTTCATGGATGTGCCTTTTTTCTCTAATCAGCCTGTGCACTTGAAGGATAAGACCATACTTGAAGGGTTTTGACAAAGATGGGATACCCAAGAATGGCAGTGGCTAGTACTTAGGGAGGGCTCTGGGTAAACTGCACATTTGTCCTTCAGTGTAAGAATGAATCTACCTCTGCCTCCAGAATTAAGGAGATGTACTATCATATCTTTTAGTTATTTTTTAGATTTTGTTTTATATGGTTGAGGTTTACTTCCCTGGCATACATTTATCTGCATGAGATTTTTGTATCATACTGTCTTGGATTCTTTTGTTTCTATTACTAAATGAGATTAAAATGTCTGCCACAAGCCGAGCTGCTTATTGCCCAACCCTAAGACGGCCACAATTAACCTAATTCCCTCACTGAAGGGGAAGAAGGCCTCCCAGCATTCATGTTTGGTGGAGAAATTAAATAGTGCTCTGTGGAAATAAAGAAATCTTAGCCACCAATTTAATAATGCATTAATAAAGTTTTGTGACCCATTTTAATCATAATCTTTTATGGAAGGGTAAACTTTCAATGCAATTATTCCTTTATGAGTAAGAGAACTTGCCCTGTTTAGTAAAAGGGTCTCTAATTAAAACAAATGTTTCCCTCAGGGTTTATAGACATGAGCTGGTTTTATTTTGCTGTAGCAGACAAGGATCCTATCCTTGAATTATTAAAAATTAAACTCAAAGTATCTTTACTGATGTCTCTGTCACAGTGACAATTCTGCTCATTAGGGGTTAGGATTCTTCCTGCGTGATTTGTAACCAGGGACTCAAGTCCTGGTCACTTTGAAGTTAGGTGATTCTAGGAAAGGGATAGCTTCATTCCTTACATATAAAGTAAAATAAAATAATTTTTGGTGTCTACCTCATAGGCTTGTCTTGAGCATTGTAAGAATAAACATGTGGTTGTTTAAACAACGACCGTTCCCCTGTAGGCCCCTGTATTTGAACACCTGGTTCCTAGTTGGTGGGGTGTTCCAGGAGATTATGGAAGGGTTAGAGGTGCATTCTGATAGGAAGAAGTGAACCACTGGGGTAGGCTTGGAGTGTTCACAACCTCACTCCATGTTTTACTTTCTGCTTCCAGTTTGTGGATGACAATGTGACCCCCAGCTTCCTGGCTCCCCAGTGACCTCCTTCCACATCTTACCTGCCATTATGGACTCCAGCACCCCCCCCCAGAGCTGGGCTGCAACAAACCCTTTCCTTCCTGGATTACTTTGGGTCATGGTATTTATCACAGCAACAGAAAGGGAACGAGTGTAACCTGGGTTACGATGAACACGGGAAAATATTATAACTCTAATTCTGCTCAAACTCATTAACATGTTCTTACATAAGTAGAGAATGGATAAGAAAATGATAAAATCTAAGAAGTCAGACCTGAAGATAATCCTTTCAGGTGAAATCGAGCATGTGCTAATAGCACAACTGAGTGTGCACACACGTAGGAGTTCACACACATTTTCTGGTATAATAGCTGGGCCAGACTACAGAGCAGTGATTCATGTTTGCTTTTATTTTTCTTTTAATTATGTTTTTATGGATTACTAAAATCAAATCCAAAAAGATGCTGTCACTGTCATATATTTTGGATAGAGAGAAGAAGAGTTGCACAGTTGGTTGAAAAATGTTTTAACAGGAAAAATATTAAAGAATATTTAGCAGTTCTGCTTCCTGATGGACCTTTTCATAGCTAGTCTCATTATAAAAATAATGTGGGGTGGTAATTAGAAAATCGACGTTCAGCCAATTAAACATAATAGCTGATGAAAATAGAAATAGTATATTATACAAAACAGGGACATACACTCAAAGTGTCAATATGAGAATTCTGCTTCATTTGGGATGAGTCATTGGATTTTTCCACAGAAAAATGAAACTCAAATGCTGAAGACATAGATATATAAACAAAGCTTTCTTAGCTTTTCAGTGATAATGCTTAAAACATCATATACATATACACATATACACATATACACATATACACATATACACATATACACACATACCATATACACATATACATGTACTGCAGCTGTCCTCAGACACACCAGAAGAGGGCATCAGATCTCATTACAGATGGTTGTGAGCCACCATGTGGTTGCTGGAATTTACCACTGAGCAATCTCTCCAGCCCTGGAAGGATTTCTTTTTAACTCTCAAGATAACAACTTACCTAACAAGAGAGAGAGAGAGAGAGAGAGAGAGAGAGAGAGAGAGAGAGAGAGAGAGAGAGAGAGAGAGAGAGAGAGAGAGAGAGATGGGGTGTGAGGAAGGGGCATTAATCACCATTCCATTAATGTAACTTGTTTTGGCACAGTTTTGAAGGTTTTAATTTGTGGTCAGCATAATGGAAGAAGCTGCTCACTACTTGGCGTCTAAGAAGCTAAGAGGAAGAGCTGAAATCTCACTGTCCCTTCTCTGGCACTTTTGAGTGTTTCTACCATATCCCAGTAAATTCAAGCTCAGGACCAAATAATTGGCATATAGACCTTGAGTAACCAATGATATCAAAGAACATAAAAGTATCTATGTTAGAGAATGTCATCTCCAACTGTGACCTGAAGGCTTTATCCTTTACAAAACAAGCAAGCAAACAGATAAAAAGAAGTAGTAATCTTATTTGTCCTAAAATTTCGTAGTATTAGAAATATTGTACGCTTTTGTGAAAGACATCATTGTGAGTGTTTTAAGTGTTAAAATGATACAAGAACAAGATGCATTCCAGAATTACTGTGAGCCACGAGAATCAGTGATAGCGGGTACCTATACCAAGGCAGGATACTAGTGAATTAGATTGGTTTTTTTTTTTTTTTTTGATGCTGATTTTATTTGCAAATATGAAGGTTAGATAGTAAAAATTTACACCTTAATCTTTTCAACTAAATTCCTGACTTACCAGCAGTTAATTTTAGCAGAACCATTGTGAGGAGCATCTGTTTAAATACAAAGCCTGACAATTAATTCTTCATGTGGTAACTGCAGATTAATTGTCCTCCTGGTATGATTTGCAAAGATTGATTTTTGCCTTTTAGTTCCAAACAGTCTACTACTTGACCGAATGATGTGTCATTATCAATTTATCACTAATATAGTATTTGGGGATTAAAATTTTATTGATTCTTAAAATGCATAAAACACATGAAACTCCTTTCATGTTGGTCAAATGCTGAACCTGAACCATTGTTTTTCAAATTGTTCCCCCTGGTCAGATGAATTTAGTAAACATTCAATACACCCTGCCCTTCCACCTCCACAAGCACATGTTAATGTACAAAATACCTTTATGATGTTTACCATGATGTTTTTCAAGGTTAATAAAGAAACAGCTTTCAGAGAACATTTATTAATATGCATGGGACTTCAAGCTCCTGTGGAGTGGTATTTGGGGTCCTTTCTCCAGAGACAAACATTATGAATGACAGGATATATTCGGAATAATCAGATATATTTCAAAGCCATAGGTAGGTGACCTTTACCACACATGCTGTTTTAGATCTCATGAGCCCCTTCCCCTCCTGGCTGTGGTTACAGAAGCTTCTGTAGATATTGAGGACACAATAAAACAAGCTTTCATGTGAGGAGGCTAATTGAGGTCAGCGGAGAGAGAACTGTTGCAGTAAATATTGAAATTTGGATTGGCTTATCTCTTTATCAGACGCTGCTCTGTTATGGAGCAGAGCGCACAGATTCTGTCACTTGGTCCATGGGCTACACTCTCCACGAGATTCCCTTCCCAGGCGGTTCACTCCACTGGCCCTGGTGCTTCTGCCCAGTGTGTTTCTTTACCCCACTGCCCGGCACAAACATGACTCTAAAGTCCAATAGTTTTTCATACAGGTTTATATATCAAACTCTCAATCCACAAACTCGCTACACAATAAGATTACATCCAATGGACAAAGACACAAACTGCCCTTCTATATGAGATAAAATGACCTACAGAAATTCTGAAAATATTCATATCTACCTATCTCTGACTAAGTCTACCTGAATCTAGGTCTACTTTCTCCAGCTCCATTTTGCTTCTTCTCCCAATCTCTGTTCCTCTTCCATTTTCTTACTTTTTTACCGCCTACCTCTCCACTGTTCAATCATATATCACCTTAACATCAGTCCACATAGAACTTCTTCTGGGAAGTTGTAGAACTAAGGGGCAGACATTCTTCTTATCCTAGGCTATGATGAAGGGGGAAGGTGATCAGCTTTGGATTGTCCTAAGGGAACAATAGACTTATAGCCTTAAGACTTTTTTTAAAAATGCAATGAAAGGGACACTATCTCTAAATATAAGGGACCAGGAATGTCCTCTGTCATCCTCTGTGCATGTTCTGAGTCATCCAACCTTTAAGGCAGATGGGGAAGATGACATGGCTTTTACTCTCCTGGATTCCTCAGATGATGAAAAATATAAGTGGAAAATATCTGTAGAGATACAAGAAAAGGCTTGTTATGGGAACAAGCAAACAGTAATCTGTGTTGGTAAGTCCTAAAATATGATGCTGGTCAACTCATAAACCCAGGAAGATGGTTCATATAAAACTCTTGAAATCCATGGTAACAGCATTGGAAGATATAAGTGGAGAAATGTCTCATAGAAGTTTTTCTTTGTCTTTGTCTTTTTTCTTTTGTGTTCTGGTTGGGGTTAAGTGATGTTCACACTAGACTGGGTAGAACATCTCTAGTCAGTCTAGCCTCTTCTCACTGTTTTACGGTCATGTTGACCGGCACGCATTTGTCCCAACAAGTTGACACTTGGTTCACATTTAGGGACACTACTTTTTAAATTTATCTGTTTTTTTGATTTTGAAACAGGGTCTTATTAGCCCACTTAGTCTGTGAATTCATAACCCCTCTGCCTTAGAGGACAGCTGATCTAGAATGAGGCATGCCACAGCTAAGATAAATGTAGATTAACTGCTATTGGATGAATAAAGCCTCAGGTCTAAAGTTCATTATTAAAATGAGAAAATCAAGAAACAAAGTTCCCAGAAGGCTCTAACTTGAAGGAAGGACTGTATTTTCAAATGTGATATAAGGTGGGAAGTGTAGCACTCAGAAATGAGGCTTGAATTACATTTATTATTCATGTGATTACCCAAATCACCTCTTCTAACTTGTTTCTTTTTTTTCCTCAGGCACATGTATTTCTGGGAACCTCACTGGGTTGTAGTGAGGACCCTGTATGACAATGTGTACTCATGGGCTCTGAGATTTGGGGAGATTCTGTATCTGTGATTGTGATTGTAATCTAGAATTTTACACAAAGGAGCAGATTATTTGCTGCCATGAAAGAAGCAGAGAGACAGATAAATAAGTCTGATCTCTACATTTCTGTACCTGGCCGCTCTACAACAGGGATATTTTCAATGTTTTTTTTTTTTTTTTTTTTTTTGTATCTGGAGACTTGAGGCAATCTTCTAAAAACTATGCTATAACAGGAAGCAAAACACAGGAGACCTAAGAAACCAATAAGTTGGCTATCAAAGGGACAGTCTCCTTATTGAAGGCCATAGCTGTTTCTCCACCAGAAGACAGCTCCCGTCTAAATTTCCATTGTGGTTCTCTTACAAGAAACTATAACCAGTAGTAACACTAGGATCATTCTGGGCCAATACATTTGTCACCCACTATGTGTGATACATGCCTAGAATGTTTCCCAGGGCTTTGTCTTAAATACTTGATCAACCCCATTTGCAACAAGTATGAGTAGTTAGACTGTCTCAGTTATTTTTCGATTGCTTATAATAAAACAATATGATCAAAGCAGTATGTAAAAGCAAACACTGGATCTGGCATATGGCTTCAGAGGGTTAGAGTCCACAATGGCAGGATGTAAGAACAGCTGAGCATTCACAGCTGGATCTACAATCATAGGGTGGGATTTGGATACTGCAATTGACATGAATCTTTTGAAACCTCAAAGCCTGCCCCAGTGTTACATCTCCAATGAGGCCACTCCTTCCAATCCTTCTAAAACAGTTCCACCACCTAAATAGAACCTAATGAGATATAACCTACAAGTCTTAGCAAAGAGCTGGGTGTATTTGTAACCTACATACCTAAGAGACCATCTGTTTTCTGCTCTGCTTGTATCTGCTCTCCTAGGTCACCCATTTCTCTCCATCCAAGACACAGAACCTTCCCATTTTTCTTACTGATTTGATCATTGTCTACTTACCTTTGGCCTTTGTTTAGATTCTGGAAGATATTCTATATCTTGTGTTTTTTCAACTCCCATCCAATCTACAACTTTGTGAAGAATAGTGCAGAGAGATGAGTGAGGGTCATGGAGAGTGGCCCCTTGACATCTTTGCATCTGGAAGACCATATGCTGAATGAAGGCAGTGTGTGAACAAGAAACAGAGTATTGAAGATTCATCTTGAGCTGAGATGCTATGACTTCTAAAGCATAATATCTGTTTTTTTTTTTTTTTTTTTTTTTTTTGAGTTCATTGTTGAGGATGGAGAGATGGCTCAGTGGTTAAGAGCACTGTCTGTTCTTACAAAGAACCTGAGTTCAATTCCCAGCAACCACATGGCAGATCTCAATAGTCTGTAACTTCAGTTCTAGGAGATTCTACACCCTCATATAGACATATATGCAGGCAATAAAAATAAATAAAAAATTGGAAATTATGTCAGATAGCTTATTTACCATCACTAACTGCATGCTCACAGGGCAATTTCTGATAAGGTATTGGAAAAAAGTATTGTCTTTGCCTTGTGTTTAGCTTACTACCAGCTCCTGGTTTTATTGTTCCTGTGTTTCCAAAGAGATTGATGTTTTTCCAAAGGATAGTTTTATATTAGAAGATCAACATGAGAAAAATTTCAATTAAACTCTGCCAAGTGTGAATTCGAGATGTCGAATTGGGAATATTTTCAAAAACAAGACTTTCTGGATGCCTTCAGATCAGATCCTATCCCCAGAGCAAACACTTAACACTGCTCATACTGACCTTGCTCTTGCAGCTTTCTGCAGTTTGAATCTAGCAGAAGAGATAGATACATCTTTAAGGTGTTGACATTGTCCAATGCGTGAAGTATGGTGGATGCTAAACTCTGAGCTTAAGAAATAGAGCATATTTCCTGTACTACATGAGCCAAGTCAAATTCGGTTTTGACCCTGGATTCTGGAGATGTGCTTGGTGTCTGCTCGTGAACACAAGAGACAGCAGAACTCAGCAAGCATTTAGTCCCAGGCTGGAAGCTATGCCTGAGATGACTGGACACCCAAACTCAAAATAGGTGTGCACAGACCCGCAGTTTTTATTTTAACTTTTGGGATCCAATATCTTAGATTGAAGAAGACTAAGTCAAGTAATTTCTAGGACAGTTATAATTTGTGGGTTTATTATAAAAATCTAACATGTGGATGAATTTTTTTTTCTTCCAGAAAGAAGGGCTGAAAATCTAAAGCTCTTATGAAAGTACAAACATTGCTAACTGCCTTCAAACTTCTTTAATCTGGTTTCACCTATCAAAATATTCTTGATGAAAAAACCTGAAGGAGTGTATTTATAATCAATAATAGTGATTTAATCCCTTGAGAGCAGGAGAACAAGGATCATCTTAAATAATCAGATTTGTATTTATAATCGCATTTTTCAAAAAACTTGACAATTAATACTTTTGTACAGAAGAGTAACTTTGTCCCTTTGCATAGCGAATATAATATGGAATGTTATTGAAAAGCAATTTTATAAATAAGATGTTAAAAAACAATATTGAATTAAATAGGAATGCTAGAGATTTAAAGTTACAAACCAAACTTTAACATGTTCAGTAAATGTGTTCTAGCTTCCTCTTTTGAAAAACAGGATTTAATTGAAGAAAATAAAATCAATATACCAAGTGTACTACAGATATGACTAAAATTGGGAGCTGGCAAACATATTGAGTGTACTCCTGAGTTTGTATACGTGTTCTGCTGACAGTCTGTGGAGATGTGGCTCAAGGTTCAGGTGAAACATGACTTCTGCAGTATTGTGAACTTAAAGCCCAACATGTTCTTCCCGTTTTAAAAAGTCCTTCATTTATGCTATTTTTTCTTAAGTTATGAAGGTTTCCTATGCAAGACTTTATTGCCCTTAGAATCCTTTGTCTTTGCTATGATGATAATATTTTAATTTTAAATATTCTCCACAAAACCATTCATGCCATTGTTCTAATATGTTTCTTCTGTACTTTTCCTTTCTGGTAGAAGGAGGCTTTTATGGCATTAATTGACTTGCTTACTTGTTATAAAATGTGATGGATACTGGACAGGTCATGGTGAAGTGTGAAAAAAAAGAATTTATTGCATCAAGGCTGGTAGAAAGAAAGGATTTGACAAATATATTATTGTTATTATTATTATTATTATTATTATTATTATTATTGTTATTATTATTATTATTTATCTAACATGTACTACCAATTAAATCTTCCCCAGATTCCAAAGAAACATTTCTGAACTGTGAGGTCTCTAACTAGCCTGACATGTGGCCACGGTTGCAATTTCAATTAGTACATAGGACAAGATGAATGACCCTGTCAGTCACTCGGAGGGCTGGGCTGGAGCCAGCCCTATTGGAGACATGTTGTTTATAACTCCAAGGTTATGACAGTACAGTGGGAGCATGGCGTGGATTACAGGGGCAGAGTCACATCTGGGGAATCCGAACTAGCTTCAAAAACAAGTCCTACATTCCCCGCTGGTCTGTGTTCTTAACCTTCGGTTCCCTGCGGCTTAACAGGCTGTGTTGTGTGTTGGATTCTGAGTATCAGCAGCATTCTGCTTCATTGTACATTCGTCTGTGCATAGGCTGCTGTGCGGAGCTATGTAAGACCCTTGACCCCCTTGACCTGGTCCCAGGGTGGCACAGACCTCACCACGCTGTTCTTTTAGAAACTGTCATTTTCCAAAATCCTTCAAATGAGAAACAATTGTAGATGATTTCTTTATTTTCACAGGAGATTCCACATTTTTTCCCCCTATTTGGTTCATTCTCTGAGTAAATGAAGAAGTTTTGGCACGCACATTGGGAAATAGATATCCCTTTCTTAGGCTAAATTGATACAATGTTTTGAGTCTGTTTCTTCTTTTTCATGGTTAGGAATATGTTATGTTATGAGCATTGATCCAGTTAGGAAAATGAAATGTTTCTGGGTAAAAATATCTAAGGAAGTTGTGTGTGTGTACATGAATATATGTGCGTTGCTAGAAGAGAATTCAGTGCTTAAGTTTTACAAAGATGGATTTTAGCCCGGAGGAGACAAAGCTTTATTACTAGAAAAAGAGTATGAATAACAAGTTGGGATGGTCTAAGAAGTTCAGGACTGTCAGGATAACTTTGCTCAGTGATCTGATATTATATGTGAAAAGTGAAAAAGTATACCGTATAATTTTTGCTCTAGATAATCTACAAAAGACAGACTGGCTTGGGTTGCCAGGAACCAAGCATGGTAATTAAGCAACTGATTTAGAAAGCAGAGAGGGAATTCCTGTAACTATTCAACACAAAGCAGACCTTCCAACATGGAATTATCTCTGTCTTGCTCCTTACGTGACAACGTGCTTAGTCCAGAGCCCTGTCAACTCATACAGACTTTTCAACCTGTCACCATCCCCTCCATACTTGGGCTTTAGGAAAATACTATCATAGAGACACCTGGACATATGCTGAGTGTTAAGGCCCAGCACTGTATCTGTTTCTCTCCGAGTGGCTTCAGTGGAGTTGATGAAAAAACGCTCCTCCGGTTGCATCATTAACATCTCTGAGTTCGTTTAGTTATGAATGCTTTTGTGCGCCTTTTGTTCATAAAAAGCCTGGCTAAAATGATGCATTGTCTGTAAGAACTTGGATTTGAAGTGTTTTCCTGGTTTCCCGTTGGAGATCGGTTTTCTTCGTTGAGCAGAAGCTGTTGCTGTGTCTTGCACAGCAGGGTAACTTCTGAGGAGTATAGACGCTAAATACATCAGAACGCCCTTTGTCTCGTGGTTTCCAGCTGCGAGAAAGAGCAAGGGACTACTTAGCCATAGCCAGGAATTCTTCCTGGTGTCTCTTTGGTCATGCTTCTGTCTGGGGTTTCAGTTATTTTGCCGTAAACGATTGGGTTTGGTGACAGGGGAGCTAGACCAGGGGACTGCACCATGGACCTCAGTGGCTCTTCCCAGACCTCATGGCTCTGCCTGCCATGTCTGTCATAAGGTGGGGCAAGAGGACCTTGCGATGACTATTTTTGCACAACCCATCCCTGTTAGCTGCTTGAAA
This sequence comes from Micromys minutus, assembly GCF_963924665.1. Classification (NCBI taxonomy): domain Eukaryota; kingdom Metazoa; phylum Chordata; class Mammalia; order Rodentia; family Muridae; genus Micromys; species Micromys minutus. The sequence goes on from NC_137961.1 coordinate 3,924,537, forward strand.
GGCAGCACAGACACCCGCAGAGTGAGCCACGCGTGAGGAATGAGGTCCCTTCCACTGTGCACTTCTTTGCTTCAGGAACACTTCACGGCCAGTCTTTGGTGCCCCAATTTTCACACCCGAGCTGAGACAGAGAAGGAGCCAGGTGCAGCTAATTAAACCGGAATGAGAAGGGAAGGGGCTGGTGGCTCGAAGGAAGAATCATGACAGTGGATAGGAAAGAAAATCACAAATCTCCACCATTTCTGGATCCAGAGCTACAGCACTCTTGGGCATATACCCCAAGGACTGTGAATCTCAGAGATACGTGCACACCTATAGTTATCAATGCTCTATTCACAATTGCTAGGAAACGGATTAAGTCTAGATGTCCATCAACAGAGGACTGGATAATGAGAATGTTGTACTTACACAGAGTTGGATTTTATTTAGGCGAGAAAAAAAAATAGATTGTGAAGTGGACAGAATTAGAAAAATATATTAAGTGAGATGACTCATATTGAAAAAGATGAGTAATATGTGTTCTCTGTTATATGAGGGTCCTATTTCATATATGGGTGGTGTGTGTGCTTTATATACATGAAAACGAGTAGAAATAGAGATCAGGAAACTAGCAGGAAACCCATGAGAGGTATGAGGGAGGCTTCAAGGGTGTGAGGGGAGGACATGTGACATTGAAGAAGAAAGGAAAATACTGGAATGACAGTTGGCGAGGAGAGCATCAGGGTAGGCAGAGAAGTATCCGAAAACTCTGGAGGTATGAAAATGCTACAAGAAAAACTGTTACTTTACATGCCTGTCTTAAAATAAAATTTAAGCAGCTAAATAAACATAAAATATTTTAAGATAAAATGTAACTCTCCAAACTCCTCAGTAGAGCCATAGAAGGTAAAAATGTGGGTGATGTCACAGAGCAGTATTTCTTATGCACCCCAACACCCATGTGTCTGTCTGAAGCTGAGCTACACACTCAGGCTGAGGTGGGATTTAATCTTGAGGTCCTGACCCAGCAGCTCAAGTACAGCTCCCCGTGGGCTGTAGGACCAGGGATGTTCCTGTTCATTGCACTCTGGGGAATGAAGTCCTGCTGACCTCAGACAGCACCGAGCTACCGTTCCCAACAAAGTTGCCAACAAACCTTGGTTAGGACCTTAAAAGTCAACTAAGTGGTCTAGTTTTGTGGAGTCAGCTATTACACCTTCCAGAATCCTCTGGATCCTTTACGATATGCTCACCCCATCCTCCGCTATCAATTTGCAAACCCAAAGGCTTCAGATGATACAGCCTCTGTGAGGTCAGAAAAGATCTCGGCATTTTACCCAAGTTGGCCTTGGCAAGAGGGGGCATTAAAAGTTAGGGCAGAGGCTCAGTAAGATGGCTCAGTGGATGAGAGCATTTGATACCAAGCCTGGTGACCTGGTGACCAGAGTTCCACCCTCTGGTCCACACGGCGGGGAGAAAGAACATACTTCTGCAAGGTATCCTACGAAGAAACAGAATATACACGCACACCACACACACACACACACACACACACACACACACACACACTTGTATTCACTGAAACACAGAAGAAACTGTCAGTTTCTTTCACAAGAAATCAAATCAAATCAAATCAATACATGACTTCTTTTTTTAAAAATAATATCCACTTCTACTAAGATGAATGCCTAAATGTAATAGTATAAATTAATATGTTAATTAATAGGGGGTTATAATTACTTTTTCCTCATTAGGAGTTTTATGTTACTTCTTTTTTTTTTATTTTATTTTACTTTTTTGAGTTAGGGTGTCATGTTGGTCCAGGCTGGTCTAAAACTCTTTGTGTAACTGAGGATACCCCTGAATATGATTTTGTTACTTCAGTATCTTGATGGCTGGGTGCCACCATGCCTAGTAGGTGTGTTTCTGGATCCTGAATCCACTTTCCCATGCTTGGTAGGTAAACAATCTACTGACTGAGACATAGCTCCAGCTTTCATTAGAAGCTCTACAAACATTCCTTCCCCAGTAGCCATGGAGAGCTCCTACTGATTTCCCTTTCATTGTGAGTAGACACAGTCAGACCTGTTTCCGGAGCTAATCCTCCTTAAGTAACGACAGTTTCGGAACCAAAGGTTCTCAAGTTCTTTCTCCATCTCCAGTCGGCACACCGGTTGTCCACTTTACATGAGCTGTTAGACCATGGTGACCAGTGAATTAAATTGTTCTTTTAAATGCTTGGTAATGTAGCTCTGTGGTGTAGCATGAACACATGCTAAGACCTGTGTGAGCTCCAGCATGGACACAATGACTGACTGACCGACTGACTGACTGAATGAATGAATGAACAAATAAATAACACATACATAGCTCAAGGTTTTAGTATAAAATCTCTCCTCTGTAACCACACAACTTTGTGCACTCGCAAAAAAAAATCATTTGATCCATATTTTTAAATTTCAACATTAGCAAATTGAACATGCTGTGGCGGGGAACGTAGAGACCTACAGAGGCGGGTTAATGTCCACTGTTACCTACAGAAAGGTCTCTCTTTGTCATGTTCATGCCTCCCTGACTCCTCCTTCCCGGGCATCCTGTTACATTTTGTTTAAAAAAATGTGCTTGTGCGCCTGGCAGAATGAAAACCAGCTGACACAAGGCTTCCTTGGAGCTTTGTGACACCCTCTTTGCTGTGCCTGTCTTCACCTGAGGATGGTAGTGGCTAGCTGTTGCAGTTTACCATGTTAGCCCTCGGGTCTTACTAATGGCATTTGACTTGTATTTCTTTCGGCTTTTCGATTCGTGGAAATGAAAATCCTCCTACTTTTCATCTGTGTCCCTCCAGAGTCTAGCTCAGTACTGGACGTTGGAATGATGACCAGTGAGTGTTAGAGAAACATTAAACAGGCGTATCTCCAAAGACAGTCCGAATGAACCATGTTTCTCTTACAGTTTCATGAGCAGTAGAGGTCCTGCTTCTTAATGAGTTTACTTAATGGACAGTGGGTAAGAATCCCGTTGAGAGCTGGTGAACTAGCTTAGTTAGTAACGTGAGCACAAGCCAGAAGTCAGCGCAAAGACCCCAGAACTGGGATGGTATCATTCTGTATCAGTGGATGACTATTGTTAAATATGGTTAAAAGCCTCCACCAAGAAACCTATTTGATGGATTGAAAAACAGTGGTTGTCCTGTACTAAGGAAATCTCTGTCTTGTGTATAATGTTGGGAACCCCTGTCCCCAAATTTAGAAACATCTAGAGAAATTAAAAAAAAATTAAAGAATGGGGTTAAACCTGAAAAGAAATCAATTTTCATGTTTTCATTTGGGGTTGCTTGATTGGAGGAGCATTTGTACTTGGTAGATGTTCATGTGACTCTGTGACTAGAAGTGCAGATGTGGACACACCCGTGTGTCATCTTCCCAGTGCAGCTCTTCAGTGACTTTTCTGTACTGTGAGGTTATAGTTCACAGTAGGAACTTTCAAGACTGAGCATCTGACCACATGGGCTTCCCTTATATTCCAATGGGAATTCATTTCATTTTTAAAAAAGACCACGTGCCCTTCCCATAACTCAGTAAGCATAGACAAAGGTTGTTGTAATTCTGGATGTCAAGGCTGTAGCTAACTTGTCCTCTTCATATTCTCCTTCAACCTGAGGATTATGTTCCAGCCTTGGAAACCACAGGGGAGATGGCAAGAAGGCTCCTGGAAAGCCCTTGATTGTTAGAGGAAGCATCATCATTGTCCTTTACCTGTGGTTTTCCCTGCTGCCTTATGCAGATGGTATGGCTGAAGCTCTGACAGCTACTTTGAACCAGGACATGACCATGAAGCCCAAAAGCTAACACCGTGGTGCTTGAATGAAAACAAACAAACAAAAAAAAAAAACAAAACAAAACAAAAAACTTACCCATATACTAAGAATCCTAATTTTTGATTTGAAGGAACAATGAAATTCGGTGATCCCAGTGATAGTTTATTTTTGATTTTCTATATATTCAAGGTGACAATCTCAATGGATATGGCAGCATCTACTGGTATACTGTCCAATGGCACATGAGTTCGAACTGTCACAGAAACAGACCTCAAGGCAGGATTACACATACAGATAACCCATTAGAGGCTAGTTCCTGCGGAAGTGATGGGGAAGAGCCAGTGCTGGTTAGGACGGTGCTGGAGCAGACCAAAGGAAGGCTGGAAGGCTGGACAGATAGAGTGGCGTCTGCGGTGTCCCCATGGGGTTTAGTGGTGGGTTCAGTGTACAGTAACTGGGGCCATTTGTTAGAACCTCTTCTCAATGTAAAATGCTAGCTGGGAACGTTGGTCTAGCATGCACGGCAGTCAGGGCGCATTTCCTCAAATACACTCTTAGAGTGTCCCAGACCAACCGCTCGGGCCCACGTCCTGCTCTTGGTGATATCCTGACCTGGGTTTCTCCTGTAACTGGGTGCCTGCTCTGGGCCCAGTCCACTTAGGAGGTGTGAGTTACGTAGCACCCTTGTGTGGTTTGGACAGTTAAAGGAAATGCAGAGGTCCGGTCGTGGGCTCGATGATGCCAGCCCAGGGCTGCTGAGTATAGATGCTGCACGGCAGGTGTCTCCCCGCCCGTAGCCACTGCTCCGCCCCACCACCATGGCTTACTGCAGGAAATAGCAGGACTAGAAGGGAGGAGGCCACAAAGGCTGCCGATGGAAACTGCTGTACCTATTGACTCGTACAAATAGCTCCATTTCCCAAGTGCAAGGCCCTCACACTTTTAAACTTTCATTTCACCCAGTAGGAAGAAAATGTACTTTAAAGGACCCAGGTAGTAGTTTCTTAGTAGGAGTTTCCAGCTCATTGTGTGGTAATTAATACTAATCTGTATGTTAAGAAAACAAAACAGCCACCCCTTTTTCTTTGTTCCAACTCTTAGACTGCTGTTCTGCCAGACAGCCAATAAAACCAAAACAGAACTTTCCTTTTCTTTTGTTTTTTAAAGAGGCTGGAAGGCAAATAAAAAAATTTCACACCCCCACCAAACAGATCTGTACATTTTTTTTTTTTTTTGTCTTGATGATAAAAGTTTATTACCATTGGTAAAATTGCTAACATCCCTAAAACACATGGTCATAACTGGAGACCCCACAGCTGGGGAAAAAAAACAAGACAAATGTTTTTAAGTTGTGGAAAGAACTTTTTTTCCAAGCTTTATCTGGATTGATTTATTTAACAATGTGACTTCACTATTGGAGGCAATGTCTTGTACTGTTTCTGATGTCAGAATGCCAGGCTCCTCTTGTGGTTTTGGATCAGTTACTTTTCTCCTTTCTGTGACCAAATGCCTGGCAAGAAACAACTTAGAGAAGGGCAGGGATACTCCCCATTATATTAATAATTTATTTAAAGTGCTGTCTATTAGGGCAGGGCTGACGGGGAAGCAGGCGGGCAGGACGGGCAGGAAGAGGGTCAGAAAGCACAGACAGACGAACTCTGTGCTCTACAGTAAGCTAAGCAGTGAGCAGCACAGCTTCCCTGAGCTCTGCAGGTCCTCAGTGGGAATCTTTGAAATGGGTTGTTCCCGAGGGTCCCTGAAGACACATGAGCCCTTGAGCAGATGGCAGTTCCATTCATGGAGTCCAGGAAAATCAAGGGGAAACGGATTTGGAGGAAGAGGTCAGTTGTGAGAGCATTGCAGTATCGTGCTTGGTTCAGTGGAACCGTTCATCAAGTCTGTTTCATGCTGCAACCCCCACATATGAGAGAACAAGGTGAGAAAATCGTGAGTTCAAGCCCAACTGGAGGGAAGAGAGACACTGTCTCCAAGAGATCAAGACTCTGTGTGTCGGGGAGAGACAGGCAAGGTGGCTCAATAGTTAAGAGCGCTTGTGCTCTTGCAGAGGAACTGGGTTTGATCTCCAGCATCCGAATGGTGGCTTCCAACTGTTTATAACTCCAGTCATCTTGCTCTGACTCCTTGTGTGGTGCCCTTGAACTCCTGTACACACATGGTGCACAAGCATATACTTAGGCCCACACACGCTAAATGCATACTGTTTTCAAAAGCAAGGTTGAGAATGTATCTCAGTGTAGACTACTTGCCTAGCTGACATAGGAGTTGGCGTCAGTCTCTATCCACACACACACACACACACACACACACACACACAGAGAGAGAGAGAGAGAGAGAGAGAGAGAGAGAGAGAGAGAGAGAGAGAGGTGTTATTCTGGGAACAAAAAGAAAAAAAAAGCAAAGCAAAGAAAATAAAAGCAAAACCAACCAACCAACCAACCAACCAACCAACCAGAGTTAAAGAGCATTTCAGAGAACCCTTATCTTTAAAGACAGGAGAATAAATTCCTGAAAACTTGGATGACATCAAGAAATTAGTCTTAAAATATCTCAAAAGCCAATTAGGGGGGAATATTCTGAGAAGGAGTTAATATCTACCAGTCACGATAGAAAGAGTAAATAATATTCTGCTTAAAAATAAAGGCTTCGGGGACAGGGAGGTGGCTGAGTTGGTGAACTGCTTGCTCTGCAACAGGAGTACCTGAGTCTGTGTCATCAGCACCTATTGTGCACGGCTGCTGAAACCCCAATGCTTGGAGAGGGTGCCTGTGTGCGAGGACACAGACAGGAAGCTCCCGGAATCCCAGAGGCATGTTGGCCAGTTAATCTAACTAGTGGATGAACTCCAGTTTCAGTGAAAGACCCTGTTTTAAAAATAAGATGAAGGTTAGCCAGGACGCACTTGCGGTAGACCCCTGGATTCTCCTAATTGTGTTCACAACCTCCCCCTTCGCAACAACACAGCACACGGACACACACCATGAAAACATACACACAGAGACACAAAAAACACACGAAACACGACACACACACATGCATGAAAAACACACCCTCCCAAATCCCCAGAGAAGCATAGATTCTATCAGGTCAAATTAATACATAAAATAAATTAGAGGTACAAGGAATTATGGTCATTTGGCAGAGATAAGACAAGTAGATTGCGGCTATTCTTGCTGCTCTTAGCATAGCCCAGGGCTTGGTGGTCTCAGTTCCTCCTGACACTTCCTCCTATGACCACTGCAGCCCATATGGCTCCCTAACAGCTTTCATTATCAGTCTCACAATGCACGGGTCTTCTTTCTGTGCACCCGCACAACCCCTTTCAGAAAGATGGTAGCTCTTGAAAGAGAGTATGTCTCAAAGGTAGAAAGCTATGAGTCACAACATGATCTCTCTTTTCGTGTCGTTGCTTTATGTATAAAGAGCTAGATCTCATTGCAGAGAACATATATTCTGTAAGGGAACACAGGACCATTCTATATAATGTTTTTATGATGCTTCTAGTCCGTAGATAATGATGACATTTTTTTTTTTTCCTTCTTCCAGATGTGGGTGACACACTTAACTGAACCTGGAAAGCAAGTGAGTGTTGAAGATCCGCCTCTTTTCTTTGTGGGAGGAAGTGAGTGGGGACCGGTGAAAGATTTATGGGAAGTTAATTTGAGAGGAAGGAAGTTCACAGGATGAGCTGGGTGGGGTACTCAACAAAGTAAAGGGTTTGAGATGAGAAGGTGTTGAAAGGATGCTGTTGCCTGTGGGCTCAGGAGGGAATTGGTTCCTGGGAAATGAAGCATGTTTGAGGGGTGGGCTTTATTCTCTTGGGCATTTGAACATTTCCAGGCCTAACTTGTGTGCCCTACTCTAAGCGTGCAGGCGTTGCTCCTAAGTAGTTTCTAGGATCAAAGGAATATTCGTGTTCTTGCTGACTTTTACTTTCCTTGTTTTTCTCAGGCTGAAATTCTGAACACTCCAGAGAAAAAGGGCAAAGGGGATTTTTATTTTTTATTTTTGGTCTCAGTATGTCCTCTGCACGTTAAATATGTCTTTTCAGGTCTAAAGACTGCTGTTGCTAAATTTCCATGACTACATTCAGTATGGTAGAGATTGTGTAGTTCATGACTATCCCATTAAGTATCTTTTTCCAATGGTGTTGGCAAGGAAAACAGGCTTCAGTGAAATCATTATTTCTGCTCTAAGATATAAAAACTTTATACTTAAGCATATAAATCTATTCAAGTTTTGTCTTTCCTCCAAATAGTATTTCTAGGCAAAAAGGAGATCATTTGAACCATCAAAAGAACGTCGGTAGTTCAAAGGCTGAGTGTTGTAGCTCATGCCTTTAAGAACTCAGGTATGGAAGCAGGGGAATCTCTGTGAGTTTGAAGCCAGCCTGGTCTACATTCTGAGTTTCTAGCTAGCAAGGGCTACACACTGAGTTCCAGGCTACACTGAGTTCTAGGCTAGCCAGGGCCACACAGTGAGTTCCAGGCCAGCCAGGGCTATACAGTGAGGACCTACTTAAAAAAAAAAAAAAAAAAAAAAGCTCCAGGAATCTGTGACTTTCATGCAAACACTGGAGCAACTCACAACTGTGCTATCAATGACGTAGTCAGGCTTCCCAGAATTGTGTGCATCCACCTCTGAAAATGACTTACTGCTTAGAATTTCACCATTACTAATTATTTTGTAATGTTAGAAGATGAATTCCCATTGGAATTTCTCAGCAAACATTAAGACAATTAAGGAGCGGGGAAATTCTTCTCTGGTAAACTTGTACTGCAGAGCCAGACCAGCAGAACCCAGATCTATGTCCAGTTGTCCACAGATTTCTGGAGACTATTTTTTTTCCTTTGATGTTTATTGCTAGTATGAAATAGAACAGCATAGAAATCAATGGAAAAAGAAATATTTAAACAAAATTATGGGTCCAAACAAAATTATGTTCTTCAAGGTCATATTCTTTAGCAGTGTAATTGCAAGGCATTACATGCTTTTCTGAGGGGGTGGGTGGGTATAGCTCAGTGGTAGAACTTCTAGCCACCCTTCCCAAGGTCTTGGGTTCTGTTCCTCACTACGGGGTGTGTGTGTGTGTGGGGGGGGAATTAAAAAGAACCCAAAGATAGCCAGACACAACGATTCCTAAAATTTGAGAAAAAAATTTAAAGCCAATTATAAACGCTGAGTTATTTGCTCTAAGCACTCTATACTATAGATAGTTTCCTTCCACCACCAACCCTCAACTCACTCTGCAGAGCAGGGTAGCCTTGACTTTAGAGATTTTCCTGCCTCTGCCTCCTGAGTGCTGAAATTAAAGTCATGCACTACCAACAGCCCAGACGAATTTTAACTCTTAAGGCTGAGATATCCATTCAGAGTCACAGAGCAGAGGGCGTCTACACAAGTAGGAGTCCTTACTACCAGGCAGAGGGTTATTCACTAGTTCTTGGGGAACTCGAGACTCCCCTTACCACAGCTTGATGTGCTTTGCCTCTTGTGTGGATAAGCCCTTCTCCTGGGTTGATAGAATTCTATGACTGCCCCCTCTCCCTGGGACACTGAATTTTGATCATAAATTTCCCAGGGAATGGGAAACACGACCCACTAGGAGGCTCTAGTTTTCTCAAGTTATGGATGTGAATTTTACCCTACAATTCCAGATGTTTTTAGGGACACCATCTATGGTTAGCCATGGCCTTCCAGGAAATCATAGATGGGTCATTACTGGGACACTGGATGAGTCACATCAAGAGTCCCCCTGTTATCCCTGATGCCTGAAAGCTCAGGAAAGTTCCCTGTTTTCCCTTCTTATCCTGACTTTTAGCTTCTGGAATATTCCAGAAGTTTGGAGAACAAGGATCCTAAAGTCGCGTGGCTTGGTCTTGAATTCAGCTGTGGTCCCTGACAGCAGTTGTAGTAGTTGATGGAGGTCTCTCCACTTGTCCCCCTAATTTGTCCATATTCTACCATTCCATCCCTTTGGATATCAAGTCAAATGTTTCCTGATGAAATCAGCCTGCTTCTCACTCCAATGAGAAGTGCCATTAGGAAAGAGGCTAAAATTTTCAATTGGAAGCACAAACTGGAGGGGCACAACTTTATGCCAAAGGAACAAACAAGGTTTTTTTTTTTTTTTTTTTTTTTTTTTTTTTTTTTTTTTTTTTGGTCTCAGTGTGGTCCATCAGCACTGATTCTGTTCTTCTGGTATCTTCATCTGAATTCACCTCCATTCTAGGTGACTGCAATGTACTTCAGCATCCGTCAGAAAAGTACGATAGATAGGCAGGGATCCCTCGGTCAGTTCCCTTTGTCCCGTGGGTACAGAGAAAATCAGTGCTTATCCTGTAGGAGGGTTGTAATATATACATATGGATACATATCATTTAACGTAGTGTAAGCCCAGTAGACACGACGTCTTGACTGAAAGTTCTTAGTGTGATTTTGGAACACTTGCTTCTTCGCTTGTGCTGAGAAAAATCTGGGAGTGGCCTCTAGATACCATGGCTGTCGCCTCATAATTCTCCTATGAAAATTCTACCTCTAGGTTGGGGGACTATCCCAGTGACAAAATACACGATAACAGCCGATTCAATTATTTTGGTGTTCCATTTCACCAATCCCAATGGCCACTGTCTTCCTGCAGCTTTCTCAACTGCCCCAAGTCCAAGGATCCTTCTGTTTAGCCACAGCACTTGAGTGACTGCCTGATTTCTGTGCCCCGTGTTCACGCACATTCCTCTGGCTCCTTATCACTCCAGGGCACTCTCCCTATCTGTCCTCTGAGACCCACTTCTGGAGCAGAAACAACTTCTGTGGGGCTAAGGAGAGACGATGGAACCATGAGGTACCAGGGAAGCAAAGAAAGTAGTAGCCTTTGGGTTCAGTCTGTGTGAGCAATGCCTATGGCTGGAGGATTGTAGATGGGAGAGGTAGGACGTAGAGTGAGTATCAGAAATTCCTTGGTTTCAGTCTGGGGAGAAAGTGATGATTTTTAGTGGGCTGGGGAAAGCCAAGATGGCGACAGTTCCACTTTTCCTTATTTAATTTTGGTGTGTAGTGATGTTGAGAACCGTAAGTTGACTTTGGACATCAATTTGAGAGGTATGCCACTGTATACACGGAGGTCAGACAGGCCATGCAGCTCGCCTGCTTGGAAACCAGGTAAGGGCTCCAGGTGGAGCCAGGAATGTGGAATTCACTGGACATTCATGACAGGAAGAGGTCTGGAGTTGTTGCCTTCCACTGCGGGTCCTCTAATGTCCCCTTCCATTGGGAGAGCGAGCACAGATGGAGAGGAGCTGGCTTCAGAGAAAGCCCCGGGGAAGCCCAAAGTGTTTGCTGTCAGATGTGTCCCACACATGCTCCACTGATCAGTTTTTAAAAATATCAACCTTCAGAGTTCGGAATTCTGCATCCCATACAATTCACTGCTGCTGTGCATTCAGTACTGGTGTGCATTCAGCACTGGTGTGCATTCAGTACTGGTGTGCATTCAGTACTGGTGTGCATTTAGTACAGTTGTGCATTCAGTACTGCTGTGCATTTAGTACTGGTGTGCATTCAGTACAGTTGTGCATTCAGTACTGGTGCACAGAGATTTTTTTCCCCATTGCTTTCTGAGAAGCTTTAGAATCTTAAGAGACCCACAATTTTCCCTTTAATTTCTGATGTGAGAAGTCTGTCGGTAAGTTGTAATCTGTTAATTACTGTAGCTTTCTTCTGGTTTCAACATGCTAGAAAGTGCCTAAATTTGATACCATGAAGGGGAAAATGTTTCATGTGCCTTTTTATGCCCCTCAGTTCTCAAGGCATTTATAAACCCGGCAGTTAGGATTTCTTATCCAGAGACTAGCGTAGATTCTATTAAATGAGGTGTAATCTGGCTTTCCAACCGACTGTCAACCTCCCCTCAGCAGTCAGCCCAGCCCGGCCTGCTCCACCCTTCCAGGTGTGCTGACATCTTGTTGGGATGTAGAAATGGAACTTATGTATAAATAAAAGTGACATTGCAGCACCAAGGAAAGAGAGAGAGAGAGAGAGAGAGAGAGAGAGAGAGAGAGAGAGAGAGAGAGAGAGAGAGAGAAAGAAAGTTTACTGGTGACTGAAATTTAATCATTTGTGTCTCTAAGGGAGCAGCTAAGTAGTCCAGCCCATGATTATGCAGGGACTTGGGCTCAACCCTCAGGAATTCAGGACTTAAAAACAAACAAGGCCCCAAAAGGCAGGAATCTATAAGGGTTTTTCTTCCTTCTCACTGATATGACCGAAATCCTGCACATACACACACACACACAAAAACACACACACACATGCACACACACACTACATTCTCTGTGTACTTGGTTTGCCTCTCCCCTCTCCATATGATAAACATGTGTATCAACTAACTAGAGAATAGGGCATAACTTAGTTGATATCCTTGGTCCAAGTCATCCTGTGGAGTTTATCATCCGCTCCTTGACTATGGGAATATGAAGAGGGATAAAGACCCAGGTCTGGTTCTACTTGTCCTCTGTTAAGGCAGGCGAGGTAGCACTGTGAGTCAAGTTCTGGCAGGGCCTGGGCTGGTGCTCTTGGCTCCCACTGTGAATCTTCTAATGCTTCAGAATGCTTCATTTTCCACTTTCCTCCTGATTGTCTCCCCACTGTGATTTAACAGAAAAACCCACACGCTGCCAGAGGATCCTCTACAATTACCGGATTTATGGGGTGCTAACGCAGCCCCTGGGCCAGGCCATCAAAGGAAGAAGGCTACTCAGCTATTCCAGAGTTTTTGTGCGTCTGCAAAGGAAATGGTCTAGATGGCAATTGTTTATAACCAAATTGAAAAAATTTAAGCCGTTACCGGGAAGCTTACTGGGCAGCGCGAGGCATCCAGTACTTTTAACCAGTGAGGGCTGTTTAAAATTTTCCTTCCTCTGCAAGGCTTTCTAAGCCGCGCTGCTGTCCGTGAAGTCACTGCCCCTGGTCTGCTGATGACGAGCGGTTCCCTTGTGCTGCCTCCCATTTCCTTCTCGGGAGAAGATGTGAATTAAACGCAGATGTTTAGAAACATAAAAAAAAAAAAAAAACCTAAGTTGCTGAGAGGACTTTGTCTGGGACAAAAGCCAGTGGAATCTCCAATTCTGCCTTGTGTTTATGTTGTTTACTGAGAGGCTTTTGAGGTAAGACTATAAAAATTTATTGAGGAACACTTCTCATATATGTTGAACAAAAAAAAAACTTTTTTAAAATAACAGAGTGGAAAAAATTGTGCTGCTCTTGACTAAACCCAAAGATGTCTAGTCACACGGATCAGAATCCACGGTCATAAGCAACCGCTCCGCTTTGCCGTCATCTTCTTCATGAGCGTGCGGGCAGAGCGTCTTGGGCTGACAGCCGCAGAAGGAGCTCACTTAGGCTTGTCACTTCTCCATTTCTCCCGCTTCACCACGGCTGAGTAAGGCCGCACTGTGTGCGCCAAGCATCCGCACGTGTGAGAGCTGCAGCCGCATGGACACACTTCTCCCGGAGAGTTGCAGTTGCTGCTTTCCTCTCATTTCCATAGACCTGACTATACGAAGTCTTCAGTAACAGATACTGCAGAATTGGTGCAGGTCACAAGTGGGATGCGTGGTCTTACTCCTGTCCCCGTTTCTACTATTCCTCTGTGCCATAGAACATCCGAAGATTTGGTGTGGTCAAGTGTGCCTAGTCCCTCAATCTTCACTAAAGACCTTGGGGAGCACATTTGAGTTGAGTCTAAGGCGACAAAACATATTCATTAAATGCATGGAACGAGTCTCAGCCTCTCCTAGGGCGATAGATATAAGATAGATAATGGACAATAATCCACTCTTCACACTGCCCTTTTTAAATATTTAAACCACATATCTTTCTCAAACAAGAGATCTGAAAAAAATCTATCTAAAAACAAATCTATTCAGAAGACAATTTAATCACCTGTAAAGTCATTCCAGTGTCTCCAAGGCAGAGAATACTAAACTTTATTGTTTTATGTCCCATCCAAAGGAAATATGATGTCCGAGAGCCCCTCCTGCGCACCTCACTGTGGCCTTCCGCTGTGGTGGCTGCTGGTGGGAGGGGCTGGCGGGGTCAGAAAGCACACCCGCAGGTGCTAGCCTGTGTGCTCTCCCGGCCCTTAGTGGCTGCCAAAGCCCGGGAATCAGAAGGATGGAGACAGCTCCTCATGGAATTTCTATGATTTCAACAAATGCTCTTATTCCTGCCAGTTCCCAGGCTTCTCAGATAGTTGTTAGGGAAGTAGCTGAAACGTGTTCTTTTGTTTCTTATTGAGTACAGACACACACATGTGCACTCACACAAACACACACATGTGCACACACAGACACACACATACACACAGACACACACACAACATATACACATACACACACATACGTGCACACACAGATACACACATACACACACACACATACACAGACACATATATACACAGAGAGACACACACAGACACACACAGAAACACAAACAGAGACATACACACACACACACACACACACACACACACACACACACACACACATCAGTTCATCAAAGCAGGTAGGTAGTGCTTCCAAGCTGAGGTAGCGCCTCAAGCACACTGTTAGCACACTGGGTTTCATTTACTCAGCACTGAGCTCCTGCTCTGCCTTTAGGCAGCCCTGCCCCGTAGATGCTCTGTGCTCACTACAGAGAAGGTGAGAAGCAGAGATTCTGCTTGTCCAGAGTCTATTTGCATAATCTCCTTTCTGGATCATGTCGTCTCTAACATTCTACAGAAGAACCTCCTGAGAGGCTGCATCCAATACCCCGTGTCTTCAAAGACCTGCCATCGGTCCAGCCGTCATGCAAACTGCACTTAGAAAGCAGATGTAAGAATATCAATGTCTAGATAAACTGGGCAGACAGAATGAGACTCTCGAATTACAAGATCTCAGCTAGGTCATCATTTGTCTAATTTCCCATATGATTCACTTGACTCCTGGCTCAGTTCATTTTTCAGGAAAGACTGTAAAATGTCAACGGCCTCCCTATAGGGTGTGCCATGGTTAGCTGTGGAGTCATAACTTTAACAACGGATCGATATTAATTAATGCCTGTTGATTCTTCATATGGGACACCTTCAGATGTCAATATGTATTTTAAGGGGCCTTCTCTCCATATGCAATACTCCAGAATACCCCCCCTGCGCTCCCACCCCTACCCCTCCCTGTGCTCCCACCCCTACCCCTCCCTGTGCTCCCACCCCTACCCCTCCCTGTGCTCCCACCCCTACCCCTCCCTGTGCTCCCACCCCTACCCCTCCCTGTGCTCCCACCCCACCCCTCCCTGTGCTCCCACCCCTACCCCTCCCTGTGCTCCCACCCCTACCCCTTGGAGTTTCCTGCAGGCATGGCTCCAGCCCCGTTTGGGTCCCTTGGAGAAGGAACAAGTCAGCCATTATCTCTGCTGCTCGCGCTCTAAGGATGGTGAAGCGTTTAAGATGAAAGAAGTCCAGCTGGCGCGTCTCTGCCAAGGAAAACAAATCCAATATCTCTCTTGCGGGTTTGTTTTGCCAAAGTCCCCAAAGGAAGACGGTTTGAAGACAGTGCCTTTTACATCCAGTTTTCAAACACCACTAGAATTAAGGTAATCATAAGTTCTCCTTTTCTTTGGAAAGCATAAATTTTTCAGGTGATATGTGAAGGGACATCAAGAGACTTCCTGTAACCTGGTCAGTTTCACAGCACACAGGCAGGCACCAGACCCTCTCCTCACATCCCTCCCTCCGTCCCCTCTTAGGGACCAGAGTGTTACACAAGGATTCTTAAGTCAAATGTTTTCAGTAAGTTTTGGACAAATGTTTTACATTTACCATGGACAACGTTTCCTTTACTTTCGGTATTTTTTTAAAATTGTAGTTCTTTAAACCAGTGAGGTTTCAAAAACCCACATTCTCTGACACTTGAATTTTTTTTTTTTTAGTAGATAGTTATCTGTATGAAACAGTTCAATAAAAAGTTTCAGCCTAAGTCCTTGTCAGGTGAGTGGTAAGGGAAAATGACAGGCATGAATAATAAAAGTGAACGTACCAATGTGAAATTATTTCCTAAGACATTATTGAAAGATACCCTTTTAAAGATAATAGAACTTTTCATTAATATTGAAGCGTGGCCATACACAGACCTCTCATAAAACTCAAGAATTCCACTGACTTCTAAATGTCTGCATTTAACCATCAGGGATCCACAGTGTAGACCAAAACCTGGAACGACCATTTAGGATTGAAGGGCACTTGGGGGGCCAGCATGAAGACCAGAGCTTTTTATTTTTTTAAATTTTAAAATTGAAAATAGAGTCATTTGCACATAATGTAGTCTGATCACAGTTTTCCCTCCCTCATCTCTCCCCACATCCTCACCACCTTCCTATCCTTCCAGCTCTGCGCTTTCCTTCTTTTTCCTCCTAAGAAAACAGACAGGAAAAGAAAACGATTAACAAGAATAAAAATAAAATGAACAAAAGAAAAAAAAACTAAGAGCATGAGAATCAATACACATACACACATACATGCACACACATACACATACATACATACACATACACACATACACACATATATACACATACACACATATATATATACACACACAAGCACCTACACATACACAAACATACACAATACACATACACACATGCAGATACACATATACACACAAGCACATACACATGCAAACATACACACACATACTGACACACATGCATATCCTAAGAACACAAAATCAGAAATCATAACATACAAGCAAAAAAACCCAGTAAGGTTAAAAAAAATGTCCAAAGAAAGCAATGTGAGAAAAAAAACCTCTCTATAAATACCACTGAGTTTGCTTTGTGTTGGCCACTTATAGCCCCGCACCTTTAGTGTGGCCTGTATGCCTAGTGAGTCTCCTTGGAGAAACTGATTTTCTGTGAGTACCTGCTAACTGCAGACAGCTTCTGGGTTAGGGATGAGGCTTAATTTTACTTACCCTGTCAGCACGCACAGCCTGTCTGGCTTGGGCACGTGCAGGCTCTGTGTATGCTATCCCAGTCTCTGTGAGTTCATGTGTGCGTCAGTCCTGTCGAGTCTGGAAGACACCGTTTCTTTGGTAACATCTATCCCCTCTGGCTCTTACAAGTTTTCTGCCTCTTCTACATAGTTTCCTGAACACTGAGGAGGGGATTTGATGAAGACGACCATTTAGGATCAAGTGTCCCAAGGTCTCTTATACACCGCACATTGGAAGACAGGAGTTTGAATCCCAGTATCTCCATAATAAGCCAGGCATGGTCCTGTGCACGTCTGTAATCCCAGTACTGAGGGGGACAGGGACATGAGTAAGTCTGTGCTTGCTGGGTGCCATCCTAGGCGTAGGCTCAACAGGAGGCCAAGCCTCAACGGGAAAAGCTGGGGAGAGATGCAGGAGGAAATCTGACACCCTCTTCTGAACTTCACACGTATGTGCAACACACACCTATGATATATGCACACACGTGCACACACGTGCACACTCATGCATACAAGCACAGTATTCAAAACATTATCCCCATAAGATAAAGTTTGATTTTAAGCATATTATGACTTAGCAGCGTGAGAAAGTGAAAGGTAGTAAGAATTATTCCCTTCTTGGGAAAAATCAAATAAGCTTACAGGTTGGAGGCATTCAGGAAAGAATTGAGTATAAAATATGGGGTTTAGGGTTTTCATATCAACTTGAGGCTCAAAATTTGCAAACAAAGAGAATAATAGTAAGGAAGGTCAGGGCAAGCTGAGACAGCGAAAAACTGTTCGCCATATCTTATCACCACACGACACGTCACGTCACGTCATATGAAGCAAGCTGTTCTAGCTTGCCTTCTGTGAAAAACACTGTGACCCAAAGCAACTTTAAGAGGAATGGCTTGTTTACTAATAGACTCTATACATTAGGGCGGGAAGCCAAGGCAGGACGTCCAGAGGTGACTGCCTTTGAGTGGGTGTGACTCTAAGGTGAGAATTACGAGGGAGTGGGATGGCCAGCCACACGGTGAGTTCGTGTGTTAGCGAGTGACCGAGCTCATTTGTGCGTTACCCTGAACGAGAGCCTCTTCCTCAATCTCGCTTTCATGCTCGCCTTCCTAGTAAGTGTATTGGTAGCACGACTTTGCCATTTTACCTTGTTTCCCTGGCGACATATGCTGTGGAGAATCCTTTCATCTGTGTGCTTTCGTGAGTGTATGTTGAAGCCTGTGAGTGTGTGTTCTCTTAGAGCCGATTTTCAGAAATCTCCGTGTTTTGTATAATGGTTCTCTATCAAATGTGCCTCCAGCCCCTAGCCTGTGGTTTGTGCTCTTTTCTCAAGATTGTCTTTCACAGAGCAATAGTTTCACATCTTAATCAAATAAAGCAGATTCATTTGTTAAAAAAATACTTATTTTTCAGTATGCTGTGCAGCACACGTGTGTGTGTGTGTGTGTGTGTGTGTGTGTGTGTGTGTGTGTGTGTTTTCACAGAGGTCAGGAGAATTGTAAGCAGCTCTGATCCTCTGGAAAAGAAGTAGTAAGTGCTCTTAACCGCTGAACCACCTTTCCAGCCCCCATCAAGTGTTGCTTTCATAGACCATACCTCTAATGCTCTACCAGGGAAACTTATCAGGTTCTCATCTTGAAAATCTCTCGTGTCTTCTCCTGTCCTGTCTTCCTATAACTTCCTCCTTTCTCCACCTTTCTTTCTTCATGTTCTTCTTACCTCTAGTATAATTTCTCTGTGCCATTGCCCTGACCCATCAACGTATACCTTCTTAGTGCCCGGTGTACTGAGCCCTGATTTACAATACTATATGTATTAGTTTCTGTCAAATTCTTTTCTCTGGTTAGCAGACTTTGTTTATGAAACTCTCTTGGTGTTGCTGT
The DNA here is from genome assembly GCF_963924665.1 of Micromys minutus. Taxonomy (NCBI): domain Eukaryota; kingdom Metazoa; phylum Chordata; class Mammalia; order Rodentia; family Muridae; genus Micromys; species Micromys minutus. The sequence goes on from NC_137961.1 coordinate 3,943,261, forward strand.
TGTTTATTAGAAAACATGCTCTTCAACCATATTATGGTCAAATACATAATTTATATAACGATCAAATCATGGCTCTTGATTTCTGGTTTTCTCCTCCAGTTCATCTCAGAGAGCAGCATGCTATTCTCCTTCACACATAGTAGGCATCTTCTACTTGTCTCTTTCTTCAGTCCTTTCCTAAGTTTAAGGGGGTACCCCACCCACCGTCTAGCACACTGCCTGGCTCAGATCCTCTGCCTCACGTGTTCCTGGCTCCTTGTTTACTGAGCTGTTTATTGTCTCCTTTGCCTCCACCCCAGTGGGATGGGGGGTTGTCCAACTTCCTCGTTCACTGTAGCAGTTTCCATCCATGCCTCTCCGAGTAGACCTGGACACTATTTACTAGAATCCTAGGCAAGGCTAATAACTAGTGGTACCTGTGGGAAGTGTAAACCAAGGATGTCGTTCCCAGAGTCAAGCCACCCAGGGACTGGTGTTCTGTTACAGTAAAACCCAGACTTCTCACTGCAACCTACAGAATCCCACAGAAACCGCTTCCCACCAGCCACGGGCCGACACCGATTCTCCTCATTCCTCCTGTGCTCTGTCTCTCTAGGCCACTGACTTGCTCACCAAACACCGAGCTTCTTTCTGCCTGTTGATGCCGACACAAAGCCCCAGGGATAACCGTTTATCTGGATTTTTTTCTTATCATTCAGTGGTTTTCATTGCGTGAATTCTCACTCAGTTTAGTGTGGTCACCGGTCTAGCGCATAACTGCACTTGGATTCTCCGCCCAGTATTCCTTGGTGCTCAGTGGCTTCTTTCTTGTTTACTGGGCTGTTTGTATCCTCCTTTTGCCATCTCCCCACTGGGATGGGATGCTGTCTGATTTCCTTATTTATCATAGCATAGTTATCGATCACAGTGCTTGCCTCCATGGGGACACTCAGAAACTATTTATTCAAATCTTGGGGAAATTTTAAAACTCTTTGTCTGGTCTCCTGTGTTTTAAGAGGCTCATTGAAAGTTAGGATTTAATAGTAATCAAAACCCAGTTTATGCCCACAAAAGAGATCCAGAGCCTAGCATAACGGGGGGGGGGGGATAAGCAATAGTGGCACAGTGGTTTGGGGGAAGAATAGAAAAGGAACGGCTTGCCCTAGCTTGAGGGGACGGATGGCCTGAGATGCTTCCTCAGACTACATGACATGCTGCAGAGAGTTCTATTGAAAGTGTAAATAACAATCTCAGTATCCCCAGGAGGAAGACAGCTACAGAGACACCTAAGAGAAGTTCTCCATGACCTCAGTCTCTCAAGACCGCATCACAACAAACTAACCCAAGCCAAAAAGCCAGAGCAACTCTTAGCCCTTCTCAATGAGTGCTGTCAGCCTACACTACCTCCTGGGCAGCGCCCACTTGTTAGTTACATAAGGAGTTAAGGCCATACTTCATTTTATTCCCTTATCAATTACTTTGTTTTTCTAACTATGTGTATCTGGTAAGTCATTTTCCCCTTTATTCTTGTCTCCCACGTTAATCCTGATCGTGGATTAAATGGTCACATAAGAATAGTAAACTACACAAACATAAGGCACAATTACTTGTTTTTCTCAACAAAGGGAGTGGAAGGCACGTAGCCTTTGACTCCATGAGTGTGTGTCAGCCATCCTGGACTGTATTTATTTCATTACCAACCACGTCTCCTCGGAGGACCCTGCTTCTTTCACTTTGTCTTGCCATGAAGACTTTGGGGCCGTGAATTCTCCTTTTGTTTCTTTTCCACAGCTGTCAAAGGCTCGCCGTCCACATGCATTATACGTAACCAAATTAAATAGATCAGCCCAGCCCCCCTCAGAGAGCAGCAGGACTATGTGCACAGCAGAAAGAGTGTCACACCAGGTCTTCTGTTTATAATATTTCACTTGTTTTTCAATCCATTTCTCATCCATTGCAGCCCATTTATACACCGCGGTGCTGGGCTCCACGTAGACACCGTTTGGCTCTGTATAAAGTAGCTAAACATGTGGTCCTTCATTTCCAGGGCTCACGTAAATATCTATGCACTGCAGCTTTGAAGCTTTGAAGTGCACATGCTTTCTTCAGCAGTCAGGGCCATGTCACCCACGTGACAGACAATATGTCTCCCTGTGGGCATTTCTCTGCACCTTGCCATTCAGGAAATTCCTTAGATTTTTTTTTTTTTTTTGCCTCTTTCAAGGTGTTTTGAGTTACTTCCCCCCCATCTAAGAAAACTGTGATTCTTAGTCTTGGTTATACATTAGAGTCACACAAGAAGATGAAAAACACATTCTTGCCTGTTTTCCAACACAAGTCATCCTAAGTTAACTTTCTGTGGGGTATGGCTTTCTGTTTTTAAATGTCCTAACCAATTCTACTTGTGCATTCTGCCTTAGGAACAAATGTTTTGCTCCTGAATGGACCGAGTAGGACCCACCAGCACCAGTGACCGGAACCGTCCAAGGTTGCCCCCAACCCAGTGAATCAGGGCGTGTCAACAAGACTAACTTCCCCTGGAGTTGTTCCAGGTTCACTGTAAGTTTCACCATAAGATGTCTTCCCCGACCCACTTGTTAAAATGACCAAAGAGCTCCCTCCTCTCTTCTCAGCAGCTCATCCTTTGTCTGTGAGTTTCTACGTACGCATTGTGTAAAAGTGCTTTATTTCAGGGTCAAGGAGAAGGGTGTGAGACATTATTAGTTCAAAAGTAGTGAAGATGTTCTCCAGTAATGTCCTCAGAAGAAGTCATTTATTTGGAACAGAACCCATTTCCCCTGTTTTTTAAGCCCACATGTCCATCCGCACCAACCAGAGAGGCTTCCACCACCCAGAGTGCAGCGGAACGACCTTCCCAAGCCCATCCAACTGTCTCCGACTTCAGAGGGAACTCAGCAAGACCTTCTCCGAGTGGATGGCTTTCCTCCCAGACACGTGGATTTTCAGATTCTACCCACATTCAGTGCTGTGTCTGAAGGCAATGGCGCATTTATATACACAAAGAAAGTTATCTGAGACAACGGTTCAAGTGCATGACTCCAGCAAAGGATGTTAAATATTCCAAGGAAAATGATCAATTATGGGGCCAGTTAAATACACCTCAAGAAACCCTGCCTGTCTCCAAAGCCTTAGGGAAGAAATCAAAACCCCCGTCTAAAACCCATAGTGAAAGTTAGCTGTGAAAAGCACCTGGCCCAGGCCATGCTGTGACTGAGCTCATAAAAGCAGCGGGCAATTATGCAGCTCGTACCCTGTAAAATTTGTCAGCGCACATGGAAAAACAGAGGGATTGCCAGGAGCCTGGCACAAATCAAACGACCTCCAGACTGCTAAATAAGGGAGAGCTGAGCAGGGAGGGTCTGCAGATCGGACCCTGGACGGCTCCCTCGTTGCCCATCAATCCAGCTGCATGCCTCAAATGCTTCCATAAACTATTTTAAGCTCAAGACATCCCGGGAGGCATGAGACGTAGGGGACATTTGCAGAGAGAAAGCCACATTAGTTAAGTGTGGCAGTTTGGTGTCTATGGGGTCATCACATGAAGCCCTCCAGTGACAGGACAGTGTTATACCTTGCCACTCTTCTGTCTCCCACAAGTAACGGGCACAGTTGTGGATTGAGACGAATGCGGTGAGGTAATCGTGACTTTCATGTCGGCATTACGATGGAGCATTCAGCTTCTAGCTCTAGAAAGTGACCAAAGAAGGACAACAAGAGGAACTTTTGGACCCTGCAGGAAACTAACACGTTCAATGGATTCACTAAGTATTGTGTGTGTGTGTGTGTGTGTGTGTGTGTGTGTGTGACTAGCACGTCAAGAGTACAAGCATAAGGAATGGTACTGCAGGGGCTGGGGGGATGGCTCAGGCAGTAAAGCACCTGTCAGTCAAGCATGAGGACCTGAGTTCCGATTCCCAGCGCTCCTGTTGGAAAGGCTAGGCACAACCCTGCGTACTTGGAATCCCAATGCCGGGAAGCCAGTCTAACTGAACCAGGGAGCTTTGGTTTCAATGAGACATCCTGCCTCACAAAAACAAAGTAGAAACCGTTAGCACTTGACGTGGACCTCCAAATGAATGTGTATGTGTGCACACATACACACACACTTGCATGCACACACACTCAAACATACACCTATGCATACCCATGCACAGAGTACACACACCCATGCACAGAGAGGAACATGCATATTACTGCACACGTACTTGTCCTTACAAATGCACAGATATGAACACAAGGATACACACGCACACACAAAGAGGAATCAGAACCGAGAGACTGATAACCAGGAGACATGAGGGGAGAGAGAAGTACAGCGCTGGAAGTCATAGCTGGCCGCTTGGTGGGACAGAGCTAGGTGATGGGGTAACTTTAATGAGCTAGTGGAAAGTCTGTTCAGCTAAAGCCCAAGCTTTGGCGTATTGAATGGTCTCGGCGTTTTTATTTTTGCCTGGCGGGTAACCAAGATCCTACAACAGGAAGCAGTCATGGTCTCAGTTCTCACTTACTCCAGGCTTATCACAACCTCATTGTTTATTAATAGGCTCCACAACTTTAAGGTTCTCCTCCTCCTCCTCATAGCACCCTTGACTGAAGACCATGCTTTAACCCACAGACCCTGTGGAGGCCAATAGCTCCATGCTACTCACATCTTGGAAGCATTATATCTGAAACAGACTTTCCAAGGAAGAAGAAAGCATTTATGCCTATTGCATTCATGAAGGTTCTGAATTTTTTTTTCTGTTTGCTGTGTTGCCTGCGAGGTCCCTTGTCTCTCCTATTTTGTTGAGGAAGCTCCTCTTATTTCTAGTCTCATAGACTACTACTAGAACTTGCAGTTTCCATGTACCTCATAACTTTATGTCTTAATCAGTGTTTTATTGCTGTGAAAAGACTCCTTGTCCAAAGCAATTCTTATAAAAGAAAGCATTTAATGATGGAGATGGCTTACAGGTTCAGAGGCTTAGTTCATTGTCATCATGGCCCAAAGCATATTGACACACAAGCAGATGTGGTGCTAGAGAAGTAGCTGAGAGTTCTACATATAGATATACAGGCAGCAAGAGGAATGAGGCATTAGGCTTGGCTTGCGTATTTGAAGCCCCAAAGCCTACCCCCAAATGACAGATTTAACAAGGCCACTTATAATCCCTGTCAAGTAGCACTACTCCTGAATTCTCAAGCATTCAAATCCATGAACCCATTCTCTTTCAAACCACCACATTTCACTCCCTGGATCCCACAGGCATTTAGCCATATCAGAATGCAAAACTGCATTCAGTCCAACTTCAAAGGTACCCATAGTCTATCCCAGTCTCAAACAGTGTTTAAAAGTCCACAGTTCAAAGTCTCTTCTGAGGCTCATTGGCAATCTCTTAACTGTAATGCTCTGTAAAATAAAAATAAAAAAGCAGACCACATACTTCTAACATAAAATGGTATAGACTATATGTTCTTATTCTAAAAGGGAAACAAGGGAATAGAGTAAGGAAATACTGGACCAAATCAAGATGGAAAATCAGCTGGGCAAACTCCAAACTGCATCTCCATGTCTGATGTCAAAGTGTTTTTCAGAACTCCAACAACTTTCAGCTGTGTTGACTGCAACACACTTCTCTCTCTTGGTCAGGTTCCACTCCCTGTTGGCAGTTATCTTTGGTAGTAACCTATAGCTGGGGTCTTCAACATCTTGAGTTCTCTAAGACAATCCAGTCTTCACCTTTACAAATCTACACAAAGGCCTCTCTGGGCCTCAGTGCAGGGGCATTCCTTCTGCACACTGGAGGCCACAGATGCTTTTGTTGGTTGGAGAGAGAGAGAGAGAGAGAGAGATCCTATAACCCATGATTTGTGTATTTACTCTAAAGCCAGAATCACGTGGCTGAAGCTGACAAGTTCTTCCTGCTAGGGCTGGAACAGCGCCCCTCATTCGAATGCATTTACACCAGCCGTCTGTTTTCAGTTGCTTCCTCCATTAGCTAAGCTTGGCTGTCCTGGAACTTTCTCTGTGTCTGAAGCTGGTCTTGAACTCAGAGATCCACCTGCCTCTGCTTCCTGATTGCTAGGCTTAAGGATGCTTACCCATAAGCTTTTAAAATTCCTTTTCACAAGTTTGATGCTTAGCTGTGCGGAGTTTAGCCCTGAGGCCACTGCTCCCTTCATCCCATCTATGCTCAGGCTTGAACAAACAAACAAACAAACAAACACCCACTAGAAACAACAACAAAATCCATACAAAGCAAAACCCCCAAAACTTTGAGCACTGCACTTAGATTTTAGTTCTACTATACTCCTTTCACCTCTTTTCTCCTCAAAACGTACATTTTTAAAAAGTATCTTTTCCTTGTTCATCTTGCTCCATAGATTTTCATAAAGATTGGCCACTAATAACCAGATGACATAGTCAATACTAGGCTCTTTCGAAATCTTTGCCAACAGTGTTAAGCCAAAACTCTTCAACTTAGCCTCAGGCATATTTTTTGGACAAGGGGATAAAGCAGCCACATTCCTCACTGAAGTATCACAAGAACAGTTTCTCAGCCACATTCTGATATTGTCCTTGGAATCTTTATGAGCCAGGCACCCACAATTCAAGTCACCATGAGCTCAATGTCTTCTACGCTTCTACTAGTTTGACCCGTCAATCTCCCAATTAAAACATTCAACTGCTTTCCTATTTCAAAGTTCCGGAGTCCACGCTCTGCCCGTAAGCAGCACGGTCAGGCCTATCCTAATAATTCCTCACTCTTTCTACCGCTTCTGTCCTCGTCTACGTTCTGTCGCTGGGAATAGACACCATGCCACAGCACATGTGACTGTGACTTGCTCATAGTCTCAGAGGTTTTAGTTCATTGTCCTCATGGAGGGAAGCATGCACTATGAGGGCAGACATGGTGGTGAAGTACCTTGGGAATTCTACATCTGGATTCACAGGTAGCAGAAAGAGAGAGAAAGTGGGCCTTGGTTGATGATTTGAAGCTAAAAGGCCACCCCTAGGGATGCACTTCCTACAAGAAAGCCATACTTCTGAGTTCCTGCCAAGTACTACCGCTACCCAATGACCAAGCATTAACATGTCTGAGACTATGAGGGACATTCTCGTTCAAACCACCATACTCTACATCACCAGTCACCCTCTGTCACTGGAAACCCCTGCCTCTCCCTTTACCACTTGACACTATATATTTTCATAATTTATGTTTGATAAGTGCAAGAACATGAACTCAGAGGACAACAAACTTTTCGTAACTTAAAATGTATCCTATTCTAGCAGAGCCTGCATTATCTGGGCATTTGTTTAGATGTTGGGTAATTGTTTAGGGAATGAATAGGATGATAATAAAGTAAAGTGTGTAAGTTCTCATAAAAGTGAAACTGGAATGATTTAATCAATTATATCGTTCTTCAAAGCCTGTAAAAGTGACTGTTTGGTGAATTGCCGTTAAATCTATGATGGAACAGCCAACCCAAATTCCTGGCTCAGACACCAGTGGCAACTTATAAAAAGAAATCATTATTGGAGCTTTCTTATCTGCTCAGAAGATTAGTCTATAACCAATGTCAGGGAGCAAGAAAGGAGGCAACAGTCATGAGAGCTTACATGTTGAGACAACTGCAAGGTAGAGAGAGAGAGAGAGAGAGAGAGAGAGAGAGAGAGAGAGAGGCAGGCAGAGGGACAGAGATATGAATGGGAATGACTTGGACTTTTGTAACCCCAAAACCTGCCCTCTGTAACACACCTCCTCCAAGAAGACCACACTTCCTAATCCAAACAGTTCTACTAACTAGGAACCAAACTTTAAAATAAATGAGCCCATGGGGGTCATTCTCATTCAAACCACAACAACATGTATGAATATTTTGTAAGCATGTATGCCTGTGTACCACATGCATGCCTGGTGACAGTAAGGTTATAAAAAGGTATCAGATCCCCTGGAACTGGAGTTACAGATAACTGTGAACAGCCCTTTAGGTGCTGGGATCCCCCTTTGTCTGTAAGAACAACTGTTCTCAACTGTGGAGCCATCTCTCCAATTTCCATGGTTCTCCTTGCCCTTTGCCTTTTGATGTGTACATGAGGAACCCTAAGAACTTTTACAGTCCCACACCCTCCTTACAGCTTCCCCCTCCCACTGAAGGTCTTACAACTCTCCCCTCCCACTGAGGGCTTTTGCACTCCTGCACCCTCCAGGCAGGAGTGCTTTAACCTTATCTGGGCAGCCCCTGAAATGTAGGGGAAGAACCTTAATATATGACCCAGGCAGGTGTCAAGCAATACTCCTTCCTGGGGAGAAGTGTCTTATCTGAGCGGCCCCTGGGAAGTGGGGCATAGGTCCTGAGATGCCACCCACGTTGACAGCAGCTGATTGACCTAAAAGTCACCTAAACCCACCAATGCTCACATGCCTGGCCACCATCACTGTAGCCCACCTGTTACTAAGTGTATAAAAACTATACTGACGGAAGACTCAGGGTCGCCTCTCCTCTGGATGTAGGCCACCCCAGTGCACTGGACTAATCAACCTCTTGCTTTTGTATCAATCCTCAATCTCCTGTCTCATTCAGGGGAGCCTCAAATAGATAAGACTAAATTTTGGTCTTACTTTATTGAAGAAGTATATATTTATATATATATATATATATCTTATATATTGAAGAAGTCATAATGGGAAATTATCGACCCTTGGCTTCCCTGCTTTACACATTCCTTAAATTCGCCTTCTTCTCCCAGCCTATGCAGAAACAATGGCCCAGCGGCCCACCCTGCCTCGGCCTAAGGGACTTCCTTGATTGCTAACTAATAGCCATCTGACCCTCTAGAGAGTCCCAGTTAGGGTCCAGACACATATGCTTACTAACCAGTAGGTTTAAAGGTCAGTATGCTTAGCCAATGAATTTAAATTATAACCTTGTTGATGTAACCTGCACCTCTAAAAAGTATAAAAACTGCTTGTAGCAGCCTTTTGGGGTTGCCTCTCGTTCGATGTAGGCTACCCCAGTGCACTGGACTAATAAACCTCTTGCTTTTGCAGTGTCTCTTTGAGAGGGGGGGGGTCTCCTGGATACAAAGGCTCTCTGAGTCTTTCATAATTCACCAAGTTCTAATTTAACTATTATCTCAAAGACACATTTGGTGTTTATTTCCCATGAGAATGTTGTTTTCACCTTTTTCAAATCTACTGGACACCTTGCTCGGTCACGCGATACAATTTTTGAATATGAGTCTGTACACTTATTTGTAGAGGTGCTTGTCATCCTCAGATTTTATGCTGTAAGGCCTGAATTGCTGATCGCTCTATTTGTATGTTCTGAAACAGTTCCTGGCACACTTGATTGACTCACTGAATAAGATTAATCAGCTTCTTGCTGGGCCTTGAATTATTTCATATTTTGTACTATCATGATAAATGGAACCATATTTTATCTCCGTTTCTTTCTTTCTTTCCACATTTAAGTTTTAGTGCAAGAAATGACTTCTAAAGGATACCTTTACAAATAAAAATGTATTGGTCTTTTTGAGATCTTTTGCCAAGTTCTCTTAAACGTGTGCCTCGTAGTATGAGAGATGTACTTCTCCTGTGAATTCTTGTAAATACTGCACAGCTAAATTACTGGGCAAAAAGCATTTTCTTATGTAAAAGTGAATATCATTCCATTTTAATGTTAATTTTCCATGGTGGTTTAAAGAAGATTGGCCCTCTAGCCTGGAGAGATGCCACAGCTATTAAAGGCTAGACTCACAACTAAAAATATAAGATCCACACCCCCCACCCCTAGGCTCATGGATTTGAATGCTTTGTCACCAGGGAGTGGCACTATTTGAAAGAACTAGCAGGTATGGCCTTGCTGAAGGAGGTGTGATGTGACCTTGGTGGCAGAAGTGTATCACTGTGGGGTGCACTCTGAGGTTTTTGTCTTAGTCAGGGTTTCTATTCCTGCAAAAAAACATGACCAAGAAACAAGCTGGGGAGGAAAGAGTTTATTCAGCTCACACTTCCATGTTGCTGTTCATCACCAGAGGATATCAGGACTGGAACCCAAGCAGGTCAGAGAGCAGGAGCTGATGCAGAGGCCATGGAGGGATGTTACTTACTGGCTTGCTTCCCCTGGCTTGCTCAGCCTGCTTTCTTATAGAACCCAGGTCTACCTGTCCAGGGATGGCTCCACCCACAATGGGCTGGGTCATTCCACCTTGATCACTATTTGAAAAAATGCCTTATAGCTGGATCTCATGAAGGCATTTCATCAACAGAGGATCCTTTCTCTGTGATAACTCCAGCTTGTGTCAAGTTGACACAAAACCAGCCAGTATAGGTTTCAAGGGCTCAACCTAGGTGTAGTGGCCTTTTCTCCTTGCTGCCTTTGCATTCAGATGTAGATCTCACAGCTAACATCTCTGGCTGTGTGCCACCATCCTACCTGCCATGAGGATACTGTAGTAAAGCCCTGCTTGTCACGGTCACGGTGTCTCTTCCTAGCAGTAGGTAGAGCATCGGTGAAAACGCTTGCTTTTTTTTGTTATGTGTGGAGCTGGGTATTTATTTTGTGTCAGTGTTAACTGATTTGCTTTTCCGTTGTTCTTTTCAGTATGGACCCCTTCATCTACATTCTGGAAGAGCTTGGCAACGGAATTTTTGAAGACTTTAGTGACTCCATTGAAACTGTGTCTGTCATAACATCCTCCCTTGTGACCTAGAGGGTCACTTCCCATGGGTCATTGCACAGTTACCATGGAGACGATTGCAATTAAACAAACTCTTCTTATGGTACCGCCTATGGGATCTGAAGCATTCAATCACAACTTTATAAACTGTCACATATGTTCCATGAATGGATGTTAAATGGCTATACAGAACTAGAATTAAAAAAATAGCAATGTTTGTATTCTATTGGGAAGAACTTTCAGATAGTTTAATAGGTCTTCTGTCTTGCACAATCCAACATGATCATTTCTAGCGGGTGACAGACTATCTGTCCAAAGAGTTTCAGTCTGTCCTCCAACAAGTACATCTGAATGTAAGGTTTTACTTGGTAAGCCCTTTGGTCCCACAGTTTCCATAGCACTACATAGAATAGTTGAGTGTGTGTGTGTGTGTGTGTGTGTGTGTGTGTGTTTATATTTTATATGCTTGTCTTTGTGTGTGTGCAGGTGTATGTGGAAGTTCAAGGACAAGCTCAGGTATCATCCTTGGGAGATTCCCATCTTGGTTTGGTGTTGTTATTTAGAGACAAAGTCTTTTCTCTTAGGGCTCACCAATCAGGCCAGAAAACCCTAGAGATCTCCTGTCCCTACCTCCCACTACTGGATGAATTCCACTATATTTGGGTTTTTAATGTGGATTCTGTGCATTGAACTTAGGTCCACATCTGAGGTCCTTGTCTGAGCTATCGTCGCAGCACCAGCTCAGTGACTGCAGAATGACCCTCTCAACAGTGACTCTCAACCTTTAATACAGTTCCTCATGTTACGATGACCCCAGCCATAAGATACTCATTGCCTCTTCGTAACTGTAACTACACCACTGTTATGAATCACGATGTAAATATCTGATATGCAGGATATCTGTGACCCCTGTGAAAGACTTAAAAACCACTGTTTCTTTTTAAGGAAAACCGAGTTAATTAGATTTATATTTATTTTTTTCAGCCACTAGTGATTTGGCCTCTTGAATTTTAATTTCTATCATATGGAAAGTTTTATAATTGTTACATAAAAGCACCACAGATTTTTTTTCCCGTTCCCAACATTATCCCATGGTAGCTATATGCCACTCCTGAATAATAAACTTTTAAGTTAAAAACACAGCAATATCACAGAACACACCCCCCTAGCAATCTATATGGAGTGATGAACAGAACATTTGTCCAGGGAGCAACCAAGTGCGTAGGATGGGAGAGCCATGTGCAGGACCCATTTCCTGGTGACTCAGTGTGTCACAGATACAGTTCAGGCAGTGTAGCGTTGAGAAATTGTCCTCGGCGTTATGAACTGATAAATGCATAAGAAAAGGACACATTCTCACCTCCCCAGGGCCAGCTGTTGGCTGATGTGTGGTGATCATGTGTTTGTGCTGTGGATATTGTCGGCCCTAGTCTTCTGGGTTATCAAGGGAGGTTTTGTGGGGAATCCTTGACATGAAGTTTTTCATGAACACAAACCTACCTTTTATTTCCAGCTTAGTATTAGCCCGAAAAACTCGGTTTAACTCAGTGTGTCAACCCAGGTTGCAGATTGGAGTTATTTTGAGAGTTTGTGCTTTAAATCAAGATTATGACCCAGTTTTTAGAGAAGGCTTAGACGGAAATCTGTTAAGTTCCCCAGGTGACTCCAGTGTGGAGTCAAAGCTGGGGTTCCCTGGACCCTCTCCAGCAGTGGCTTTCAGCCTTCCTAATGCTGTGACCCTTTAATACAGTTCCTCATGTTGTAGTGACCACCCCATAGAGTTATTTTGTTGATACTTCTTAATTATTCTTTGCTACTGTTACAAATTGTAATGTAAATACCTGGCCTGCAAAATATCCGAAATGCAACCAGTTTGAGGACCACTGTTCTAGACCAAGCTCTTCAGCAGTAACCGAGGGAGGCCATGTTGCTGTTGGTTGTAGTGAAAATTCACGCAGAAACAGGAAGTCATCTTCTACTGTATCTGAAGGCTTCTTAGATGTTCTGGGTGATTTTTCTCATAAGCGTTAAAAAAGATGGTGGCTTAGAATGCTGCCGAGGATAGATTGTGATACCTAGAGCTAACACTACCTGCGCAGGAGTAAGACACAGTCTTCTGAAGAGGCAAATGCTCCGATCGTGCGCCTGCGGGTACCCACCTCTTGCCCTGTTCAGAGACCGGTTTTCTCCTGCTACATCCTGGCTTTCTCACTGCCCTTAAGGGGATTTTAATCCTTATTCATTTTCTTAGCAGAAGAAGGGAAAGAGAAAATACCTTTAGTTACAAAATGCCTCACCCCCAGTGAGACAGTAGTTCACTTTACTTGGGCCTAAGACATTGATTTTAAACCCAAAGTCTAGCTAATTAGGGCTCAAATAAAGCCTCCAGTTCTTAAATTCTAAGACACGTCACAGATGTGAACCGTGATTGCTGTCTAAGAGAAGGATGTCTGTGAGACTCACCACCTTCGCTAAGTAGCGGGTGAATGGTAGCTGTTTGCAGGGTCAGTGCCACCGTGAAGTCCAGGATTTGCCCTTTCTTGCTACAGTCTGCTTGGGCTCCCAATATTTCATTCTCCTCACTGCTGTGTTTATTTTAAGACTCCTTCTGCAATAATCTGAGTGCAATGACTTTCTACACACACACACACACACACACACACACACACACACACGACAGAAGACATATCCCAGGCATCCTTTCCCATATGGTGCTGGCTAACAGTTTGGATTTAGTGGCAGTTTTTATAAGTTTCAGCTAACCACTGAAATGTCAGAACCCATGAGGATAAAACAACTTCTATTTTAAGTTTCAGATTCATTTGCTCTGATCTCTCAACCAGAAAAAAACGGGCTCTAAGGCCCCTTTCTTCTGAGTATGTCTAACTTTCAGCTCGCCACTGCCTTTTCGGTTTATTAAGGGCAAGAGTGTTCCAGTATCTCCTCTCTTTGCTTACTTACTGACATTTATGGAGCATGTGCCACGAGGGGGAGGCTGTCCCCAGTGTTAACAAACTGACCTTTATGGCAGTGGTAACTAGAGTAAGAGAAACCACATTAAAAAAAAAATCACATTTCTCCAAGGCCAGGTCTTTAGCGGATGCAAAGACTCACCTCATTTTTAACCAGTTCAAGAAATTTGAGAACAGAGCAGGGCAGATTAACTTGCTCCAAGAAAATTAATAAACTTGCCTTGGTGCCGGCTTTTAAGCTGGAGCTACGTTTTATAGTCCTCGGGTGGCTTCGAAATGCCTGAAAAAGGAAAAAAAAAACTCACTGGAAATTCTTCGCTTTCAATTCTATTCACAAGTCAATCCTTGCTGCTTTCAGACATGGCGTCTTTTCCCCACAGGTCACCTGGTCCACCAAGGAATTGAATATCTTCCTGTTGTTGGTGCTTCGTTTCAGCAAAGAACTTGTTATTCTGTGGCAGTTGTTTTACAAAGATGGTTCAGAGCAAAGGTTGACCGGTTGGATTATCCCTAGTCTGAATAAAGATTATTGCCGAGACATCTGTTCTATAGGCATTCACGTTTCTTCAGTAAGAGGTCTGTTCCTACCTTCTAACGACCATACAGCATCACATAGGTGCACAGAGTTACTCACGTGCTCAAGTCAATGCCATTTTAAAGTAATGAAGGCACCAACTGGTGAAGATTTGGAGAATGTTTCATATCGATCTGGCTGTCTGGACAGACTGGGTTTTGGAAAAAGGAGACTTGGATGTAGAGTTTGCTCGGGAGAAGACTTGGTCTTGGCCTGTTCGAATCCACAGCCCCGCCTTGCTGTGATGAACCTCTCAGGCTGCCTCTGTGACCAGGGAGGCTGCTCTCAGAGACAGTGAAGGACTCTGTTTTCACAAAGAACCCATAAAGCCCCCCACCCTGTCTTCAATTTTGGGTCATTTGCTGAAATTGGAATTAAATCTGTGGTCATTAGATTTCATGGTGTGTATTCATAAACCCCGAACTAGACTAGGACACAACCTTTGAGAGACTAGAATATACCAGACTTTAATCAAAGGACTGCTACCTGCGGATTGGAGGTCAATGTTTTTGTTTGTTTGTTTTTAAAGAGATAAGTTTTTTTTTTTTTTTTTTTTTTTTTGTCAAGTTTTTATTTCATGGCATGAGTTGACTTCTCAACCACCGACAATCAATCTTTTGGGGATCAGAGCAATGGGCCTTCTTGTAGATTACTCCCAGCCTCAGTGACACATCGTGGGCTTTGGGTTTCTACTAATTTCCATCTTCCTGTTTGTGATAGCTGCAAATACCACTTTGTGGTAGCTCTTTGCCGCAGGTGGAAGAACTTTCTCTCTTCACCTCCCCGCCCTCTAGAAATGACAAGCCAGTGCATAAAGGCGCTTACCATGGTTGCTATGGCTTGAAGCATAGAGTGACTCTCTGCATTTGGAATTCACATTTTAGAAACCTTGCTGTCCCTGTTTCTTTGGCGAGCTCTGACTCATGCTACCCACGGAAAGGTTAAAGACCAAAAAGGGAAGAGAAACAAGTCCTTTTCTATCTTTTCCCTTCAGTGCAGCTCACAATGGGTGCTTTGCCTGCTCCCACTCCTCTGTGTGGCCGCTGCCATCTGGTTCTTCTCTAGATCCCGTTGTCTTTTCCATAGGCATCAGCTCAGTCGTTCATCTCCGAATCAGCTGTTACACAGCGCTATTAAGCATGGACCTACAAGTGGCCTGAAAGAACAGCTTCTTCTTGCATTTCAAAATAACAGTTTCTTGGATATATTGCTCAAATTAAATTTATTTCTGAAATGGGATTTAAAGAATCTACATGTGGATACTGAATAAAAGAAATTGCTTAGGCACCATATTGTGTCTTGCCTCATCTTTCCACTGGGCAGTGCTATTCCAATGTAAATTTTGTTTTCCTTTAAAGACTTAAAATGCTATAGAAATCAAAACTAGATTCCTAGCAGGTATAGTGATTCCCAGTGGTTGGGAAAATAGAGTTTGAGACTAGTCTGGTCCAAAATAGAAGGGTCCAGTCTTAAGTGAACCATTCAACAACAACAACAAATGTCAGCCATGCAAAAATAACATAGAACATGAAAATTGTCTTAATTGCAACAAAATACTCTAAACAAATACTTGTTTGTGTTGTGCATGTGTGTACGTGTGGGTGTGCATGTGTGCACACATGTGTGTGCATGTACTTGTGTGTGTATGTTTGTGTGTGTTATACTGAAGATAAATCAGAGCTCTCTGATTTATGGCTGAGCCACATCCCTAGACCAAGGTTCAAATGTCTTTCAGTTTGTTTATACAACTGATACTTATTGCGTATCTAGTGTGTATTTGGTATTAGGCACATGTGATTGTGAACAAGACCCAGGCTGTGTCCTTCCAGGTTTTTCCATTGAGCACAGTGTTGTAAATGTCTCCTAAGGGTCAACTATGAGGCGGGAGTGATCGTGATAGTAAAATACTAAATCCAACGAATGGCAGGGGACGTTTGGAGGAGGCCATTTGCCATCTTCCTGAGGGAAGCCACCCTATTTTAAGGGGCAGGATTTCTCGTTCCTGTCTGTTTCAGATGAACTCAGTTTCAGGAAAACACACATGGGGTCAGAGCACCCACATTTGCCATCCCTGCAAGTTCACAGTCATAAGTAAATGGGCTTCACTCAGTCTCTGATAAGTTAAACCACAGGTTAAACCATGACAGAGTGTGAGGGAGAACAGCTGGACAAATATTCCCTCTGAAATCCTTCATGTTTCCAGTTCAATTAATAATCCAAACACTCCCGAATAGAGAAGATACATGGAAGTTCTGACAGACTGGCTGAGAACGGTCCCTTTATCGAGACTATTAGTGTCGGGGTGGCATATTAGAGGAGGGGTGGCCTTGTGGATTGCACTGGGTTTGCATCTTCTGGTGTGAAGTTAGTGACTTCGTTGGTAAAGTCCGAAGCATGTAGCTTCTCTCCAGTTTATGGGGTGCAAGTGATATGTTGTGTATAACGGGGAACACAGTGTTGAATAAACAAGAGGCATATTTGGGACTTGGAAATTGAAATGATTTGAAAGCAAATATATCTAGTAAGAGTCTAGTAGACAGAACATAAAGAATTATAGCCATGGTGAGAAAAGGGACTGAAATATAAAAAGAAGAATGCATCAATAATTCTTGTGTCGCGATCTGGGAATGAACAGATTTTAATAAAAAAAAAATCCAAAAGAATAATGCTTTTCACCCCATGGCACCTTCTCGAAAATTGACCACATCCTTGGACACAGAACATGCCTCAATTGATATAAGAAGATTGAAATACTCCCATGCATCCTCTCAGATCATAATGGTCTAAGGCTGGTCTTTTACAACAACGACGACAACAAAGAGCCCACATACACATGGAAACTAAACAATGCTCTGTTAAACGATAGCAAGGTCAAAGAAGAAATAAAGAAAGAAATTAAGGATTTCCTATAATTTAATGAAAACAAAAACACAACATAGCCAAACCCATGGGATGCAATGAAAGCAGTACTGAGAGGAAAACTCATAGCCCTGAGCGCTTCCAAAAAGAAACTGGAGAGAGCATACATCAGCAACTTGACAGCACAGCTAAAAGCTCTAGAACAAAAGGAAGCAGATAAACCCAAGAGGAGTAGATGGCGAGAAATAATCAAATTTAGGGCAGAAATAGACCAAATAGAAACAAAAAGAACCATCTAAAGAATCAACAAAACCAAGAGCTGGTTCTTTGAGAAAATCAACAAGATTGATAAACCCCTAGCCAGACTAAGTAGAGGGCAAAGAGAGAGTATACAAATTAGCAAAATCAGAAAGTAAAGTGGAGACATAACAACTGAAACTGAGGAAATTCAAGAAATCATCAGATCCTACTACAAAAACTTATACTCCACAAAATTGGAAAATCTGGAGGAAATGGACGAATTCCTAGACAGATACAAGATCCCAAAGTTAAACCAGGACAAAGTAAACCATCTAAATAACCCTATAACACCTAAAGAAATAGAAGAAGTCATCAAAAGCCTCCCAACCAAAAAAAACCCAGGTCCAGACGGGTTCAGTGCAGAATTTTATCAGAAATTTATTGTGGATATAACACCAATACTCTCCAAACTATTCCACAAGATAGAATCAGATGGAATATTACCCAACTCATTTTTTGAGGCTACAATAACCCTCGTACCTAAACCACACAAAGACCCTACAAGGAAAGAGAACTTCAGACCAATCTCACTTATGAACATTGATGCAAAGATACTCAACAAAATCCTTGCAAACCGAATCCAAGTACACATCAAATGATCATTCACCATGACCAAGTAGGCTTCATCCCTGGGATGCAGGGATGGTTTAATATAAGGAAATCCATCAATATAATCCACCATATAAACAAACTCAAAGAACAAAATCACGTGGTCATCTCACTAGATGCTGAGAAAGCATTTGACAAAATTCAACACCCCTTCATGTTAAAAGTCCTGGAAAGAACAATAATCCAAGGTCCATACCTAAACATAATAAAAGCAATATACAGCAAACCAACAGCCAGCATCAAACTTAATGGTGGGAAACTTGAAGCAATCCCACTAAAATCAGGGACTCCACAAGGCTGCCCACTCTCCCCCTACCTATTCAACATAGTACTGGAAGTCCTGGCTGGAGCAATTAGACAGCCAAAGGAGATCAATAGGATACAAATCGGAAATGAAGAAGTAAAAACATCACTCTTTGCTGATGACATGATAGTGTACTTAAGTGACCCCACAAATTCTACCAGAGAACTCCTACAGCTGATAAAGAAGTTCAGCAAAGTGGCTGGATACAAAATTAACTCAAATAAATCAGTAACCTTCCTATATTCAAAGGACAAACATGTGGAGAAGGAAATTAGGGAAAAGATACCCTTCACAATCGTCACAAAAACTATGAAATACCTTGGTGTGACTCTAACTAAGCAAGTGAAGGAACTGTATGACAAGAACTTCAAACCTCTAAAAAAGAAAATTGAGGATGATCTCAGAAAATGAAAAGTTCTCCCATGCTCATGGATTGGAAAGATCAACATTTTAAAAATTGCCATCCTACCAAAAGCAATCTACAGATTCAATGCAATCCCCATCAATATTCTAACCCAGTTCTTCATTGAGTTGGAAAGATAAATGTGCAACTTCATATGGAAGAACAAAAGACCTAGAATTGCGAAATCCATCCTCAACAACAAGAAAACATCTGCGGGAATCACTATCCCTGACCTCAAGTTATATTACAAGGCAATTGTGCTGAAAACTGCAGGGTTCTGGTACAGAAATAGGCATGTAGATCAATGGAATAGAATAGAAGATCCAGAAATGAGCCCTCAGGTATATGGTCACCTGATTTTTGACAAAGGAGCTGTAAACATTCAATGGAAAAAGGACAGCCTATTCAACAAATGATGTTGGTCCAACTGGCACTCAGCATGCAAAAGAATGAAAACAGACCCTTTCTTATCTCCTTGTACAAAGCTCAAGTGTAAGTGGATCAAAGATCTCCACATTAAATCAGATACACTGAAACTATTAGATGCGAAAGTAGGGAAAACCTTAGAACACATAGGCACAGGAGAAAATTTTCTGAACAAAACACCAATGGCTCAAGCTCTAAGGTCAAAGATTAACAAATGGGACTTAATGAGATTGCAAAGTTTCTGTAAGGCTAAGGACATTGTCAAGAAAACAAAGCAGCAGCCAACAGAATGGGAAAAGATCTTTACCAATTCCACATGAGATAGAGGCCTAATATCCAAGGTATACAAAGAACTCAAAAAGCTAGACACCAGAGCATCAAACAACCCTATTAAAAATGGGGTACAGAGCTAAACAAAACGTTCTCAATTGAGGAATATCGAATGGCTGAGAAACATCTAAGGAAGTGCTCGACATCCTTAGCCATCAGGGAAATGCAAATCAAAACAACCTGAGATTCCACCTCACACCAGTCAGATTGGCCAAGATCCAAAACTCAGATGACAGCAGATGCTGGCGAGGTTGCGGAGAAAGAGGAACACTTCTCCACTGTTGGTGGGGTTGTAAACTGATACAACCACTCTGGAAATCAGTCTGGAGATTCCTCAGAAAATTGGACATAGTACTACCTGAAGATCCAGCTAGTCCACTTCTGGGCATATACCCCAGAGACACTCCAATATGCAACAAAGACGCATGCACCACAATGTTCATAGCAGCTCTATTTATGATAGCAAGAAGCTGGAAAGAACCCAGATGTCCTTCAGTAGATGAATGGATACAAAAATTGTGGTACATTTACACAATGGAGTACTACTCAGCCACCAGAAACAATGACTTAACCAAATTCTTAAGAAAATGGCAGCATCTAGAGAATATCATACTGAGTGAGATAACCCAGTCACAAAAGAACAGACATAATATGCAGTCACTGATAGTGGGATGCTAACCCCAGAGGTTCGGACTGCCCCAGAAACAACTCTCAGACTGTGTGAAGTTCAAGAAAAAAACAAAACAAAACAAAAAAAACCAAACAAACAAACCAAAAAAACACGTCATGCCCTATCCTTCCACACCAAGAAAACGTTGACTAATTCCGGGTTACCTCCTGTTTTACATGTACTTTTTGTTCATTGTAACTAGTAAGATACCTTAATGCAGAGTATCAAACCTCAAAAAAAAAAAGAAAAAAAGAAAAAAAGCCAAGCACTGACACAATTGTATTTGTATACATTTATGCAAAAATGTTAAAATTTTTTTCTTTTATCTTTGTTTTTTAAAATGAAGTTTAAAAAAAAAAAGAAAATATGAGGCCTTTGGCTGTGTGCATGGCTTGAGTATTGGTAATTAATTGACAAACTTTTGATAACACTCCAAGTCACCTCTATTCCTCAGAACATGCCTGGATAAACAAGTGCACATAAACAAGAGCGAATACAGTGAAGGAATGATACTATTGTAAATTTGCCCTTTGTCTGGCCTGACACTGCCTTACTAGTTACACTGTTGGCTTTGATCGCTTATGATTATGATGAACTAATGACCATTAATTTGCCTTCTCCTGAGAATCTTTGTCAACACAGATACTATGGCTTTTAACATTCTCGCTTCAATCTGCTCCTTCGTCCATATCAAGGAATATGGACTTGTGTTTCCGTCCAGTGAATTACACTGGAATTGTGATCCATCGTTTCAACAATCATATCACAAAGTGTTGTCATTCATGCTAAGAGGGAGAAAGTCTTCTTCTGTTGTTGTTTTGTTTGTTTTTCTGAGACATTGTCGGTGTAGGCCTGGTTGTCCTGAAACTCACTGTAGGCCAGGTTAGGTCTCAGAGATCCGCCTGCCTGTGCCTCCCAAGTGCTGGGATTAAAGGTGTGCACCGCCACCTGGCTCTTGGTTTTTGTTTTTGTTTTTAATTGGCATCATAGAGGTAATGAAGACATTTCATACAAATTAAATGATTCAATACCCTTGTGTGGGTTCTTCTTTTCAGCCTTTAAAAGGCTTGGTGCCTGGCACTCTAAGGTGGTACTGAAGCGGCACCGTGAGGGCAAGCTATAATAGTCACAAGAGAGATAGTCTACACACGGAGTGTCGCAAGGAAGAAGGACCCGTGGGTATTGGTGTCTTGATAGGGGTGACACTCGGCAGGGTCTGAAGGGTGTCCTCAGGTTAACTGACAAAACTCTATATGAATAATAGATCAGTAAACACTGTTGTGTCAATAAACTTACTAAAGGCAAAAAAAAAAAAAAAAAAAAAAAAAAAAAAAAAAAAAAAAGAATAATGCTTTTCAAGTTTCCTTTTCTGCTTTTACCCCTAGAGGGTTTGTGTTATTTCTATCATTAGGATCAAGTTTTCTTCATAGAAAGTTTAGGGGATGAGTTCAAATTTTTCCCCACATTTTAAAACATTTATTTTTATGTTATGCATATAGGTGTTTTGCCTGCAGGAATGGAAGAGTAGTGGATGTCCTAGAAATAGTCACAGACACTTGTGAGCCTTAGTGTGGGTGCTGGGAACCGAACACACGACCTTTGGAAGAGCAACAAGTGAGCTGAATACCTGAGCCATCTCTCTCTCTCTCTCTCTCTCTCTCTCTCTCTCTCTCTCTCTCTTTGTGTGTGTGTGTGTCGAGGGCAGAGGTCAATTCCAAGTCTCATCAATAATCCACTTTAATCTGTTGACTGATTGATTGACTGATTGACTGAGTCCTGATTTATAGACAGTTGTTAACCCCAAGCCCGAGGCTCACAGGCTTGCTCAGGCTTGCTGGCTAACGAGCTCGGGTATCTCGCACCTCCATCTCCCTCTGCTGGGATTATAAGTGCTCTGATGGACAGTTTACATGGATGTCGGGACCCAGTTCTGTCCTGCAGACTTGCCCGCTAAACTCTTTACTGACTGAACTCTTGTGCCGATCTCAATCTTTTGAACAGAGGATGAATCAGATTATCTATTTATTACGGAAGCTGAAGTTACGATATACAAAGTTCATCCCCATTCCCAAGTTACCAAGCCCATTGAAAGTTTAGTTATAGTATTCTTTGTCCCACTTACATTTCAGTGTGTGTGAATGTGTGCAACAAGGCCTTGATTTTTACCGTGGAGAACAGACATATTTATTCTGACCTACTAGATTGATAATCTTTATCTTTATTGATAAGGAATCGTATTTTGATATTTTTGGTATTTTTTATGGCTCATTTTCTCTGTTTGTTTTCTTCCTGTTTAGAATTCCCTGTGTTTCTTTTTCTGTTTATTATTCCCTGCATAGAAAATGTAAAACTTTCTCATTATCCAAGGTTCTGATGTTATATATTTATATACTTCCGTCATTTTTATTTTGGTCGTATTTCTTAAAATTTTAGTTTCTTCATTATTACTCAGTTAAAATAATTTTGCCTTTTCCATGTGAGTTACTCATTGACCTCCTGACTTTGAAGAAGCGCGTTACTTTTTTGTCTTTTTGATTAATTGACTTCTTCAACTAGGGGCTGTCTCTGTATCTTTTTGACTGCTCTTTTATTCAAACTGGCATTGTCTAACTCTGGTATCTTTACTTCAAAAACATGCGTTTTACATCTCTGTCTTTGCGTGTGGACTGTACTTGCGTGGGTGGACGCGTGTATGGAGACCATTCTCTCCTTCTACTTCTTTGGATTCTGGGGACGAAGCTCAGGTGGTCAGGCTGGGTACCAGTGCCCGTCTCTCAGCAGATCTCACGTTCTCGGGATTAGTTTTGGTAGACTGTGTTTAATTTTTTTCTTTCAGCTCCAATCCTGCCAATCCCCATATATCAGTCCTCACAACTGTTATAAAAATATTAGACGTCTGCGTATCCTATTTAAAAAAGTCAAATTATTCAGCAAACATTAGTCCAATTATATTTAATATTGTAATGACTTTGACTGAGTTGAAGTCAAACACCGTACGGTTTCTTTCTTTGGCACTGCTGATGACAAATCCAAATTATTTGCTGTCAGAAGTGTTTTGGTTCTTTCTTTTGTGAAAGATACTTTTATTGGGCATACGATTCTAGGCAAAAGAATTTTTTTTTAACATGTCAAGTTTGTTTTCAACATCTTTAATTTTCATTCAAGATTCTCACCGTCATCACGAGTGTTTCCCTAAGCATCGTGTGTGGAAAAGCACTGTGGTGTTTGGGAAAGCAGCACTTCACTGGAAAGGAGATCATCCTTCTCCCCCACCATCTCCAGACTCGGCCATTTTGACTCCCACCAGCCACAGTTTGAGGTGAATACAGTAGCATCTTTGTATTTAACCTTTGACATATTGAGGATGCTGCTCCTGCAAGCTGGCAACCCTGCTCAGTTTGGGGAAATCTTCAGGTTTATGTCTTCAAACGGTGCCATGTTCTCATCTTTCCTGTCTGTGGTTCCAGCTAAACATCAGGTCAGACGTCAGGTACCCCCTGGATTTGTTATTCCATACCTT
Organism: Micromys minutus; assembly: GCF_963924665.1. Lineage (NCBI taxonomy): Eukaryota > Metazoa > Chordata > Mammalia > Rodentia > Muridae > Micromys > Micromys minutus. Next base: position 3,966,891 of record NC_137961.1, read on the forward strand.
ATTCTTTTAAGAAGTTTCCCTCACTTAGTCATTTCTTCTTCTAGACTCTTTTCATGCTCACAGCAGTGACTGTGAAGTCTTCTTTGCTAATTTAAACATGTAGGCAATTACTAAATATACTGTTTTTTTGGTTTTGGATCATATTTTTTTCTTGAATTTTGTTTTACACTAGACACCACATATAAAACGCAATAGGAGCTGAAACAGATATTCATTTGTCTCAGAAAATCTTTGCTCTGTTCTTTCCCCTATCTCTCTCTGTCTGTGACTCTATCTCTGTCTGTCTCTGTCTCTCTGTGTGTGTCTCTTTTCAGTCTCCCCATCCCCCAACCCCCCAAGATCTTTGGTTTCAGGTCACCTCTACCTTGAAGTACTAATGGCTAGAAGCAGATGCTCTTCAGTATTTGACTCCCTCAGCTGAAAAACCTTTTCTTCTCTCTGGTTTACTGTCGCTTTTTTTCAACAATGCTGCCTCTTCCGGCATAGTTGGAGGTTGATATTCATAGACCGTGGGTGTCTTTAGCGCTTGGACTCCATCAGATTTCTATCTTACTTGCCCACACACACGTGGAGGTAGAGACTTTTGGTCCATTCGTCTTTTCACAGCCAAAGTCTCAACTTTTACAGCTCTCATGCCTCCCTGGAATCCCTTAGATTATACCAAAGCCTTAGAAGTAAAAGTGGGCAATTGCTCCTCATTGCATAGGGAGGACTCATTATTCTCTGTGAATATTATTCATTTTTTGACTTACTTGCATTCAATCATCTTTAATAGATTAAAAAGAAAAATATATTTTATGTCATTTTGTGATTTCTGTCACTAATGTTGAGATTATAAACTTAGAGGGGAAGACTTCTACATCTTAACACAGAGAAGAATAAGAGAAATCTTTTAATTTTCTTGGTGCAATGACCAGGATTTTTGAAATCTGATCTTAGATATTTTTTATTAAAGTTAAACATCACATTTATTGTTTGTGCATGTGTGTGTGTGTGTGTGTGTGTGTGTGTGTGTGTGCTTATGTGTGCTCATGTGTGTTTCATGTGTTTTTGTGTGTATGCACTTATGCAGGGATCAGAAGAGAACTTACTGGAGTCCCTTCTCTCCTCCCACCATGTGGACCTTATGGATGGAACTCAGTTGGCAGTCACAGCAGCCGGTACCTTTGCATTCTGCCTTAAATACTTGTCTAAGACAAGACCTGAGAGAGAGAGAGAGAGAGAGAGAGAGAGAGAGAGAGAGAGAGAGAGAGAGAGAGAGAGAGAGAGGAGGGGGGCGCCTCACTATGGAGCGCTGGATGTCCTAGAACTAGTACCATGTAGAACAGGCTGGCCTCCAATTCACATATATTAGCTTGCCTCTGCCTCACCACTGCTGGGATTAAAGGCTTGTGTCCTCACACCTAGCCAGGACTTGGATTTTTACCCATAGCAACGATGCGTAAACTGTGCGGAGTTTTAATGAAGGTTGTTCCATTTAGCCTGAAAACTGCTAACAATATTCCTAGAGAAAAAAATATATTTATAAAGCAGTAAATTTTTATTTGAGTACAGAAATATTATTTATATATGACTAATACTGCCCAGTCATGGCCTTTTTTTAAAAAAATTATCTTCAATATATTTTTACAGTTGTTTCCCTGGCCGGGTCTGCCCTCTGACAGTTAGTTCCTTATCCCATCCTTCCTCTCCTGTCTCCAAAAGGATGTTACCACCTCCCCACTCCATGTCCCCCACCAGGCCTTCTCACTCTCTGGGTCCTCAAGTCTCTCACAGGTTAGGTGCATTTTCTCTCATTGAGGCCAGGCTAGGCAGTCCTCTGCTGTATATGTGTTGGGGGCCCTGGACCAGCTGGTGTATGCTGCCTGCTTGGAGGCTCATCATCTAAGAGATCTCTGGGTCCAGGTTTGTTGAGATTGCTGGCCTTCCTATGGGGTCTTCCTCCTTTTCAACTTCTTCCAGCCTTTCTATAGTTCAACCACAGGGGTCTCTGACTTCAGTCCATTGCTTGGGTGTAAGTATCTGTATCTGTTTCAGTCAGCTGCTTGTTAGGCCTCTCAGGGGGCGGCCATGCTGGGCTCCTGTCTGTAAGCACTCCACATCAGTAATAGTGTGAGGCCGTGGAGCCTCCACTTGAGATATTTCCTAATTTTGGCTGGTCACTGAGCTTCCTTTCTCTCAGTCTCTTCTCCATTTTTGTCCCTGCAGTTCTTTTAGATGGGGACAATTTCTGCTGGAGGTGGACTCTTCAAGTTCCCTCTCCCCACTGTTGGGCATTTCATCTAAGGTCCCTCCCTTTGAGTCCCGAGAGTCTCTCACCTCCCAGGCCTCTGGTACATTCTCAAGGGTTCCCCCTACCTCCCACCTCCTCCTGAAGATTATATCCATCCAGCAGATCACACCATGGATGAAATAATGAATGGCCACACAGAATCGAATTTATGAGTGGCAACCTTTGAATTGAGCACTGTAACCCACACAATAGTTAAGAGAAGTGACACATCTCTTCCAACAAGGCCACACCTCCTAACTCTTCCTAAGCAGTCCACTAACTAGGAACTAAGCATTCAAATATGTGCGCCTATAGGGTCACTGTCATTCGAAGCGCAAGAGGATGTAACTCTCCGGGAGAGTCTTGATCATCCAGTATGTGTCTACAGGAGCTCAGCAGGGTCTAACCAATGAAATGGAAGCACACTAACATGGTGTTTATTTTCATCTTTTAGAGATGAAAAAGCAACAAGAAGTTTGGGAGGCCACTAACATGTCCTGAGACACACAAGTTGCTAACAGCAATAAAATGGAGTCGTACCTCCAGAGTCCAGCACATGGCCTTGATTCACGCAGTTGGAATAAGAGTCTGGAACATGGCCTTTGAAATGTCTTTGTGACTTTAATGATCATCAGCGCAATAGCTTCAATGGTTAAGGTTGAGAATGTCCTCATATGACGTACATCACTTTGGGTCTGACATGTCGTTTGGCATGTGTAGACACCGAGGAAGTTTTAGTCTGAGGAAGCAGGACTAGTATTATTCAAACTTTCAGTCATTTATACTGAAATGCTATTTTCATTTTTTTTTTAGACACCAGATCCTGTTACGAAGGGCTTTCAATGTGTGATTCAGAATTGAAGCCATTTCCAAAAGTTTCTTGGTATCAGGGACACAATTATAAATTAAAGGACAACAGTAGGAAAAAAAAAAACAAAACACTTCCTGGGAGTAACAACACAGCAAAATGACTTCTAACTGTCACTGGTGACTCACCCGGACTAGGATTCTTCAAGCAGCATGATGATTTGGGCAAACACCACCGTGGGCCATGTAATACTGACTCACTTGCTCCTCTGCGCCGCTGTTGGAAACTGACTGGGTTGCTCTTTAAGGAGTGTGGTAATGGGAACAGAGACCTGGTTCATGGCTCCAGAGAGGATGTCAGCACTTCACCTTTCTTCCTTTTCCTTTGATTCCTGTCTGCCATGAAATGGCCAGCTTTTTTCCCCATGGGTCTCCACAGTGATGCTTGACTTTGCTACAGGCCAAAAGCAACAGTCCGGATGACCATGGACCGAGACTTCTGATCCAAGAGCCAGTGTTACTTAGTCATTTTGTTATGGTGCTGACAGCTGGCCATCACTCTAACTGTTTTGAATCAGGTGGTGGGCTTCTGTCACCCTATCTTTAGAACTTATAAATAGGAGGCAAGTTTTTCGTAGGATTTATTAAAAATATATTTAGTATTAGTTGTCTCCTAAATTGGAGGCAGTAGAACTTGTGATGTAAAATGAAAGGGGAACTTCAAGATGGAGTTATGTGGACAGTTGATATTCAACGGGCACATATTTTGTGATGAGCTTTAGAATGTACTCTGTACACATTTTTTTATAAAGACCACTCTATAGGTAGACATCTACTCATGTGGTAAACAAAAAAAAAAAAACAAAACAAAACAAAACAAACAAAAAAAAAGCCCTAATAATGTCACAGACCATAATATATCCAATGAAAATTTAAACACATTCGAATCAGGAGATAAAACTAATGATTAATGGAGAGACAGTTTACTCTACAACTACTTAAAAATAATTTGAAGTAGATTTGAATAAAAATAAGTTCTCTTCACAGATTAACACTAGTATCAATTCGCTTCCCTGCATTGTTGGAGTTTGAACTCAGGACCTTGCACATTCTAACCGTAGATTACCACTGAGTCAAAGCCCCAGTCTCAGGGTGGGATTGTTAGAACAGCAATCCTGCCAGCATCGTTCTAAAGAGATGAGTTGTCTCTTCTTTGGCTAGTGAAGGTCGAAATTAAACCTTTGTGGGGGAGTGCCTTGCAATATGTGTTAAGAGACAATGTTTGCTTTAGCGGTTTTGCTCATGCGTGCACATGTGTTTGTGTTCATGTATGCCCATACAGAATATATTTTCCTAGAAACATGATTTTAGTTAAAAATATTAAATCAAAGTCATTAGAGCAATACAGACGTGATAATGAAATTATAAGAACAGAGATTAAGAGAATTTTAAGAGGAACAATTTGTTTTGCTGTAATGAATTAGTGTTAATTCATTAAACAAACAGAAACAAAGAAAGTAAGAAATAAATAAGGAAGTAAAGAAAGAAATCGGCGAGCCTTTCGCTAGTGCACCTGGGTAGTAAGTGTCGTATCTGAGACTTGAGGAAGCCACGTGATGTCCCTATTATGCCCACACATTTAGTTCAATAGTTTGGCACTTGATTCTCAACTGTTGATTTTTGGAACAAATAACTAGACTTTGAGAACAGTTGCTGTTTCGTTTGTAAAGGAAATAATCAGGAGGTCTAATTACCTAAGTCAGTGATAATGGGATTTAAATGTAAATGTTCACCTGAAATACTTAGGACTTGGTTTCCTGGGACACTTAGAATGCACCAGCCACCTGCTCTGGATGGGTAGCTTTCTGATTTCATAAGATGGGCTTCCAAGCAGCACACTGCAAAATGACTCTCTACCCATCATATTGAAACCATTTGAGTCATGTTGATATATATAGTTTTTAAAATCATTTTCTATTCTCCCACCAGCCAAACCATTATCTCTTTTAACATTTTCCTTATTTTGATTTTTTTTAGAGATGTGAGCAAACTGAAAATGCTGTCCTTACTCTACGAGAATATAATTTGTTTGGGCAAAGTTCATCTCCAGTCGAGAGATATTATCTTGAAGCTGATGTCCTAAGTTAGGAAGTATTTATTTGATATATTTGTCACAGTCCTAAATTAGGAAGTATTTATCTGCCTGAAAGTCACATATCAGATATGTGTAGGGCTGATGTCATGCTTTTTGTGTAGCACAGGCTTGTGTGAAATTTCCACGTATAATAAACATACAGTGAACATTTTTTAAAAATCCACTTTTTTATTAACCCATAGGAAAGGCTCGTGCCGCAACAATTTCGTGTGTAAATGTTTGGGAAACAGCGACGTGCTGCTAAATGAGTAAGTCAACTGAAGACACACGGGATGGTTTTCTCTTCCCGGGCACTGTGCTAGATGTCAGGGAACGTAGCGTGGGACTTTGCTCCGTCCTCATCTAGCTTAGCCTCAGATACTGAAATGGCAACGCAGACCGGCTCACCATGGTAGGAGAGGTGGGGAGCTCTGAGGGACATTTCTGGACTAGGAGACAAGCTTCTTGGAGGGGGGATGCAGAAGGGCAGACTAGGAAAGCGGGCTAAGCTGAAAAGAACACGTCAAAGTGCAGAGGGAGCACGCACCAGCGCAGAGACCGAGTGAGCAGGGCACCGCAGGGTATGAACACATGCGCGGTGTGGTCCAGCACCTACAGGGAGCCAGCGAGCTGGGAGCACAGTCCCAGGAGATGGTAGAAGAGCAACAGGCAGGATGCTGGAGGGTCTGTGCGCTTCAGGAACATTTCTGGCACAACCTAGATGGAACGCCACTGAAGGATTGCCAGCAGGGAAGTTCCGTGATAAGCCTGCATTTCTGAGATTGCTTCTCGGGAGGGCGGTGAGCTCCTGTACCCGGCACAACCCAGGAGTTCAGTGTGGTGAGACCTCCACACCCAGAGAAGGAATTGTGCCAACGAATGGCTCAGACATGGTAGGGTCCTTTAGAGAGATGATTTCTCAACAGGTCTGACAGGAATATCTAGAAATGTGTGTGTGTGGGGGGTGAGGGGTTGTTATTGTTTATGGCACATTTGTTTGCTAGTTTTTATGCAGAATAAATGAGATTTTATTCCTGGATGGAATAACAGAATACGTGAATATTTCAATACAGTCCAGAATAACCTATAATTCCAAAGGAATACAAGGAAAACCCAACAAGAAATCTTAAAGAGACACAATGAGGAAACAAGAAAAAAATGGGAAAAAATTATAAAAAATAATTTAGAAATATGACTTCAGAGCAATGGTAAAGATGTAATATGTAAAACCGTGAGCTAATGGGAGAACAGTTGGACAAGCACAGAGCCCCCCCCCCCTTTGATTCACAGAAATGCAAATCCAAAGCATGGTAGTTATGCAAAAATAACCAACTAGTGGCATAGCACAGCCAATTTGCCGACAGTAAAGGAACTTAGAATAGGGTTTACACAGAACTAGATGGAGTTTCCAAGGCATGCTGTTATGACAATTAGGTAAAAGTGATGGGAAATTGCCTATCACACACAGCTGGAAGAATAAATCACAGCTGAGGGAAAGTCTTTGCTGAAATGTGTGCTCAGAGTGTGCAGGTGTGGCCATACTCAGAGGATTAGGAGACAAATGCAGGGTTGGCTTCTTCAGTCAGAGCTCTCTCTCCGTAAGAAACAGCCATATAAGACAAGTCAGAAGCCATTATGTTGAGGCTGGACCAGGAAACCCAACAGGAGGAAAAAAGAGTCCTGAGAGCAGGTGAAGAGACAGAGACACCAGCCACCAGTTAGGAGTCCCACAAGAACACCAAACGAACAGCCACCACACGTGCAGACACAGAAGACCTGGTATCTCTCGGAGGTGTCCTCTTTTCTGTAGAGGAAATGGGGGTGGGTGGGGGGATGGGAGACTGCACTCTAGATGTATTATAAAAGAGAAGAACCTATTTTCAATAAAAAAGTACATTTTAAATTTTTATAAAAGGACTAAAGGAAGATATTGATATAATTATTTGTGTCAGAATTAAATTTCTCACAACTACCAAAAAACCTAAATCAGGCTAAGAGTTTGCTAGTAGAAAGAGATGGGAATGGGGGTGGGGGAAATTACTATTTGAAATACTCAAAGGATATATTTCCATGAAGTAGCTATCACTGGCCAATAGGAAAGAGACTATTCTGTAAAAAAATTGGCAAAAGAGATAACCGATTTTTCACAGGAGAGGTTTCTACCTGCTTCACACTAGAAGCTGTCATGCTGGGATCTGGGAAGGCAGTTTTCAGAGACCAGGCTAACAAAATGGGCCAAGTATTTCTGAGGGTTTGGAAGAACAGCTACTCTGACACATCAATACAGATTGCATATTGTACTAAATTTTAAAGGACAACTTAGCAGTGCTAGAGAAATTTAAAACAGGAGAGAGGGATGGAGAAGGAGGGGAAGAGAGAGGGGGAGGGAAATAGAGGGAGAGAGAGGAAGAGAGAGGGAGGGAAGGAGAGAGAGAGAGAGAGAGAGAGAAAGAGGGCGGGAGGGAGGGAGGGAGGGAGGGAAGGAGGGAGGGAGGGAGGGAGAGAGAAGGAGAGAAGAAGAAAGAATTGCCGTGCTACAGAACAATTCTGTGTACAACCTTTATACATTTGTGTGTGTTTGTGTGTGTGTGTATGTGTGTGTGTGTGTACACATATATATTAAGGAAATGTGTTTTTGGTAGAGCTGGATGGATCTAAAATACTGATTACAGTAATAAAATGCAGCTCATTCCCACCAGATAGTGGTACTTTTTTTTTCTGTATAGAGACATAAAATATAACACATTGCAAATAAGAATCATGAGTGCTGTGACTTTGAATGATTTCCGTGGGACTGCAGACCCAGGCTGAGGCTGAAAGCCTGCCAATGGTAGGACAGACACCAGGTCACAGGGCTTTATAACCGTGCCCTGCAGCCGTCCATAGGACACAGTGAACTGCAGAAAATGACAGATGCTCTGCTCCAAGAGGTGGTGACTCAGAGCAGACGGAGTGGAGAGTTTAAGAACTCCAGTGAGGGGATGGAAAGGATTTAAATTATGGGGTGAGGATGATGGATTTAAAGAAAAAGAAACCATCAAGCAACTTAAGGTCTTTTGAGGTCTTTCTCCCTAAATTACCGGTTCAAATGCGTTTCTTGTTTTCTCTTAGTGGTTTGACCTTTTCTTATTGAGTTATGAGGTATTAATCCTTTCCTGTAGGTCTCGGGAATACCCTTGTACGGTGAAGGAAGGCGTGAGAAGGTGGAGGGGATGGAAATTAAGAGTCGGGGGACTCGAACTTGGGCCTGAAACCTCAGGTCAGGGGATGGCTTGCAGAAGGGGTTAATGGATGAAGTTCGTAGAACAAAGAATTTTGTGACCAGGGAGGCAGAGCAGCCATAATTATAACTCACGGGGTTCTTTGCAATAGAATTAGAGCTGCACTGAAGACAAAAGAGCGGATATCAGACTCTCCCGCTCCCCAGGAGTGGAGGCGAAGAGGGGTGAGAGGAGCGGTGTGCAGGCACTTTATCTGTAAGTGAAAAATGTTTTAAAGGAAGGGAGGACTGCTATCCAGTTGGAGGAAGGGTGGACTGAGAAGGGAAATGGAGGGCCAAGAGAAGAGGATACACAAACAGCCTGTCCTGTATCTTTTGGAAAAGCACAGAAGGCTCTGTCGTGAAGTGTCTGGCGAGTTATGGCTAGTGTTCTGCGCAGTCGTAACCGCGCAGGTGGGCGGGGCTGACATGGAGCTGGGTCCCTTCTGACGTCTTTGAAGAAAGGATGAGAGGAGGAGGTCACATCGAAACCCCATCTCGGGTTCATCATCTTTTGGACCTGTCGCTAGATTAGTTAGCTTATGTGAACCACAACCGTCCTTTCCGTGTTCGTGTGGACAATGTGTTCTGATTGCGAGTCCAGGACTCCTTCAATCGGGAAAAGGAAGGAGGAAAAACAAAAACAAAACCAAACCCCTGCTATGTTGTTGGTATCCTGCATAGTGATCAGGCACAGACTGAAAGCTCGTCACTTCACATGTTACCTCATAAGATTTTAGATCCACCCAGCTAAGTGTTTCATTAGACGTGATCCCTGTGGTGGCTCCATTTTGAGCCTTGGCTCCTCTTCCTGCAACCATTCATTTATGAAAACCTGCAGATCCCACAGACATCTGTGCAGTCCGAGGGGAGGGACTGTAATCCTCTTTTAGAAGATAATTAAGCAGGAGCTGACTGAGGTGGTTCCAGACTTTCAGTTCCAGGTCAATATGAAAGCGAGCCAGGTTTATTTGTACTTAAATTTTTCTCGTTGTTCAGAATACCCATGGTAACTTCAGAAAGTTAGCCTCTCTTCTATACGGATTCGATTTTGAACTGTGGATCAATAAGTATGAATAAGAATCTTGAGTGAAAAGTATCATCAATATAAGCAGAAGAGAAATTCAACAGGCAATAAAATTAAAGCAATTAACGTAATTACAGGCAATATTTTCAGCTTAAAGTATCTATTCAGAATTCTTTTTAGCAAAAACACCTTGGTTGTCCTTTCTTCTTCCTCCCCCGTTCCTTCTCCTCCGTCTTTCTTTCTTTTTGTTTAATCATATCACCATCTGTCTAACATCTTGGTTTGTTCTCTCCTCTGCGTGACAACCTTTAACAGCACCAGACTTCAGACTCCTTCATCTTGGACTTTACAACCTTGAGGATTGTAAGAAATCAAGATCTGGGTTTAAAAGTTCTGAATAACCTGCCTGTCAAAGGCCCTTCATTACAGCAGCAGCAACAGTTGAGATGAGGGTTTTCTTCCATTCAAGCTGCCGGAGCACGTGCAGTCAGTTTATGGTTCGGAACCATTTCCATTTATGTGACTTAAACTGAAGCCTCTGTCATCAGTCTGTCTGTCTGTCTGTCCGTCTGTCTTTTTTCTTTTCTTATACCTATCATCTGTCTTTCTGTCTATCATCTATCTACCATCTATCTATCTATCTATCTATCTATCTATCTATCTATCTATCTATCTATCTATCTATCATCTATATATCTACTATCTATCTATCTATCTACCTACCTATTATCTATCTATCTATCTATCTATCATCTATCTATCTACTATCTATCTATCTATCTATCTATCTATCTATCTATCTATCTACTATCTATCTATCTATCTATCTACTATCTATCTATCTATCTATCTATCTACCTATCTAGCTATCATCTATCTATCTATCTACCTACTATCTATCTATATATCTATCTATCTATTATCTATCTATCTATCTATCTATCTATCTATCATCTATCTATCTACCATCTATCTATCATCTATCATCTATCTATCTACCTATCATCTATCTACCTATTATCTAATTGTTCATATCTATCATTTATTTTTGGGGGAGATCATAATTTCTCTTTAAAACATTGTGTGAAAACTTTCCTACTTAATTTTATGTTTTTAACTTTTTATTATAGAGTCAGAAACACATATACATATATCTTAAAAATCACTTGATTGAGCTATTTTGTGCCCCCTGATTCTCTTTCTGAGACAGGAACTCATGAAACTTGCCCTCTTCCAGCTCTCTGGGTAGCTGATGATGACCTTGAATATTTGACCTTCCTGACTTCACCTTCCAAGTGCTGGGATTGGAGATGTGGCCACACTTAGTTTTATGTGGATCTAGGGATTGAACCTGGGGCCTTAGGTACGTTAGGCACACACCTTAGAAACACCGCTATTCCCCAGCCTGAGACCATGTTGTGTGAAGAACCACAAAGACATGAACCCACTATTCCCAAGATTATTCTGTTGTTATGGACACCAGCTGGGTCTTCCGTACCAGCTAAAATGGTAGCTTGGGTCTTGCTACCCAAGGCTGGGTTCTCTTCTGGAAGAAGGAGCTTCCTGCAGACTTATTAATTTCCTGGAGGGTGAGGCTGGTTGTTCAGAGGTCAGAAATAGAGAGCAACACTCTCAGCAGACAGCCCACTGACAAGATGGAGTCATAGAACGCCATGTAACCACAAGAGGGGATCTGGTATATTCTATTGATTAGAAACAACTTGCTAATCCACTCACACACCAACAGATAAAATTATATTGGGCCCTAGCTTAAATATCAGGAGACCGTGACGGGGGCACTGCCTTACAGACCACCACAGCGAAGTTACTGCAGGTAAATGTACTACGAATTCTTGTTTACAAGATTTTGTGCCCATGTGGTTTTGTTTCTTCAGCATAAACACCCAGGAATAGAAATGCTGGAAAAAATGGTTCAAAAGATTAACTTTTGGATAGACTGCCAAGCTACTTTTTGAGAAGAGTTTTCCATTAGATGTGTAAGACCGCCATTTGCTTCACATTGTCACCAGCATTTCCCATCATCCCACCCTTTTGCTCTAGCTGCCCTAGTGGGTGTGTAGCCCTGTCTCATCATGGCTCCCTTCACATTTGCCCATGTGTTTAGTGGCCCTTCATGCATTTCCCGTAGTGAGTGTTTACTCCAGCTTTAGACCTGCTCTTTTATTTGGTTGTTTGCTTTTACATATTCTTGATGCAAGCCACATTTCAGTTGGATATACTTGAAATATTCCAGTCCACTGCTTTCTGATGTCTGATTTCTCATTTTCCTTCTATAGCATACGGGGCTTTTTGTTGTTGCTGTTTGGTTTCTTTTTTCTTATTTATTTATTTATTCATTTGTTTCTCACTTAACCTAAGCAGTACTTCCCTGTCCTAAGCTCTCGGAGGGCTGTTCTGGATTTTCCCCTTACAGGATAAATCATTTTGGGAATATAACTAACCCTGGGCTAATCTATATGTGAGATATAAAGTAGGGGGGAATTTATTTTTTATATGAGCATACTATGGTTGCAATACATTAAAAAAAAAAAACTAAAACTATTCTTTTCCTGGATACCTCATTAAAAGTCAATTAATCACATATTCATGGGTTTTGTATTCTGTTCCTTTGAGCCTTGTGCCAATGTGACACAGTCCCGGCTACTATAATGAGTAGCGTATAGTGTGGTGGTTTGAATAAAATTGGCCCCAGAGGCTCATATATTTGCTTACACGTTAGGGAGTAGAAGTGTTTGAAAGGATTCAGAGGTGTGGCCTTGTTGGAGGAATTGTGTCATAAGGAATGAATTTTGAGGTTTCAGAAACCTATGCCAACTTCTGTATCTTCCTGCCTGCTGCCTACAGTTCAGGATGCAGCTCCCGGCTCCAGGATCTGCCTGCACATTGCTCCTCATTGCAGTGATAAACCTCTGAGACTGTAAGCAAGTCCCGAACAAGTGCTCTTTTGTAAGGGTTGCCTAGGCGTGACGCCTCTTCACAACTGTAGAATATTTGTGAATCATGGACCACGAGTAGACTCGATCCGAGAGAACACTCAGCATCTTGATCTATGCTTTAGCTCCAGGCACCTAGAAAGTTAAGTAGAACAAGCCGTAAGGAGAAAGAAAGAAATTAATAGTGGACAGATAACATTTAAATGACAAAACAGGGTGCTAAAGAGATGTCTCGGTGGTCAGGAGACCTGTTGCAGTTTCAGAGGACCTGGGTTGGGTTCCCAGCACCCACCTGGTGGCTCACAGTCACATATAGCTACAGTTCAGTGGATGTGACATCCTGTCTGACCTCCACAGAATCCAGGCATGTACATGGTTCACACATGTACTTGCAGCCAAAACGCTAATGAAATAAGTTAATCTAAAAGAAAAATTGAATGACAAACGATTATTTTTTCGAAATAAGGGTTATCAAAATTAACGTAACTAAAGGGTCTATATTGATTCTTGTCACAACTTTTAATTAAAAATTTGAATAAAAGTATGGGCCATTGTGCTGGTTAGTTTTTGTCATCTTGACACAAACTAGAGTCTTTTGGGTGAAGACTGTCCGTTGACAAAACGCCTCTGATTATAACCCAAGTCCATTAAACACACATAACTCAGTGAATGCTCTGTGTCAATTCTGACAGCGTGGTTGTGAGTCTGACCTTCCGGGGCTGAGCCATGTCTCCAGCCCTCTGTATCGATTCTGTCTTATCCTTTGGATGAGGCCGGTTAGTTTTCCAGAGGCATGCTGATTTTCTGTACTTGACTGTATTTGTGCCAGCCTGTCAGCGTTTCCTACAAACCCAAAGCTCGGTTATTGGGAACATCAACATTCTGAACTGTTTTCTCTTCTTTAAAAGGTTCTTCTTTCAGTGTGTCTGTCCATTTCTGCGTAAGCATTTGGGCAGCATATGCAGATGGCTGTAAAAGCAGGAAGAGAGGAACTGACTAACGTGGTGCCTGTAGCCAAACCCTAGTCCTCTGCCAGAACAATACGTACCCTTCCCCTCTGAGCCTTCTCTGCAGCCCCAGTTTGGACTTCTTGATGAAGTACGAAGTGTTTCTCCTCCCTGTTGTTGAAGCATCTCCCCATTCTGAAGCCCACAGTGTCAAATCAAACTCTGTCCTGTCACCACAACAGTATCCCTGGGATCAACAGCTAAGGGGAGGAAAGGCTTGTTTTGGTTTATTGTTTAGGCAGTTCATGGTGCTGTTAGTTTGTGGCGGTGCAGTACATTGGGGCAGGACCATGTGGCTGAAGATCTGATAATTTCCTGATGCAGGAAGCAAAGAAGTCAGAAAGAGATATGGTCCCAATATGCCCTTCGAGTACATATCCGTCTTGACCTACGTTCCTTTACCGTGACCTATTTCTTAAAGGATCTACTCCCTCCAAATAGCACCATTAACTGGTCATCAAGCTTTTAACACATAGGCCCTTAGGGGCCATTTACCCAAGCAATAGCTTGGGATATTTGGTTCTCTCAAGCATCTTGTTGTATGGTACTGTCGGAGACTGAAATAACAAATGGAAAAATAAAGTGGTTTGCTCAGTGCTTCACACCTAGTGATCAGGGACAGCCGCTCTGATGCCTGGCACTGTCTGACACACCCTTTCGTGGTACTGTCATACCTACTAAGCTTGTCTTAGTGTCTTGGATATATCTTACAAATGGAAGAGGTGGTATTTACAAATGATTTAAAATAAAGGCAGCAGGCTCAGCGTGGTAGTAAACCTTTTCTTACTTTTATGTTGTGACGGCATGTGGTTTGAGGGGCGCATTTGAAGCAGGATTATATTGAGAGGTCAGTGAGGGCTATGTGGAGAACATTCCTGCACAATGGTAAAAAAGTATCAGCAACTGCATACCATGTTATGAATGTTTAATAATATCTGAGCGACATAAAGAAAGGCAGATCAAACAGTAGGAATCCAGGGGTAGCCGTGCTCCAAACTGGAAGGTGCAGCTTTATAATAAAGTCAGGCAAACTCTTTTTTTTAAGTCAAAAAAGACAAAATTCACAGCAACTTGGTAGTTCTTTTCTGACACTAAGGATTATAATTTTCACTAATCTTTCTTAAATTTTTCTTCCTTAAGGTTAGGTGTCAGATCTTCATAGATTGGAAAGTTAATTTTCGTGCGTGTTTGCAGTTCCGGAGGTTGAATTCAGGGTTCTGAGTGTCAGGTGTGTTCCTTTCAACACTGAGCTGAGTCCCCGATTCAATCATTTTTATAGACTTCTAATTAGAGGCCAACATCAAACTGCCCTGTCTGCAGTTTTAAAATAAGTAGGGATGTAGAAGTGATAGGCAAACTCTAGTATTCCCTTTATGCAACAGAACCCTTTCTCAATATTTTCATAAAATGCACACACCCATGACCTAATGCTAATCCTAACCCTAACCTCCCTCCCTTCCTCTCCCTCCTCCCCCTCTCCCTCCTTCCCTCCCCCTCCTCCCTCCTTCCTCCCTCCCTCCTCCCTCTTCCTCCCCCTCCCTTTTTCCTCTCCCCCCTCCCTTCCTCCCTCTGCCTGTTTGCTGCAGCTTGTACTCTTATGCCAGCATGAACAACCTGGGGGAAGGGACAGTTAATGATTTAATTGATTAAATGAAATGAAACTACAGATATGTTAAACTGCAGCCCACACATACATGGCCCTCCTATAATAGCCCTGCTCTTCAGTAGATGCATTGACTACTGCCTCTGGAAGTGCCAGGAGCCAAAGCAGAGAGGGTGTGGTGTGCATCCCAAGCGGAGCACAGAAGGAGAGGGTAAAATGCAGATACCTTTTGATTTCAGTGTTCCTCAACTCGTTCAGTGCCCTAGAAAGGGAGCACCGAGTTCAACAAAGGGATCTTGTGTGTGCAGTCCTCCAGAGCTGATCTGAGGGGTCTGGCAGGGAGCAGAGGGCTCGTAAGCCCGGACAGTAGAGGCTGCAGGAGATGTGGCCATCAGCTTGGTGGGCTTAAAATCCTTTATCTGATCTTCAGTTATTTTACTAAACAATTAATGGCAAGCAGACTGGGGGAGTTCAAAGCTGGCCGTGAAGCCAGTACCCCTCAAGACTCCCATGTGGCATCAAATGACAGGGGAGGATTCTGACAGAGGCCAGATAAAGCTGTTACTATGAGCCATCGGCAAGGGAAAAAATGACATTTCTAAAATGGGGGAAAAACCCAAAAAGACAGAAGGGAAGGCAGTTTCGGAATGGTTTTGTGCTTGGTTTTCGGATGAGTGCAGCATGGTTTTAACTGTTTGCTGATGTCAGTCAGCTCAGTTGACCAGGTTTCCGTTACAGGCACTTTTATCCGCTCATGACATTCTGATGCCTGACACTGCCTGTGGAAAGTTTCAAGTCACTGCAAAAATGAAAAAGGGATTATCAATTATTTTTTCATTAACCTTTCATTTCAACCCCAAAGCACACAATGTTTAGAGATTAAATCCTTTGGAAGTAGGACGAGCTGTTATTTTAGCAATAAAAAAAATGGAATAAAAAAAAAACAGTGATGTGTTTCGCTGCTGCCTTACTAGGAAAAGAATCCAATCACACAAGCTTTGCTAATGGAGCTTGGAGTTACCAAGATTGCAAAAAGATAAAACTGGTGAGTTTACACATTAATGTTAGATCAGTTTTACTGAGAGAAATAAAAAGTCTCTAAAAACCGAAGGATCATAAAATGCTTATCTGAATTTTATAAACCAATATTATTAAGGGTGAGATATCTGTTAGGTTCAATCCAAAAGTCTAATATAAAAGTGTGCCAACTGTCTTTCAGGGCTGGAGCATGGGCAGGACACAGAGAAGTTGGTGTAGACAGAGACAGCCTGTGCTAGAAGTCTCTAGTAATAGGCAGGAGAGACAGCTCAGGTCAAACAGTGTTGACACAGGCACTTGGCAGCCTGTGCTCTGATCCCTGGGTCAAGGGGCTAGCCCAACCATTGAGTGTTTACTCATGATCACAGCAAGTTGTGCTTGATCTCTAGAATCCATGTAAAAGCTGTATGTGATGATGTGCTTTTTAATTTGCAGAAGAGAGGAAGACAGACTTGGTGGTGGTGGTGGGGTTCATCACTTAGCTAGCCTAACCAAATCAGCAAGCCTTTTGTTAGCCTAAGCAAACAGTAAACCACAGGTTAGCCTCTGAGGAATCCTGTCTCCAAAGAGAAAGTGAATGGAAACTGAAGAACAGAGTTTGTTACATACACACATACACACACACAGTCACAGTCACACACACACACACACACACACACACACACACACACATACACAGAGTGAGAGAGAGAGAGAAAGAGAGAGAGAGAGAGAGAGAGAGAGAGAGAGAGAGAGAGAGAGAGAGAGAGAGAAGAACTAATAGATTGGTAGATTGGTGATAGATGGTAGATAGTTAGACAGACAGGCAGATTAGAAAGTAAGAAAGCCCTGGGTCTGTGATCTATGCTATTTGCAACCAGATAGCTTGGGACACTATCTTAGTCAAGAACTTCGGCTCTGTTAATGAGATACAGACAACTTGACAGAAGAAAGGATTTGTTTTGGTTCCTAGTTTTAGAGACTTCATTCCGTGGTTTGCCTGCCTCCATCGAGGGTTGGAGGGGTGCCATGATGAAGCAGGGCTTAACGGCAGCAGCATGAGGTTTCCACTGAGGAGGACGCTTCTTACCTCATGGCCTCTTTGAAGCTGGTTTGGGTAGAAATAAGCCCTATGGTCAAGACCACAGTTCAATGGCCTACTTCCCCCAAGACCCTTCTACAACCCCAGGGCTTCCCAATAATCTGTTAAAGCCTAAAACTTCCCCTTGGTTAATTCATGGATAAAGACAGGGCCCCCCCCCCCCCCCCCGTAATCCTTTCTTTTCAAAAACAACTATCAGTACTTTCCGGGGAGCTGAGACTAGCGCTCAGGGCTAGCACACCTGCGTCAGAAGTCCCATTGTGTTAAAACTGTTGCTATTTCTGTGTCTGTGGGTACCCTAAATTGGGATATTTATTAAACATCTCAGTGGTTAGGGAAGAAAAGGAAAAACTCTGAAGGTCTCTGCTCTAAGCTGACATTATATTCCCAGAAGGTTTTAAGCTGATAAACTGTATAGAAAAAAAACTAAAATCCTACTCTGAAACAGCAGTGTGACTTCTGTCCTAGAAGAGGAGCTGTGAGTGAGAAAGTCCATTCCAGAACCATTAACTTCAGTAACCAGAAGAGTGGTTCCCCCCCTTCATGAGACAGGATTTCATGTAGTCATGTGCTTCAGGTTGGCCTGGAACTTTCTATTGAGGCTCGTCTTTGTAACGTGTTTGAACTGGGAAATAGAGACACATGGTTCCTGTTCAAACCACCGAGTGTCTGTCTATCAGCACAGCTCATTTCCTCCTTTTCATTTTAGCCCAATATCCCAGCCCTGGGACGGTTCTGCTGCCATTCAGAGTGGGTCGTCCCATGCTCACTTAAGCCTTTCTGGAAACACACTCAACCCCATAAGGTGTAAGTTTAGATTGATCATCCCAGTGACTCGGACGGGATCTCAGGTACTGTAAACCAGATATAGGATGTAGAGGCTGCTTTTCCATAGTCTTGGAGGCGAAAACACACCCAAGCAGATAGTTAGAATTAAACAATGATAAGCCAAAACTCAAGTGGATAAGAAAGCCTGAATATTTGTTAAACATGAAAACCATGTCCATTTTAAAACGAGGAGAAAAATTATGTGGTCATACTTTGAAGGACTTGGCGTACTGATATCTTTTGGGTTAAAATCAAATGCCTATGGAATGGAGTGTAATTAGACGCTCTGACTTATCTGCTTCTAGAGTGAAGTTTATATAATAATCCTTTTGAAAACATAAAAAAAGGGTCCAGGCTTACACGACATTTTAGCACTTACTAAAAGGGAACCATTGGGTATGGATTTCCCATAACTTAATCCTTCTGCCCAAGAATGCCTTGGATGAAATTCATCCTGTAAGCCTTAAGTCCTATAGGCATCATAAAAATTGATGATTTAGAACTTATATTCTAGACAGAGGGTAGCATTGCAGTTAAAGACTATTAACTGTTGGCTTGATGTCACAGCATATCCAGTACCAAAACTTCCAGATGACAATCTGCTTATTACTTTCACTACTAAGTGATAGAGTATGACTCTTTGTCTCTATCTTGTCTCTCTGTCTCTGTCTCTGTGTCTGTGTCTGTCTCTGTCTCTGTCTCTCTGCAATTAACAGTTCTCTGTTTTCTCTAGGTTAAAGTTTGAGTCACTGAGTTGGTATACTTTACATATTGTCCAGTGAAGCCTTAGGCATACTGGATGGCTACCCCTTGTCTCTTCTTGATGAATCAGTTGAACCACTCTTAGATTTCCTACAGAGAGAACAAAGGGATTTGAAGACTTGGTGAAATCTACCTCAACGAAACAAAGGCCCAATAAGGAGGTTCCATCCTAGGATGAGGAATTGTTTTAGGCAGAGGGTTATGGTTATTACTAGATCCTACGTTATGTTGCCAACTCACTGAAAATATGTTAGTTATTCTTGTTACTGTGACAAGATACCTGAAAAATGAAACCACCTTCAAAGGGCTGGATTCTCCCCAGTTGATCACTACAGCTGGATCTCATGGAGGCATTTTCTCAACCGAGGCTCCTTCCTCTCTGTGATTCTAGTTTGTGAGCAGTTGATGTAAAACTGGAGAGTATATCTGTGCGATCCTAGGAGAAAGCAAGCATGGGACATTGAACACAAAGCTCCTTGTCCCTATCTGGGGGCTTTTAAAGCACATCTTAGTTTCGTGGAGACCATCCTTTGGATCTAAAAATCCAAAGCTAGGCTCATGTCAGAAGACCTGCACTGTCCTTTATTTTACATACTATTGTTTCTCAGAACTGGAGCCCCATCAAATTGCTCAGTTGAAATTAGTGTTCATGGTGGAGGTCCTCGGAAGTGGGGTGTTGGGGCGGTGATTGGGTCACAGAAACAGATGGTTTTACACACTCTTGTGTATTAGTTTTTGCTTTCATTGCTGTGACTAAATGTGCACATAAGTAACTTAGGGAGCATGGGTGATTTTATTATGCGCTCAGAAGGGTTAGACTGTCATCACAGGGAAGGATCAGCAGTGTGACTCACTCTCAGAAACGGATTTTTCCTCTATTCCCCACGAGGGCTGTTATATTCATAGGAGACACATAAAAGGTAACAACAAAAAGAATAATAAAAAAGCTAGAACATTATAAAACTTTGATCTCTTCAAAAACAATTACAGTCTCGATGATGTGGAAGTCTTGGTGGTTGGCTACCATAGTCTTGTGGGCATAGGGCTATGATAATACTCTTTTTTTATGCCAAACAAAACTGTGTAACAAGAGTTCTATCCTGGCCATCTGATGAACAGTAAATTGGTTTATTGTAATGATGACATCATATAATAGCAATAGAAGAAGACCAGCAAGAAGGCTTGTAACCCTTCATGAGATATCTGGTCCAAAGAATTCTATAACTACTCAGATGGGAGGTTTAACAGGGATACCTTTAAGGTTCCCTGAACGGGGACTTGTAAAGTCAAAGTAACAGGTCTATTATTTCATCTCATGTTCTTCACCAGTGTTGAGGTTGTACTTTCCGGGCTCTTTGGGCTCTGGTGAAAATAGTAGTAGTTTTTTTCCCCTAATTTTGCTTTCTATAGTTTCAGTAAGTCATGGTTTAAAATAATTCATGAAAAGACCAGCAATGAACAATCTATGTATCACTGTTTCGTTGATGGTTGTGAGGCTTCCTGTTCCAACCCTCTCAGCATTGAGTCACTTCTCCATGAGGTCTATCTGCTACGCTGCACATGCTATCCACACATTAGTCTAGTAGGGTTATCGGATTGGGCTCCTTAACCATCCAGTGCTGAAGTTTTTGTGCTCAAGTAACCCTTGTTTTAACTAGTAATGACCCTCAAAGCACAGGAATACCAATATTTTCAATTTGTGTACAAATTAGAAGTATATACTTGTGGGAAACATCATCTGAAACCTTTTCCATGTGACAGCAGGATGTTACACTGGAAATCACAGCGCCCAGTTTATAATTCAACTCTCATAGGTAGACACGTAAAAGAGATTTTGGTATATGTAGGGTTGTGTACTATTCAGTTTCAGGCACTGTGGTGGTGTGAATAGAATGGCACCAGACACTCAAGTGTTTGAACTTTTGGTACATAGGCAGTGGTGCTATTAGGAGGTGTGTCCTTGTTTGTGTAGATGTGGCTTTAGTGTGTCTTTGAGGATGGGCTTTGAGTCCTCATATGCTCAAGACAGGCCCAGTGTGACATCATCTCTTTCCGTTGCCTGCAGATCCGAATGTAGAACTCTCAGTTACTTTCCAATTCCATGTCTGCCTGCATGGCACCATGCTTCCTACCATGACTATAATGGACTAAATCGATGAAACTGCAAGCCAGACCCAATTTAATGCCATTACAAGAGTTGCTGTGGTCATGTGTCTCTTCACAGCAATAGAAACTCTAATTAAGGCAGGCACCCATTAGGATTTTTATTCTGTATGGATTAAAGGAGATCATGTACTTTAATGTGTATACGAGGTGACGAGAAAGGTTGAGTTGAAGGGGCATAGCAAAAATAACTCTTCAGAAGTCCCATGTGGTATTATAAGCATCTCTGCCTTTTGATTGTGTGATAGGCAAGACCCTAAGATGTTACCTGCAGGTGGATAGAGAAAATTCTAGGTGGACTTTATGGCGAGCATGTGGAGAGGACTTTAGATTTAAAATTGTAAATTCTGAAAAGATCAATGCCTCCTGCAAATAGTATCTTTGGTTATATGCTAACATCAATAAACTATGATCTGCCAAAGAAACATATAAGAAATAGGTAACAGCATGTAGGCCTCTGTCTTCAATGCTGACAGACATGACCATTCTGAAAGATGGCTCCCCATTCTCAGATCATATCACCAGTTTTTATAAACATGTTGACAAGAATAGGTGCCACGCTCAGGGCCATCGGCAGGGCTTCTTCTCTTTGTGATTGAACTATAACTACAAATCTTCTAATGTTCTGGCTCCAGAAACACAAAAACCAATTAACCCTCAATGTTATACCATCTCCTGAGAAAGCCAATCAGCCATATAGTGACAATATCATTACCTGCTTCGGCCTTTGGACATGTTGGAAATTATCCTTAGTGAATCAAGTGATGGGGTCTAAGTCCTACTGTCATATCTTATGCCAGACAGAAGGTGCCACTTCTAAAGTGGCCTGGTCTTGGCACAGTGAAGCACTTAACTTGATGATAATATTTTGTGAGGATTGGGAGCTCTCTTCTAGAACATTCTATGCCATTGTCATGTGATTATTTTGCTGTCGTTTACATGTAGACTACACAAGGTGAAAAACCAAGGGTTTAAAGTCAGACTAAGCATGTGTATATATTTTCTATTGCTGATGTAATAAATGTCAAAATAAACAAATGAATAATGAAGTAGGGTAGTGGCTTAAAGCAATTTCCATTCTTTTACTCATGTTACTACTCTGTGGAAATCTGACAGTCTCATCTTGTTCTGAGTCTTGCAAAGCAGAAATGAAGGTCTGATCGATCCTATACAACTTTCTGTAGGTTCTAGGGATGGATAAATATTCAAGCTCGCATAGACGGAGGGCTGAATTCAGTTCTTGGCACATTGAACTTTTTAGCTTTAGGAAGGTCTCTAACTTATTGCTGCCCATTCACTGGGCCTGTTCTTTTCTTCTCGAGATGTTCTGCATCCTGCCTCACTCTTCCTTCTTCCCCAATTAAGAGGCAGTGGGCCAAGCCCCACTCAAATTGGAAAACTGTTTTCTGCTTTTAAAAGTTTGTCTGATTAGATTGTCTCCCTCCCAATTAATCCAGAGTAAGTTCTGTCTCTTCACCTTTGTAATATCTCTGAATGAAGTGTCTTTTGCAGTGCTATATTATATTTACAGGGTGCAGAATGTGAATGAAGAAGTCACTCTGATACAAACTCATGGTCTACTGCCTCTCACAGTGAGTTCTGGGAGAACCATGGGCCCTGTCCTAGAAACCTGGGGGCCCCAGGTACAAGAGGACAAACACTTCTACCAGGGGATATATCCTAAGTTGCAACTCTATACTACTGGAATCAGCAATTGATTATATAGAATGTCCTTCCCTGATAGGATGACCTTGATCTAATGAACTGCAAAGCTCAGAGAACTGACAACAACAAAAAGCTTTAGTGTTGAACCTGTAAGCACTACTATATTGTTAGCAAGCTTTTCCAGCTGCCAAAGACAGGGGCTGAGGCAGGGATCTCCTGTCTTCTCAGTTATTTGCGGGGAGGTTGAGAAGAAGGTGTGATCTGATAAGCTCCATGAATGTTAGCAGGGAGGGGTTCCATCAAGACTCAGGGAGAAGGCATTCCAGACATAGCTTCTGTCCTGGGAATGAGAAGATGAAAGGACTGACTTGCTTCCCTATCTAGTTGAAGAGCCATTGCAGGGTGAGGGAGGAAGAGATAGAAAGGGAGTATCCTGAGAACTGAACCCAACTGTGAACTCCACGCTGAAGCCCTTGACATGTAGGAGAATTTAAAGATACTCCAGGATTTCTGTAATTAGTGGAAATTGATCCAAGCTGTGGGGGGCAGAGATAATTCAGACGCAGAACTTATAACTGACATTTGAGGAAACATACAGCCATGTTTTACTGGGATGTTTTTCTGTCTGGTTAAATGACTGAGAAGCAGAGTTGGGAGAGTGAGTTAGGAAGGAAAAGAAAATCACAAGAGTTGAGGAGAATTGCGTCGAACCTTGAATTAGTTATGTATCAGAGTCTAAGTATCAAAGAAGTTAAAATTGTCTTTTTCCCAAAGCTCTATCCACCAAAGCTATTCTATTTTCACGAAGATGATTTCTCTTCTTTGACTCCAGTAATATTATATTTTTATTTTTTTGGAGGAGCACATTATAAAAAGTAAAATCACTCAGTAGCATTTCAGTAAGTTGACCTAAAGGTTCAGATGTTTATCAACAATGGTAGTAAAGATTTTCCTCTACACATCTTACTTTGATCTCAGTTTAGGATATAAGTTCTTTTCTTTTTTCTTTTTTTTTTTTTTTGAAAAGAAGTACAAAGGCCTCATCCCTTCAATTGCAAAGAAAAAAATATGTAAATATTGTATGTACAATACATAACCATAAGGCAATTTCTAACATATAGAATCATCTCAATACATGTAAAAGAAATCATCCATCTTTAATGAATGTGTTATTTTGTGTCTAAAACTCTTTTGTGTTTGTGTACATACAGATGTATATTATCTGCCCATGAAGGTTGGGAGGCCATGAAGGCTTTGGAACTGGGGTTCTTTACATGTGATTATGAGCTATCATGTGAAAGCTGGGAATATAACCAGGTCCTTGGGAAGATTAGCAAGTGCTCTTAACCCGTGAGCCATCTTTTCACCTCCAGTATGTGACTATTGCCTCTGGCTTTCTGTGCCTTTCTACATAAGTGGTCATTCTTCCTGATATGAACAACAAAGAAAACAGCTCTCAACGAAATCTTAAAAGACTCATCATATTTGTTTTCCAAAACCAAGCTAATTTTTTGAAAATACTTTTCATTCTGTGGAAACAGCCTATCAAGGGAGTGCTAATTACCTAGTCAGCTCTAAGTCTTATGACACCGAAATCTGGTGTGGGATGCCCATGACAATCTGCTTGGAGAATTCTGAAAGAATCTCCAAGCGACTCGGAACAGCACCTATGTGGCAAAACTGAGGCAGGTATTCACTTCTGATTCCTTGTGGATGGAGCCAGCAGTCAGTCAGTAGCGTGTTCCTAAACCAGTGTATTAGGGAATCTGAAAAGAAAAACAGGGGCTAATGAAAGGGACAAAGCATCTTTTAAACAGTGACTTTTAAACACAAGAATGTCGTTTATGATAATGGATGATTTTCTCAGACCTCTGCAGAGTCCTTGTGTATCTGAGAAGCAGTTTTGTGCTTTGATGAACCCTCTCTTCTGGGTGTCTGTCCCCATCCCTATCAATTCTGAGGAGAGGGTAAGAGCTTTTGAAAAATTGTAACTTTCAAAGATAAGAATTTTTAGTAGCTGATCAAAATTAGCCTAGATCTCTTTGAAAAAAAAAAAAAAAGCAAACTTAGTTTAGAATTGTTTTACTTGATAACCAAGCAAGGCTGGAATAGCATTTAACAACGAAAACAACTTGTTATTTTTTTTAACCTTTATTTGACCACCAGTGACCATTTCCATGAACTAAAAGTGCAATTCAGAAACTTAAAAAATTAAAGCCAAGTTTTCATAAAATCAAACAGTAGAGGGGACAGTGGTTGAAAAAGTTCAGATAATTTTATTCTGCATTTTACTCTATCTCACTAGTAGAAACTATGAAACAGGCGATTAAGGAAAGAAGTCAGAGGGTGTTGGGTGCAAGTCACTAAAATTTCCTGTTGTCAAGCTTGACAACCTGTTTGATCCCTGGAGCCCACATGGTGATAGGTGAGAAATGGTTTGTGTAAATGGTCCTCCGACCTTCACTTACGTGCTGTTCACATGTAAACTACATCATGAATGAATGAATGAATGAATGAATGAATGAATGAACATGAACAGTAATAGAATACACCAATGAAGGATAGTGGTAGATGCTCTATACTGAACTCCCTCTTTTCTAAAGGTACATTGATGTCTTATATGTGTCATTTCGCTGATTTCTGGGAAACACTAGAGTGTAGGTTTCGAAGAACAGAGATAATTTTACCTGTTTTGATCATTCAGGTATACTTGTAATTTTCCAGATCAGCAAGCCACTCAAAATACTTTAGATTCATCAGAAGCATTTGCCAAGTCTTGATAAATAGAAAATTTCTCTGTGAGAGGTTCTGTTGGGTTCCCCTATTTCAGACAAAGACACAACAGCAAGGAAATGAATTGCGGTTTCAGAGGGTACCTGAGAGAAGGAAGGGCTTGCTGCTCTACCCATTGTGCAGTACCATCACGCACAGAGGAGCAGAAAGTACAGCAACAGTGACAGACTGGGCTCACGATCATATTTTATATTCATTTTGTTATCCGTGAGGAGCCTAACTTTCACTTAACCTCGTCAGAGTGGTTCTTCCTTGGTCTTCTCACTTCAAGGCCTTCAGGAAAACTTAACGTTTCTGTCATCACTGACAAAATCTCATTGAACACAAAGTGGATGAAGCTTCCGGGAACCATGCAGCATCACAGGGTACCCAGCAGGTCGAGGCCTCCAGGCAAACATCATGACCAGGGAGTGAACAACACTGGTCCTGCTTCCTTGACCTTCGCGTAACTCCTCAAGATTTGGTTTTACCAGTGTGATATAAAAAGAAGCTCTCAGAAGGACTGTTGAAATGATGATTAATATTTTGAAATTATTTTAAGTGCCTCAAAGGCAATTAAAAAAAAAAAAAAACACTTCTTCCTCCATTGCATTGAGCAGTTCCCTGTGAATGGGAAGGCAAATGCACTTTTCATTTCTTTCTTCTTTTTTTGTTTTTTTCCAAAAAGAGCTCTGGCAAAGTTTTATTAAGGGAAAACTTTCTTGTTTACTTCTCAGCAGTCTGTTCTGGCTTCTAATGCTTTCAGAATCACCTGGGTCGGTGACAGCCCGTGTGCGCACTCTAGTATTTTCCACACACTGAGCCCAATTCAACATTATTGCCACTGTAGTGATGGACACCAGTTCTAGCCAGCATGGCGTAGTATTCTATTTCAGATTTCCTCAAAGTTGGGCAGTTGTTGGTGAGGATAACCAACTTTTCTGTGCCTTGTCTGATCATCTTCAGAGTCTGTTTGTACCCCAGCACGTACATCCACTTTTCATAACAAGCCGGAGCCTAGAGTTGATCAACTCCAGAGACTTTTTCGTCTTCTCTGCAGCCACCATCTTTTTGCCTTATGTGTGGAACAACCCCTAACCAATATTAGCCACCAAGATGGCCGGGGAGCAAGAAAGGAAGGAGCTCCCACCACAGTTTTCATTTCTGATTCATATGTGGATAACTGCTTGCACTGGTGGCCTTTCTCAATCTTAATTCTCAGCAGTTTATCAAACACACTGCACTCTCCAAATGTCTTACAGGTAAAGTGTTGTGTTTAGTCAAATGTTTAGTCAAAAACACAAAATGGTTCTGAAGCTCATGACTTCAGTACCAACACTTCCAAGCAAATTTCTTCTTTGTGGTGGATGTGACCCATGTTTGTCCTCTTGCTCTGGCTGAGGGAGAATAATCGTCATGTCAAGCTTCTCCCCATATCTGTGGAATGTCACACCTTTGGAAGATGATCCTGATGGCTTTCATTGAAGTGGAACAGACAAGAACTTGCTTGTCTAATGTTCCTAATGAAGAACTTGGCAACTGACCAATACCCAGAAAGCAGATGAACTTTCCTTGATATTGAGTTGGAAGCGGCTGACAGGTTGTCATAAAGAGGCAGAGATTTAAGAGTCATGTCAGGAAAATATGACCAGGGCTGTGTCTGGTTCTCAGAGACCCAGTAACAGATGCGATAGTTCATTCATGCCTCCATATCCAAATATAATAGTTGAATGTAATAAAAGATGAACCTATTTAGTAAGACCATCAATGCATCATCTGAAAAGCAAACATCTTTCAGGTGAGATAAAATCTTGGTGAACCAGTCATAGACTTTCTTCTGCTGCCCCCGTTACTCCAGGGGAACCTGATATAGACAGGGGCTCTGTCTCTTGCTCAACACAGCGGAAGACTGACCGTTCTAAGAACATCATTGTGGCACATGTTCTTCAAATGGAAAGTTATCTGTATTCCTTTAGGGAAAACAAAGCTAAATTTAATAACTATATTGTCATATCTGTGTAATTTGTTTTATTACCTTTTGTTTCAATGCTTGGGTTAGCTGCAGTCTATGGAGAATCTTACTGACGTGTTGAATGTACACAGATGTGTAGAAGATATTTACATCTATTGGGGGAAGTATGGCATCTTCGTTTGTTTAGAAGCCACTAATCAGTTCTACTCTGGTGTTTTGTAGAAGTCTTGTTTCCTTGATCTTACTACAATGAAAGCAATAATAAAACCCTATGGAAAAACCAACTCTTGCAGAGCCCTGGGTCTGGATAAATGTGTTTACATCAGGCCATGTGCTCACTGGCTTAAGTCTCTTATGTCACAGTGTCATATTTAATTTAATTTGAACTTGTACGTTGTCTCCCTAGATTCCTTAATAATTCCTAACAAGAAAACTGCGATTTTTGCTGGTGATATAGGAAATGTATGGACTGGTGGCAGAGTTCACTAGAAGGGTTGTCTAATTTGAGATGCTAGGTTATTTTGGCTAGTTCCCTAAGTACATAATTTTTTCAATTTACTCTACGTTGAGCTCATTGTTTTAGATATGGAGGATGCCAGGAGTGGCAGATTCTGTTCTTGTCTTAGAATAAAAACAGAAAGGAGAAAAATATAAGTTGTAAGAAAGACCCACA
This sequence comes from Micromys minutus, assembly GCF_963924665.1. Lineage (NCBI taxonomy): Eukaryota > Metazoa > Chordata > Mammalia > Rodentia > Muridae > Micromys > Micromys minutus. The sequence continues at coordinate 3,994,908 of NC_137961.1, forward strand.
AAAAAAATGACAGAACAAAGAAAAGAGCAGGCCCAGAACCCCAGGAAACTCTCAGAGCAGGCAGCAGGTCTTCAAATACAGAACTTATCTGGGAATTACTGAGAAAGTCTGGTTTGTTGGCGTGAAGGAGGAGCCAATTTAAGGCTATACCCTGAAAGCAGATCACAGAGCAGACCTTGAAGACCAGCCAGAGTAGTCCTGGTTTTAACAGCAAGGAAGTGGAGAATCACTGAATGTTCTGGATGTGGTTGAAAAGGGTTTGAATCTTGCTTCTGAAGATCTGTCTAGAAGTAACAAACAATATCTAATAATCAGAGTCCACTTCAAGAGAAGACAGAGACTATGGGTATCATTTATCCATCTGTCTGTCAATCTATCAATCTATCACCTGTGATCTATCTAGATCTAACAACACCTATCATTCACGTCCTTAAGTAGTATAGTTCTTGTAATTTATTTTTTCAAACAAACTCAATTTATTAGCTCACATAATTAGTATATCTAAATGGGGTGTCCCAGGTGAGATGCTTCCTCTACCTTCCATATCTCTGTCCTCAGCTTTGTGCCCTGCTGGATAACTTCAGCGCCTTCTGGGTTATTTAGACTCCTTCATGGATGACTGCATCAGTAGATAGCTGTCTAACTTTTTTCTGACACTCAATTGTGGACATAATCATTCTCTTTTTAAAAAAAATCTCTCTCTCTCTCTCTCTCTCTCTCTCTCTCTCTCTCTCTCTCTCTCTGTGTGTGTGTGTGTGTGTGTGTGTGTGTGTGTGTCTGTCTGTCTGTCTGTCTCTCATCTTAAGACAAAAGTGCTCCATTATAGAAAAGAGCCACCATACACATAATGTCTCAGTTTTCCAACTTTGGGATAACATCTCTCTTCAAATGTGAGCCTCTTTGCCTAGGATGTGAAGATAATAATGCAGCAGAATTCCTGTGGCTTATCTGAGAAAAAGGAGGAGGTCCTCACATGTTCATCTTTTATCCTGCACCGCTTTCCTCTGGCTCCCTTCCAGACTCCACACGTGCATAGTTTCTGGCTTATCTTCCCGAATAACTTTTAACATTCTGTGTGTGTTAAAAGAAAACACAAGGATGTCAAAAATAACTGAAGCATAGAACATTAATAGAAACAAGATAACTGTATCGATCCTGTGCAGGGCAGGGTGTCGGTCATGGACTTTCTCAAGCTCTGGTTTCAACGTTTCAGTGTCTTCAGGGATTGAAAATGTTCAGCCGAGAAGAGACTGGAACACCTGGAAGCTGGCTCGACACAGAACAGGGCACTCAACTCAACTCTCAACAAAGAGACGACTCTAAAGAGTAAGCTGATGAGACAGGGAGGGATGTAAGAACCTGCACACTCACTACAGGCTCATATGTTTCATAAATAAAAAAATTTGGCATGATCAGGAGAACTGGGAGTTGGACTTTTAAACAAATTTTTCTTGTGCCTATTTCTACACTTTGTCAATGACATTTTTTTTTTATTATTATTCCTCTCTTTCTATTACTCTGGAAATTTTGGAGTCTGATATTCTGGGTGTGTGGGTGGGGTGTGTATAATGAAGCAACTTGGTGGGAAGAGAACCCGGGTGTCTTGTATCTGCAGAGAAATCCATGGATTTCTAAATTTGCACAATCAGTAATGCTCCATTTCAGAATAAACAACCAACAATTGCTGCCAGTAGATACAAGGCAGAACGCACTTCTCATGCTGATGCCTGAATTATATGAGCCCACTCCATAACTCTTTTACTCGGTCATATAATAATCCACAGAAAGCTCTCTTTCTTGCCTCTTCCTCCTCTTCTTTTCCTCCTCCTGCTCCATCTCCCTCTCCTCTTTCCTCATTTTACATTTTATTTATGTATGCTGAAGGCCATGTATGGAGGCCAGAAGACAAAAACTGAGGTTGGTTTTCTCCTTACATGATGTGGGTCCTGGAAACTGAGTTCAGGTCATTTGTCTTTGTGGCAAGAGCTTTACCCACCGAGCCATCTTAATTTAATTTCAATAAGGTTGTTTCTTCCTCAGTGTATCAAAGAGTGGATGCTTTCTTAGTTTAGCTACTTGTGAGACTTACAGTTTTGTATTAACCTCTTCTTGCTGTGGACGGTCCTGCTCAAATAGTCGTATGAAGGGTCCCACTTGTGAGGATGACAGAGCTAGGCAAACAGACTATATTAATAGAAAATTTTATTTGGAAAATATCCCGGGATCATCTGCCTGAATGTCTGGACTTAGCAGAACACCGAAGGATAAACATCTTGCTATGTACTCTTTTCATATGGGAGTTTGATTATGTACAAATAGTCTCAATAGGAAAATAGATTTGAATATTAATAATAAAAATATAAAGACTTTAAAAGCTACTGATTGATATGTGTGTGGTATCATGATTTCCTTTCCTTTTTTTTTTTTTTAATAGTGAGATGAACCAGGGCTCACTGGACTTAAATAGAAAACCATCTGTGGACAATTTGCGACAGTGATCACATGACAGCCCTAAAGCAGTTCACACTTGTTCAGGCTACAGTGTGTTTCCATCTCTCTAAGTGGCCAGTGTGTGTCTGATGAGCAGTCGCATTGAAAATGGTCTCCATTGTCCCTAAGGCTTTGTGTTCTCCGCTACCTTAGCATAATTAATACCTTCAGTATAAATCGCCAAGTCTTCAGAAAAGTTTGCCTGCTTTGCAAAGCTACACTTTCAATTATGTGTTAAATCAGGCGCATATCGAATAGGGACCTAGCAGGTGGTGACTGAGCATCTCTGGTCCTTCTGTTCAGAAACAGCTCTCTGACCAGAGCATCGCTCTCTTCCAGGGTTCTTTCTAATATGCTGTGTTGCAGTTAAGTCCCGGTTCTTCCTCCCAACCCCGTGCTCCCAGCAATAATGCTCAGACTCAAATTTACAAATACCTTAGCCATATAGCTAGGTTCTTTCCTGACTCCATCATAACTAAGGATACCCATTTATCGTAACCTACATTCTGACGCGCGGCTACTGACCTGTGCTCATGCCTCCTACGTGCTCCATCTCCCCTTGCCTGGCTCTACCCAAGATTTCTCGCTCCTCCTGATGTCCCTCCCACCTTCATTTAATTAACAGGTGATGCATTCTTATAATACACAGGACATTCTCTCTGTAATGCTGGGTGTTTCGAATCAATTTTATGAAAGTCTTTTTAAGAAAAAAAAGAAGAAAAGAAAAAAAAGTCTTTTCAATGAAGCTGGCGTACAAAGGAGACACCATGTGTGGAATAAAATTCCATCAAACCGTAGTCAAGAGCATTTGATGTTCAGCTTCTGAGACTCCGAGATAAGAGATCTGGACAGAGTTTGAGGGAGCCCTCTGATGCTTTATTTTTTTTAGGTATCAGGTCTTCGAGCATTAACTTTGGGATGAAAGCATCATCTGTTTTAGTGAGTGTTTTAGCTGAAGTATTACTATTGCACTCTCCCTAAAAGGACCTAAAACGAGGCAGGTAAGTTCAAGGAGACAGGAGGACCAAAATAATCTATGCAGATTGTAAGCAGTCAGGATCCCAAGGTTAAATATCTGTGTTTATGAATTGACATTAGATCATACCTGGCCAAGCTGAAAGTGTTCCAATTACACACACATTGTCCTTATGATCATCAGATAATTTTGGTGGCGTAGTCTAAATCTTGAAGCACTTTGGCTCTTCCTATAACAAGGCACTATGTAATTTCCTTGGCCCACTTTGCTTCTCTTCAGAGGCAGAGGATTCAAATGCAAAGAGACCTGGTGTTTAGTTACCTTGTACCTAAGCCACAGATCTCAGGAGAAGGCTGTGCTGATAGCCTTAAGAAAGTCTGAGTTATGTGTATTTTAAAAGCCCACGATGCTCCAAAGCACTGTGTAATTATTCTACTTTTAGTACAGTGATGGGGAGAGGATGGGGGGAGGGATACAGTGGGAGATGCTGAATGATGGGGAAGCTTTGCACACTCCCAGAGTTCCTCAGGAAGAACCTGTCACCAGCCACACAGTTAGTGACTTTCTTTCAGGTGGCTGAATGGGGTGAGCACAGTTCTCTCTCCTATCACTTTTAGACATAAGCTGCCATAAAATGCTCACCTCCATGGGAGAAATGTAAGCACACTGTGTGCTTTCTGACTACCCTCCCCCCCATTTCCTTTTCAATATAGATGACAGACAGGTTACCAGGTAATCTAATGAGTAGAACCTCATTTAAAATTAATGTAATGAAGCAAAATGATTTGTAATTATACATTTACTCAAGATATTACAAACACGACTTTTGTTATGACAAAATGAAAGTAAGCATTCAGAAGGAGACCTAACTCCTAACCCTTCCTAAAAGCTCTCTCTCTGACTGATGGATAGCTAAATCTTACCTCCATGAGAAGTACCTCATTTCAGGAAGACAGATGTGCCAGTACAGGAAGTTCCATTAGTGCAACCAAATAGGTGTAGCAAGAAACATGAAACACATTCCTAAAGGTGTGGGTGTGTGGGTGACACCCTCATAGAAGTGGGGGGAGGGAGATAGAGAGGATGGAGGGCGAGTCCAGGAAACGTGATAACATTTGAAATGTAAATAAAATATACCCAATAAAATCAGTAAAAAAAAAAAAAAAAAGAAAGAAAGAAAGGAAGAAAGAAAGAAAGAAAGAAAGGAAAGAAATGGTGGAGGAACAGAGAGATGCTTAGCGGCTAGAGAGGCATACACGGCTCCCTGTGTTTGATTCCTAGCACGTCAGGTGACGCACAGCAACTGTAACTCCTATTCCAGAGGCTCTAACACCTCTGGCCTCTGCAGGCACCTGTATTCATGTGCACACACATGACTAAAAATGTAACTATGAAGACATGACATGTGTTATTCAATCGCCTACTTAAAAGTCTTAATATATTGGAGCAGAGATTCCAAACGGAGCTTTCTTTTGTCATGTACTGAGTATGTGAAATATTCTGTATATTTGGAACACACTAGGTCCTCAGGAGGCCTGACTGGAGTGAGCTGTTGGCTCTGGGAAGTGTGTGAAGTATTAGAGAGCATGGAGTCTCATCCTAGATAGGGTGTGTTACAGGAACTGGAACCCATACCTTAGTGCCATAGGCCTGGCTCCAAGGTAACCCGAGACAAAGAGCAGCCATGGGGGTCAGCAGGTTAAATCCAGGGGTGGTTAGAAAATGGAAGGCACACACGCAAAAGTGCTTCATGCTTTCCAGTTAAAAGAGCCATGCAGAGTGAGTGCTTGCCATGTTGTTATCTAGGGGCCTCTCAGGATTTGCACAACTTCTGGCTGGGCCACATACTGACGACTGGGAAAACGACCTGGGAGATTCCTGTCACGTCGTCTTTCACTGTCCATGCAGGACATGAAGAACTTTGGCTCCGATGGTATTTTCTCTAAGCTCTGATTTCATAGCTGTTGTCCTCTCAAAACAGGGCCCACCGAGGTAGGCAGGGACATTTGAAATATTCTCCTTGCTGTCTAACCTTCCGATGTTCTGGAGTGTCCCCGCAAGTCCCACATGTTGAAGATTTTGTCCGCAGACTTGTACTCTTGAGGAAGTGCTGGGAGTTTGAATGGTAGGGCAGAGGGAGAAGCTTCCGGCCATTCGTGTTAGTGCTCTTGGGGACTGTCCTCTACCTCTGGCTTCCTGCCTCAGGAATAAAGCACCGCTGTGTCTCATGCTGCAGGTCCTAAGTGATAAAGCTACCGACCCAGGACTAGAACTTGCAAAAGTGTGGGTCAAAACAATCCTTTTCTGTTCATGAATTTCTCACCTCAGGAGTGTTTTATACTGATAGAAATATGACCAACGCATGGCCCTACCTGGGCTCTCATGGACTGATAAGGAAAAAAAAAGTGGAATTTTAGAATATACTAGTCCATATGAAATAGAGAGACGTCTGAGGAAAGAAGAAACTATCAGTGTTGGAAAATGTTTAGCCTTTGGAACTCTTTGTTGTATTTAAGTAGACAATGTCTACTTTAATAACGAAATTGTAAAAAAATAAAAAAAAATCCAGTCTCCCAAACCTTGTAGGCATTTTAAAGATAATCTTCAGTTCATTTCCTAGAATGGTATTACCAGCAACTTGCATTTCCCTGGCTTAATTATTTCTCTATCTCTCTCAAAGACTTAAAAAAATTGTGTGTGTATGTGTGTGTGTTTGTGAGTGTGTACTGTGCATATGTATGTTTATGTATGTGTGTGTTGTATATCTGTATGTGTTTCTCTGTGTGTATTTGTATGGATGTTTGTGTATGCCTCTGTATGAATGTTCATGAGTAGACATCACATGTGTGTGGGGCCTAAGGAAGCCAGGGAAAGGCATCAGACCTCCAGAAATTGAGTTGAGGTGGTTGTGAGCTGCCCGATGTAGGTGCTGGGAACCCGGTGTGGACCCTCCGAAGAACAGTTGCACATTCTAACTGCTGAGCCGTCCATCCCTTGCCTTCTCTTTGCTGCACTGCATTCGCTTGTGCTTGAATTGTTCAGGGGCATTCTTTGTTTTTAATTTGTGAGTATAGGTTTTGAATTGGTCTAAAGATTTCTAGGTATGGAATCATGCCATCAGAAGAAGACAGGGTTTAAGATGAGAGGGGAGTATAACGGGCCTAAATACGCTCCACTATAGACGTCACGCCTTTGAGCAGGCACTGCAGTCCTCTGCAGGGACAGCACGTGTGAGCAGCCTTAGTCTCGTTTCCTAACATACTGTCTGGTCCTCATCAGCTCTCTCCTGCTGTGTACTTAATGGATAACCACCAAAGGTGTCACTACTTCCTTCCTTCCTTCCTTCCTTCCTTCCTTCCTTCCTTCCTTCCTTCCTTCCTTCTCTCCCTCCCTCCCTCCCTCCCTCTCTCCCTCCTTCCTTCCTCCCTCCCTCCTTCTCCCTTCCTTCTTTCCTTCTCTCTCTCTCTCTCTCTCTCTCTCTCTCTCTCTCTCTCTCTCCTTCCTTCTGTCTGTCTGTCTTTCCCTCCCTCCTTCCTTTCTTTCTTTTTTTCTATTGGACTTTTCTTTACTTACATTTCAAATGTTATCCCTTTTTCTAGTTTCCCCTCTGGAACCCCCTATACTTTCCCTCCTCCCTCTGTCTCTATGAGGGTGCTTCCTCACCCACCCACTCACCCCTCCAATCTCCCTGCCCTGGCATTTCCCTACACTGGGGCATTGAGCCTTCACAGGGCCAAGGGCCTGGGAGAATTTTTCTTAACTGGAGCCTCTTAAGAAGTTTATTTGCTTCAAATTTCTAAAACTAAAACCATTAATGAAGAAATTTTAAAAATTATAAAATTTACATGTTTTAGATAAGTACAAACATAATGGATCAGTCCATATTTTTTTCTTTTTCTTTTATTGAACTGCATTATGTACATTATATATTTATTTGGCAAAGTAATCTAAGCTTCAAGATGAAATAAATGAAATTGTAAAGTCTGTAAATTTTAAAAATATTACATAGATGTCATTTAACTAATTCAGATCTTTATTAAGCCAGTGACCCAGTAAAGCTAATTTTAATAATTTTTACAGGCGTTTTTGCATTCACTTTTCTTATGGTTAGCATAATGTCAAGAACTGAGTGATTGAAAATCCTCCAAAATATAATTGAATTCTCAAGAAAATTAAAAAAAAAATCCTTTGTTAGACTGTGCTTACTCATTAGCTTAGAAATACCAGCCAGGTAATTGTAATAGGCAGCTACTTTCATAGATACCTTTGGAAAGATTTCCTGAACCTTCTCAATCACCCACATGGGGAAGAGGGCAGGGTAAGCTTGCCCTGCGGGTATTTGGCCTAGTAGTCCTTGATTATTTTCTGGTTGGCTGAAGTTCTACATAAAATAGGAGCTACTTTACATTTTAAATGTTTGCATATTTTGTTTGTTAAGTGATAAAATACATAAAATCAAAATCTCTGATAGAACACTTTGAGTGTAGAGTTGTAGTAATTAGAGAGTGGATGGAAAAAAAAAATCAATGTTAAATTTAGCTGGAGACTGCTTTGTCAATTCCTCCTTGGAACAATTACTGAGTGTGTAAGCAGCAGGCACCACCACCATGTTCATGGGGTGAGTTGGCTGGAATGCACTGGCTCGTTGCACCAGCTAATTTGTACTGGAATGCTCTAGACCATGATTGAGTGTGATTACAGAACACATAATTAACATCAATGACTGCAAATTCAATTGTCAACAATTGTAGATTATGGGCAGTAGATAATTAAAGTGTAATTAATGACCTAATTAAGATGTCAGCAACAGGAATGTTTTGTACATCCACTGGTAGCTAATGCATTCTTTGTCCTAACACATGCGAATTCTTGATGGAGGAACAAAAGTCTCTAATGGCAAACATCTATGCTTTGTGACATGGACAGAATCACTCTGGGGACTGTAGGTGCTCTGATGTTCAAAAGAGGTCAACTAGCACATGTGAACACAAGAGCACAGGGACACTCATCAACAAATGGATTGAGCCAGTGATATTGTTTGGTTTAAGTACTTTACAAGCAGGGTAGTGGTGGTGCACACCTTTAATCCCAGCACTGAGGCAGAGTCAGGCAGATCTGTGAGTACAGGTCCAGCCTGGTCTACAGAGTAAGTTCCTGGACAGCCCGGGCTATTTAGAGAAACCCTATTTTGAAAATAAACAAGCAATATTTTTTCTATGTAGGATGGTTCTTTCTTCACTTACTAACTTACACACACACAGACACACACACACACATTTTTGTCACTGATTTCTGAAGTGTTCTTGGTCAAAGGACATTTGGAAAACTAGTGGGCAATGGTACTACTCTATTTAGTAGCAGATGCTAAGTTTCTAGCCCATTGACTTCAATTCTCTGAGTATTCATTGGAAAGGAAGGTCTGAGAAAAAAATCAGAAATGTGTGGTTCAGTGGAGGAAACAGGGAGAAAGTCCCTCAGTGCCCGTGAGGAGTGGTCTTGTGCCTTTTGTGTCCCTATCTACTGTCACACTACCCGCAGTGTTTCACTTGGTCATTTGTAGTATGTCATGTATTCAAAAAATTTTTGGTGGCACCTACTAAGTATCTAATGTTTTGGAAATATACAATGATGGTTATTGTAGCTGCAGGAAAGAAGGTCCCCACCCCCTTCCCAAATCCTGAGTCACAGGTGCAGGAATCATGCTGTAGATGTGGCCATGGGAACTGGGGAACACACACTTTCTTGATCACTGCATTTCAGTGGTGCTTTTTCTGTAGTGATTTCCACACGTGGTACAAAGAAGATTCCCTGACTCGGCGAGAACACCTATTGGTGGACATAATGACAAATGTTTCGACTGCAGCTGGGGACTCTGCTGGTTTGGTAAAGTGGCGGTTGTAAGTTTTCCTCCAAGATCCATGACCTCACTAGCCCTAGGTAGTTGGTGGTTTCTAATACCATATATGATTTCCCTCTCATTCAGTGGGTGTGCCATGATTATCACGCCATGCTGGTCATTGTTGTGGTTCATACGCATTGTAGAAGAAATTCTATATTGTGGTGAGTGTGTGGGTGTGCATCTGTGTGCAGATGAAAACATGTGTATAAGACAAAAGTTGAGGTTGAATGTTTTTCTTTAACACTGTTTTTCTCTGACCTTATGTTTTGAATCAGGGCTTGAGATATGTGTAACTTGTCTACTCTGCTGGGCTGTGTGGTCCGTGGACCATCTTATGGTGTTGTGTGGTGACAGGTAAGTACTTTTATACTCAGTTGTCTTCAAGAGTCCTGTCAATCTGAACTCAGGGTCAGGATCTCATGGTTGAGCAAAAACCACTTTATCTACAGCACTATCTGAAATCCTTGATTTCCACAAGGATTTTCTTTCTGTACCTCAAAAAGTTTGGGATCCCTAATTCCGTTTTCTTATACAAATGATTGTGACTCAGATCAAGGAGTTACGAAACACTGACTTAGACTTTCAGCCCTTTGAACTTCATGGTATGTTTGAGAAACACGTTCTATATAAGAAAGTTACATACAGATAGTGAAATGGTAATAAATTTAGATAATAATGTGTTGGCATGCGCAGAAAGTCATGTTGTGAGCCACAGGACACATAAATTTTTCCAGTACTTCGTTGCATTTATATTTTTTCTGTTATAACAATACTAGAGGCTGAAAAATTTTATGAAAATGTACTTAAAAAAAAAAAAACCATTCTAGGAGCTGAGAAGCCTCAAACCAAAGGGCTGAATCTGATGAGTCTTCTGGCTGGGATATGATATACTGGAGAGGTCCACACAGGGAGAAGAACGAGAGAACCAGACGGCAGAGATGCCCTTTTATGACAAAGGTGTCCCCGAGATAACTGGCCTGCTCCAATAGTCGTGGCATTGACTTCTCCATGATGGTGGCCCTCTCATGACAAAACTGTCTCAAATTTCCACCGTCCTGTCTCTATGGAGGGTAAATCTCACTGTGAGTACTTACAGCGTACGATGAGCAGGTAAGGGGTGGCCTGGGTAGAGTGTCTGAGGTTTGAAGGTTGAAATTTCTGGGTAGGAAGCAGAAGCATGGAGGTGGTGGTGGCATCAGCACAGTAATGGAGAGCAGGTGCACAGCACAGAAAAGGGGAGCCTCGTGCCCGGGGAGCACTTGGGCACTGGTAGACAGGACTGGAGGGTGATGCATCGTCAGAATAGTACCTGTCCTCAACGGAGAGGGGTTTTCTTACAGCCGGGGGGCATGAGGTAGCCGCTGTCACAAAGACTCTCTTCTGGAATTGGTTTGCCAGCACCAATAAAGAAGGGTGCTGTCAAAGTGACGTTTGACGCTTGTAGGGGTCATTTTGATACTGTTGCTCATTCATGTTCTAGGAAGGTGCAAAGTCAGACTTTGTAAGGAAAGATGGGCTTTTATTTGGCTTTGGGAAGGAGCAGGCTTAAAGAGCCGTGAAGAGTCGGCAATCTGGGCCTCAGCAGTTGCAGATTTTGGAATGAGACTGGGGAAACAATGGAATTAGAGAAGCCGAAGCCCTGGGTGGAGAGCAGGAAGTGAGGGAGAAGAGCCCAAGAGGATGGCTGAGCTCAGGGAACTGTGTCTGTAACTTAAAAGGCAGTGGTCTGTGTCTGCTCTGATTACCCTTGTAGATAAATGCCGGGCTAAGGTTCCTGAAAGAAGGCAAGCTTGGAGCAGGTCACTTTCAAGAGGAAATCAGGAGTTTCAGATGGCATTTCAGCAGGGGACAACAGGCCTTAGGAGAAGATCAGGACAAGCCAGACATCGGAGTGATTGCCAGCGTCTGGGTGTCTGATAAAGAGTGGTCCCAGGGCTCTGGCCAAAATAAGAGGTAGGTGGAAGACACATCCAACAGAAGATGGGTGGGACTCACCAGCTATCTGAAGAACAAAGAGACAACTGAAGTCCCCAAGGACAGCAAGAGATGAAATGCTGGGCTATAAAACAGAGGGAGATGCATTCTAAAGACTATCCTTACCGCTCTGAAAATATTCTCCTCCCCCGTCAGAACTGATTAAAGGGAAAAAATCCGGTAGAGCCTGAGAACGTGCAAGAGCTCCACTAAAAATTATATATGTACAATTTTACTGATTCTTCTTTCAACTGTTCGTCTGGCAGATAGCGAGGTTCAGTGGCGGCCCTTTGAAGATTATCTACTGAGGCTGGGGCCTGGTCAGAGACTCCTTGAAAAAAGACTGATGAGAGAGAAATCAAAGCTATCACCAGAAGGAACAAAGATAGAGAAGAGACAACAGCCACGGGAGACAGCAAGGGAAGACATGAGTCAAGGCCATACAAATTAAAGAAAAAAGGGGGGGGGGCACAGGCAAGTTAAGAGACTTGGACCTCAGTTTCCTTTACAGCGCTAACAAAGAAGGAGGCAGTTGTCCTTTCTCTGTTTCAAATCCACAGAACATCTTCCCAACAAGGCCCGTCTGACTCACAGGCACATTGATTACATCTTGTAATTTCCTATACGCCACTGACACTGGCCGGTTTAGCTGAGCCGCACATGGAATTATAAGATGCTTATAAGCATTCCTGGTCAAGTGGTTTAATGAAATAACCGGTCATTTCACTATAGCACAGAAAAACTAAGAGCTTTTATAGTGACTCTTTGCACCAGACCAAGAGAGTTTTCCTCAAGAGAACTGAAAAGCAAAGGGGATCTTATCTTGACGTCGGCGACGTCTCTGCCAGGATGTTGAAACAGCTTTTCCTGTCACTAAAAGGACAAACTGTAATCCATCTGCCATGTATAATTTGACAGTCCGCATTGCTTAAACAGAAGGAGGGAAAGAAAGGCGTGCCTTGCAAACTTTCTCCTGCAGGAGGAGGCTTTCAGCAGTTACCAACTACTAGCCAGGCCAAATATCTGGGCGGATGCATCTGCTTCAGGGTTATCCGCAAAAACCTGGCATACAGAAGGCTGAGGTGTGCCTTACAATTGGTGTTGGCCTGGATGTACCAACTGTTAACAGGAGCCAATCACTTAGCATTGAGTGTGCATTTTTGGCAGCCCCCGGTGGCATTACTTAAAAATGTGCTTAAGAATTGACTCTGCACACAAGACTCCTGAGATGGTAATCTCCCCAAAGTTCAAGATGGAAAAGTCCACTGTGCAGCGGGTCTGTGCCCAGAAATGAGCCAAAGTCCTTAGCTCGTTTTCCTTGGTAGTACACGAATGAGAAATCATAGGGCTGCGTAGATTTGTGTTTCCTCCTGATAAGAACTGCTTTCCCAGGACCCACGTCAGCTCGCTACACACCCACCAAACCTCCTCAAACTCTTTCCTGGCACAGGCTCAGAATATAAAATTCTGTTATTTCCAGAAACTTCCTTTGCTTATCATGAGCAGAGGTTCTCAGGTAATGGCAGATTTTTAAGGGGTCAGAAGGAAAATGAGAGATTTCACTCAGTACAGCCAAGTTACCTTCCAAAATCTCAAGAATGTCGGATGAGATTAAAAAGGGACAGCAAGCTGAAAACAGAAATAACAGCTTTCTTCATGGGAAAAGAACAAGCTGAGATTTTCCATGGCTTCGGTGAAATCAATTCGGAACCAGAACCACCCCTAAGACGCCTTTCCTGCCGTACGAAAGAACCAGTTTTGTGACGAAGGGAAAATGACCCAAATGTCAAGCAAGATCTTAGATCTATCTGGTCTTGGAACAGGAAAAGAACTGAGTGGGGAAAACTGGTGAACTATGAGTAATTTCTCTAGTCCGTCTACTAGGAACGCAACCGTGTTTATTTCTTGCTCTGGGAATTCTTTGATTAATGAGGGTGATACTATGAGGGAATCCTGCTGAAGGGCAACTGAGGTCTTCTCGGATCATCTTTGCTATGCTCTGGCAGATTTAAGAATATTTCAACCTGAAAGGCTTTTTTTTCAAAAGCCAAATCAATGCAGTGAGTGTTAATCACTTTTTTTCACTAGTAGGATGATTGTGCTTATTCCAAGTGGTGGAATTGCAGGAAGTCACAGCATTCCACACAAAACTACTCTGAGAGAGATATCAAACCTGATTTAGCTCACTTCATAAGAGAACCAATACGAGACCTGTGGTGGGACTCTGCCCCACAACACTTAGACAAAAGGCCGCGACAGACCTAGAACAGTCACCATTTTGACCAGCATGTGGCACTGAGTATGCTGCTGTGAAATTGCCAGCCAGCCTTTAGCTAACCTACGATGCAAGTGCAAGAGACAGTCGGGAAAGGTGGAAAAGGCGCACAGGCTACACAAGCAGGAAAACAAGGGAACTTTGTGAGATTTTAATCTTTTTAATTATAGGAAATTATGGGAAGGAGAGACTTGAAGCTGCCTCATCAGTGGTTTTGACTCTTAGCAGAACATAAGTTGTTTCTCATGCTCCCAAACACGGGGCCTCCTGTTTGGGACCTGGTAACAGAACCGCACTGCTCAGGCTGCCAAATGCAGAACCGAGTCGCTTGCAACTTTTGTCATCAGCGAGTACCTGTGATCCAGCTTCCCCTTCATCAAATGCAACATTTTGCCGAGCCCAGCAGACAAGCCCAGCTCACCACCAAGTCTTCAGAAGATTTCGGCTCATCTTACACCTACCCCGGGGCAGTAACTTAATATCTAGTATGCGTTTCCTGACAGTCCTGGATTTTTCATTCGGACAGAGTGTTTCCTTGAGAATTCTAGAATGACGCTCAGCCTCATAAGAGATTCTGCAGAGGTATATTGGTTCTCCCCTCAAAGCAAATGTCAGTCTCGTAGGGGCTGTGATCACGTGTTGTTTGAGGCAGTGACTGGTTCCCCAACCTTGCTGTGTCCACACAGCTCTTAATGATGTACTTTCTCACCTGTAGGTCATTAACAAGTGCTGACTGGCTCACTACCTAACAATGTGAATAGGCACACAAATGATTTGTGGAAAGAGTTAAACAGATTATCCCACGTACACCATTGTCAGCCATGCTTGGAATTTTTTCCTCAAGAGGCAGACAGTAGGACATTTCCTCCCCCCCCCATTTTTTTTGTCCTTCCATTAAAAAAATGGCTCACACTGTTTCAAAATAGAGGGGAAAAAAATCAAAATTTGGGCCATGGCTCAAGGCCCATGTTAACCTTAGCAAAGTATAGTGTTGGTGTAAGCCAAGGAAATCCTTCAGCAATACACCTAGTCTGTAGAAATACACCACCCCCCAAGTAAGCACCTGGCCTGAGGCTCTTCCCAGCATTCTTGTCTGACTTCCTGCTCTCCAACTTCTCCTTCCTCCGAGCCTTAGTTTAGAGGATCACGGCTTTGCAAACTGACCTTGGTCTGGGTGCAGTGCCACGGACTCGAGCCCCGAGCATGGTCCGATGTCTGTAATAAAGGGGTTCTTGTTCTGCTTTCGCTCAGTTTTGCTGGAGAGGGCAATGGTTCAGTGGTGAACCTCGTTTAGTAAATCAACGCCCTTTTTGATACGTCAGTGTCTCCTCTGCATGACATTGTGGAAACAGGTTCCCTGTGTTCTTGTCTGTTTCTTTTCTCTTTCCAGGAAGCTCTTCCTGGAGAAAGCACAGCAGCCCCGCCCTTGTCATGGCCTCTTACTGTATTGGTGAAGGTTTATCTCATTCCTCTAAATGTGAAGGATGGCCCTGTTTCGTTTACTACCAAATGCCCACTGTTTTCACATACTGGAGACTCAATCAACACTTAAAAAATTAAACTGACTCACGCAACACTGTATTTTCTCATTGCATAAGGTACGCCACTTTAGTTAGTAATCAAACTTAATGAAGTCAGCTTTTGTGATCATGCTAGAACCCAAATGGAGACACACAGCTATAATGCTCCGAGAATGTTCTGGACTATTGCAATGTTGATCAGAAGTTACACATAGTTAGTTGTTAGGTTGTCTGATTAATGTTGTGTGTGTGTGTGTGTGTGTGTGTATGTGAGATGGTCAGTTTTAATTGCCAATTTAACACAATGTAGATCACCTGTGAAGAGAGATTCTCAAGTAGGGGCTTTCTGGATCAGGTTGACCCAGTGTGCACATCTGTGGGGACTGTCTTGGCTGCCTTCGTACTGTGAGAAGACCCACACTGAAGGCGGGTGGTGCCATTCTGGATTTGGGGCCTAGTCTGTATGAGGCGGAAAGGTTCGTAGAATGCACTCACCTTCCTGTTCTTCCAGTGAGATGTGAGCAGCTTCACCAAGTTCCTGTTGCTTTGCCTTCCCCACAATGATAGACTGTAGCCTGGAACTGTGAGCTAAAACACTCTCAATGTCCTCTAAGGCGCGCTTGTAGCCTCCTAGCACAGAAACAGAAACGGAGCTAAGCCAGTATCATCTTCCTCTCCCCCAGCTAACACTCAGGGACCCAGTGACTTAGTCCTCATGATGTTGAATGAAAAAGCAAGAGGGGGCCCATCAGCTCTCCAGCTGGGTGACAGGACTTTGTCAGTCATGATAACAATGAGAACAGTGCTGGCCAGACTGGTGGGAAAGGCTCTCCTTAGCCTGACTAGCTGTAGGACTGAAAATATATTCCTACTGCTTTAGTTCGCTGTTGAGAATCTGTATATAAATTAACTGTGAAAAATAAAACAGACACGGGTCTGAGTCAATCAGAAGCTCGTGAAGGAAATCGTCACTTGAATTCAGACCCATGCCTTTGCTGCCTTCCTTCCTCCTGTATCCTGTTTCTTCGGAGTTTAATTAGCTAGCTTCAGGTAGAAAAAAAGAGATCTATTTGATAGATTTTTTTAAAACAAATGTTGCTATGGAAATTTAGTGGTTGATTTGGAATATGAAGAACAGACAAAATACCCAGGACTATGCTTTGGAAAAAAAACACACACACACACATTAAAAACCGAGTTTTGCAATAAAACCTTCTAACTCAAAATGAATATCAAATCATCAAGATTTTAAAAAGCTTTCCCCCTGAGATTTGAAGACAATAAAATGGCCTAATTTTAATCCAGTGGATATATGATATAAATGTGCGCATAAAGAGCTCCTTTTCTGTTAAGAAAAGCACACAGAAGATCAGCCCAGTCGTAAACCTTCAGTGAGTCAACACTGGACTTTTATGGAGTGAGTTCTCTTTCTTAGAGCAGTGACTCACCTAATTGCTCAAGCGATACACATAGTGCCATATTTTTATGTTCAAATTCTGTTCTTTCACAGTGGTCATTAAAGAGAAACTGGCTTTTGGAAACATGGACTCATACAGCTATGTTTAAAAGTCAGAAACTGCTACCGTAATTTGTTTTTGTCCCTATTTTCAAATGAAAACAAACTGGATTTGTTTTCCTTAAATGTAAGATGCAGAACAAAAAACTTCATATTTGAAAATCATCAGAAGACCTTGGAAAGTTCATTTTAGATTTGGAATAAATGTAACGTTTTAAAAATCTCAGTGTGTCACCCCTTCTCTTCGAAGGGCAGGAACCATCTCAGAAGAGGGGACAAAAAGATTTTAAGAACCAGATGTTGGTAGGATCAAGGGGGAAGCAATGTCTTCTAGACATGACTGAACCACGTTGCTACGGAACTCATGGGAGCTGCGTCTGCGTAGGAGCAGCTCAAGCTCAAACGAGTCGGGGTGCAGGGTGGATCTCAGGGTGTCCACTCCCTGGAGAGCTGCTGACAGTCGGCTGCTGGATGAGGGAGAAATGTGTGCCTCTCAATTGTCGCCTCTGGTACAGCTAGCATGGCCCCACACCTGCAACCCTGCAAGTGAGAGAGAGAGAGAGAGAGAGAGAGAGAGAGAGAGAGAGAGAGAGAGAGAGAGAAGAGGGCATAAATTTGGGAGATGGGTTGAATTTGGGAGGAATGGGAAGGGAATATGATAAAATTTTACTGTATCCATGTCTAAAATTCTCAGAAAATTAAGAAATTCTCCAATAAAATACCATAAAGAACTAGCAATATTTAAGGGGTAGAATAAATCGTGAGGTGTTAAGAGGCCCCGTGATCATTAACTACAAGACAAAGCACCCCAAGTAACTTATTCCTCTTCCTAGTGTATTTTTAAAGAAAAAGTATTTTTAAGGAAAAAAGTTAATTTTCATATTGATTGCTTATAGCAAATGTTTTCTTTAACAACTGTCTTGTTGATATCGATAATTTCTCCAAGAATAACCTTTGTGTCTGTATATGATATGTATGTATGCATGTGTGTGCCCACGTGTGAATACAGACATATGCATTCCATGCCATGCATATGGAAATCACAGGACAACCTTAGATACTCGTCCTCGGCTGTTGGAGACAGAGTCTGTTGTTGCGATCATAAGCAGCTGGACCATAAGCTTCCAGCTAGTCTTTCCCATTTCTACTCCAGTCTCACTGTGGTTGACACTGGGGATCTACTGGGCCATCTTTGTGAAGAAGAGTTTTCTCAGTTTTATGCATAGCTATAAAATCACCATCTTAAACACATATTAAAACTAAAAAAATTTTAAATGTACTCTTGAGAAGGTAAAGGCATCAACAAATACATGTTAGAAATATTGTAATAAGATATTGCATTGTTATTATAACTACTGTTGGGAACCTAGGAGGCAAGAGACGTCTCAGCTATTAACAAACTAGAAAGTATAAACTGTTTATCAAATATTTCACAAAGTATGCTCCAGACTAGTGGTGCGTGTGTTTCTGCAGGTTTGAGTGGATGTGGGGGTTGGGCAGGTATGACCTTATTTAAGAGTACAGTTGAGTGAGGTGCACCAAAGTCTACACAGCTCGATTAGAGCTGAAGACGCCAGAAAAATGTAGAGTCAGAGGAAAAGAAATACAGAACGGGCTGGATGCTGTACTTTTGATGAACTTTGTGTGAAATTGGTAATGGATGGGTTGACTTCACTGGCCAGAGGGGTGTTGACAGCTGTGACCCTGACCATGTCACTGAACTCACAGGTACCCATAATAACAGAGCTGTGAGTCCTGTGGTTCTCAGGGAACCTATAGAATACTAGAGGGTAATTATCACATCAACATGAAAATAGTCTTACTTATTCCTCTCAGCAATTCAGTGATGCCTTCCTTTCCCCATTTGACACACCGAGAACCGCACTTCCAAAATCACTGTCTGCAAATGACTTTGTGCCAGCCACATTTAACATGTTCTAAAAACGAAAACAAACAAACACACACACAAACCAAAACAAAAACCAACTGTAATCTCACCATTCCGAAACAGCTACTGTTGACAATTGCTACGGAAACACGGTGCATACTTACGTTATATATGATACATTTAGTTCAATTTGAATGGAAATTTAACTGTGTATGTCGTGAGTGTGAGGATGTGTGTGTGTGTCTTAAGCTGAGTTTGCATCTGTGTTTGAACTCCCTTGTCACAGTCTAACATACTGCTGCATTCCCACCGTTGTCACCATCACAGAGGCACCGGTGTTTGCTGCCCTTACCCCACCGTCCAGGACTCCCTATGCTATCGAGGTAAGCCGATGCAAACCACCAAATTCTTCTCCAGGCTGGGTCAGCGCGCTCTTTGCTGATAATCATCTTACCTTGTTCCTGTGAACATATTTTAAAACACACGTTTAATTATCTTGGAATTCCAGGGGACTCGTTGGTTTATAGTTCAAGAAAGGAAAATACCAAACGATGATGTAAGTTCTTAACATGTGAAATGCCAAAGTGTGCTTCCGGAAGATAATTGAAAGTTTTGGCAAATGCTTAATCAAAGATTGACGTTGTCCCGCAGACCTAGGCTGCGTGATTTGTGCAAACCTCCGTTGGCTTTCCCTTCTTTGGATAAATCTGCACGGAGTGTGACGAACCCAGCCCTGCTTCTCAGCCCCGACACGGGCACTTGTCTCTTGTGCACACAAGGACACTGAGAAGGAAGTCTGATATTCTCACTGTGGTTGACTCTCCGGCTTCTCAGTGACCACAGGCACTGGAAGGTAATTTATTCTTCCAGGGCCCTAATCGTTCCACAGCCTGAACTGGACAGAAGGAGAAGAGTTTGCTCACTTAACAGAAAGTCTACACTCCCCAAACAAAATACGTCACCAGCGTGCTCTGAATTAGCGGTCTCTGCTGACGGCTGCTTGTCCCTTTTCATCAGCCTGGTGGCTGTGGACTCTGGACGGAGAGAGGAATGAGAGGTCAAGCTACCCTTCATTTTTCCACAGGGTTGTTTTGCCCCCAGATAAGGCCCAAAGAAGGAAGCAATCATCAAGCCAGTCTGTACAAAAACAAAACAAAAGGGCCTGCCCACAGAAGCCCATTCTCTCAGCGCTCCCTTGGCCCTACGCCAGCCCAGTGACACACACCCCTGCTAGCTCACACGGTTTATTTGTTTGTTTTTCTAGAGAAGAAAGAGCAAAAGGAAAAGCAAAAGCTCGTGTGTGGCAAGAACAATGGGGCCCCAAACACTAATGCTCATGCATTTTCCAACTTTATGCTTGATATCCACAATAAATAGATGTTCTTCCAGAACACATTTATTCCATAACAGAAAAGGGCCAAGAGAGCCCAAAATATAATAAAAACGGTGACAGCTCACTGCTGAACACAGTCTCATTGTGAGATCAGTTTCCATTCTAATTTCGGAAGGAAAACTACAACAACAACAAAAACTCCAAACACTACTAGGAATCTTGTGGTATATTGAGATAAAATTCAGAATTTTGACCTTAATGAGAAAAATAAAAAACTAAAATCAACCAAACAAACAACAACAAAAAGCAATTGTAAGAAGCTGCGAATGAATTTGTAATGGAACTTCCTGTCTATGGGTTTAATTCAAATCAGTCCTCTCCCTTTTCACTATCAAACTTTGTTCATTTGTGCCAGACAATTTTAGATTCTCTAAATTTCTGGTGTGTGTGTGTATGTATGTGTGCATTTGTGTATGTGTGTGTATGTGTATTTATGTATGTGTGTGTGTATTTGTGTGTGTGTATGTGTGTATGTGTATGTGTGTATGTGTGTGTGTATGTGTGTGCATGTGTGTATTTGTGTATGTATGTGTGTGTGTATGTGTGTGTATGTATATGTGTGTGTGTGTACCTAATTCTTAGTATATGAGGACTTTGAAATTCAGTTTTAGCTCTTTAGTTTTCATTTATTGTTTCTAAGGTTGTATTTTAATTAACCACGCATGTGTGTGTGTGTGTGTGTGTGTATGAGCATCATGAGTGAAGGTATCATTGGAGGCCAGAGGGGATGCCGGATGTCTGATCTAGAGTTACATGTGGTTGTGAACTGCCCGGTATGGGTGCTCGAAACTGAATCCAGGGCCTCTGGAAGAGCTGCAAAGACCCTCAGTCACAGCCATCTCTCCAGCACTCATTCTTTCTCAACCATTTAAAAAATACAGGCTGAAATAACCCAAGGATAGGGCGATTCCTTAGAGATTTAGGTCTCCTTGAAGATGCTACATCAAGCTGAGTAATTACTACACAGGAGGACACATCAATCAACATACTGTCTTTAGGAAATGCTTGAAACAGAATGTGTACGCAGTGTGTATGATTCAGAATAAAGCAAGCATACAAGAATAGATTTAAAGGCGATAGTGACTTATGTTTTATGCACATTACCAACATTATATATAAGATGTTGATAATCATAAGCTTCAAATTGAAAAGTGCAGTTGATTGTATTTCTTTGTGTATATGTGAGTGTGTATGTATACATTTGTGTGTAAACGCCAACGTGTGTATTTGTAGAGGTCATTGGTCAATATCAAGTATTTTCCTAGTCCACTCCCTGCTTTGTTATGAGACAGAATTTCTCGCTGCGTTGAAAGCTGTCTCGGTAGGATCTTCCTGTCTGTCTGGAGCACTGGGGTTATGTGTATGTGCCGGCACGCCTGCTTTGTAACGTGGCCTTATCCTTATTTGTACTGGGTTAATTGAACATTTCTCTAGGGAAATGAAGGAAAAAAGTCTGTGTCTCTACCTACGCAGTGCATCCGCACAGTAGGATAATGTAAACAGAGGCTTGTGGGATGTTAAAGGAAGAGCCCGATGGTATATTTTAGTTTTCAGGGGTATGTTGTGTTTGCTGAATCTTCTGAACTTGAATGAATATGACCGTTGACTATTAATGACATTTTTACAAAAATAAGCATTTTGGTCAGGAAGCCATAGTTTATAGGCTTTTGTTGTATGTCTGTGCATAATAAAGTTAAAATAGTTGCATAGTGAGACTCAATATAGTAATGAATGTAAATCAGCAAACCGCACGTAGAAGAAGGAGTGAACCTCAGAATCGTTGAGCACATGTCAGCGAGTCTGGTGTGAAGGTGTGAGCCTTTAGTCCCAGCACGTGGGAGGCAGAAGCAGGTGGATCCCGTGATTTTGAAAACCAACCTGGTCTCTGTAGGGAAGTTGCAGGCTAGTCAGGGTCACACAGTGAGACCTGGACTCAGAAACCAACCAACCAAAAAAAAAAGTTATAGAAAAGATATAATGCATATTATATGCACATATACATGCAGACATGTATGCATACATACATATACATGTTTATACACATATGTAGGGAGTTGATAGGTTCGACAGTGTTAGAAGTCAGGACAGTAGTTTTCCTGGGGGGTGGCCAGTGTTTGCAGTGTGGCTGGAGTTCTGTTCCTAAGCTGAGTTCTGTTGCACAAGTGTATTCAGTTTCTAAAGGTCCCATTAGCTACATTGTTACAGGATGCATATTTAAAACATATTAATGCTAAACTTCAGTTAAAAACACAAATTTTACCAAAGTAAACTGCCCTTTTGGAAGTTTGTGCAGAGCTACAGATGGGAGCAGGGTCCTGGGTAGGTCATTTTTCAGTTGATAAAGCCTCCCCCCAGATGCAGTACTAAATTAATGTCGCCTAACTTAGAATGCAGTGGGCTGCAAACATAACACAACTGGCGCTGTTTCAGTGCTCTGTTCTCAAGACAACTCTAACTGGTACCTTGGGATACATAGGCATGAGATCAAACTCATCTGACGGAAACCCTTTGGCCTCACAGGCTTCCCATACAATTTTAATGAGAAATGGCTCATTTTCTGGCATTTCTGGAGTGATTCTGTATAATCCACCTAGACCTTTCGCAGAGAACAGTGCCACACTGGCGGTAATCCTGCTTCAGCAATATGGTGGAAGTATGTGGCTGACTTAGAAGCATTTACTTCGTGTCTGGGATTTGGCTCAACCCCAGTCACTGTCTGATGTCTGAGTTACTTCAGTATGTTTTTAAACTTTCTTTATTAATTGTGTGTGAGCACATGTGTGTATGTATATGGGGGTGCACAGAACGTGGCCTGTGTAGAAGTCGGAGAACAACTGTGAGTGTTCTTGACTCACCACGTGGGTCCTTGGAGCTGTCAGACTTGGCAGCAAGTACCTTGACTGGTTGGGACATTTTGCTGATCTTGCTTCTTTTTATTTTTAAAATTACTGGTCATTTTAATTCTGCATGTCCACACTTTAAAGTCCATCTTACCCAGGTTGTCAGCTGAACCCCTCCAAAGTCTAGCCGCAGTCACACTGCCCTACTGAGGTTGGTAACTTCCCCATTTTCTACAGGATGAAGCTCTAACGTTATGTGGGTCTTCTCCCACATGCTACTATACCGTCCATGTTTCAGTATGGACCTATAGTATGTTCTGTGCTAAGCAAGCCACCATTTGCTGCCTTTTGGTTCAGTGATAAGGTCCTTCTGAAACTCTAATCCTCCTTCTAGTGCCAGCCCTGACTGCGGTTCCTCCCTCAACCATCCCAGACTGCATGCCCTGTGTTTTAAGCTAGTGCTACATAGGCTAACATACAGGAATACATTCCAATTAAATTGCTGGGCTCTTTTAATTAATAATTTATCTTTGCAAGCTACACACTAGCTTTATAATGGTAAGTGTGTTAAAGACTAGCTTTATAATGGTAAGTGTGTAAGAGATATCTGTTTATTGGATTCAAAATTAGCAAGTCAATGGAAATAATTTCAAGTAGTAGGACTATTAGCCCTTTATACATTGCAGTGCTATATCAGTAGATACTATAAACAACGATATTACTAGTTATTGATAATATATTAGAACAATATTCCCCTCTCCCCATCCTGTCCCCTTTTCCATCCCGTTCCCTCCCTTCCCCCTCCCGTGATTGCCTTTTCTCCCTCCCAAGTGGGATGGAAGCATCCTCACTTGGACCCTTCAGATTTTTAACCTTTTTGAGTTCTGTGGATTGTATCCCTGGTATTCTGTGCCTTTTTGGCGAACATCCACTGACTAGTGAGTACACACCATGCTTCTCCTTTTGTGTCTGAGTTACCTCACTTAGGATGGTATTTTCTAGTTCCATCAGTTTGCCTGCAGGACTCATGATGTCCTCATTCTTAATGGCTGAGTAGTATTGCATTGTGCAAATGAACCATATTTTCTGAATCCATTCTTCTGTTGTGGGACATCTGGGCTGTTTCCAGCTTCTGCCTATCACAAATAAAACCTCTATAAGCATAGTGGGACACGTGCCCCTGTGGCTTGATGGGGCATCTTTTGGGTCTATTCCCAAGAGTAGTATAGCTGGTTTTCAGGTAGATCTCTTTTCAGTATCTCCACATTGATTTCCAGAGTGGATGTACCAATTTGCAATCCCACCAGCAATGGAGGAGTGTTCCTCTTTCTCCACCTCCTCACCAACATGTGCTGTCACCTGAGTTTTTGATCCTAGCCATTCAGACTGGTATGAAGTAGCATGTTTAAGTGCTTCTCAGCCATTCGAGAGTCCTCTATTATGAGTTCTCTGTTAGTTCTATGCCCATTTTTTAAAATTAGGTTTTTTGGTTTCTTAGTGGTTAGCTTCTTGAGTTCTTTGTATTTTGAATATTAACCCTCCATTGGATGTGGGGTTAGTGAAGATTATTTTTTCCCAATTTGTAGATTGCTGGTTTTTTCTATTGCCTATGTCCCATTTATCAGTTCTTGATTTTAGAGCCTAGACCACTGGAGTTCTGTTTAGAAAATTTCCCCCTGTGCCAATGAGTTCAATGCTTTTCCACACTTCTTCTTCTATTAGATTCAGTGTATCTAGTTTTATGTTGAGGTCCTTGATCCACTTGGACTTGAGCTTTGTGCAAGGTGACAAATATGGATCTATTTTCATTTTTCTACATACAGACAGTCAGTTAGACCAGCAACATTTATTGAAGATACTTTCTTTTTTCCATTGTCTTTTTTGGCTTCTTTGTTAGAGATCATATGTCTGAAAATATGTGGTTTTATTTCTGGGTCTTCAATTCTATTCCATTGATCAATGTGTCTGCCTCTGTATAACTACCATGCAGTTTTGATCACTGTTGCTCTGTAGTGGAGCTTAAGGTCAGGGTGGTGATTCCCCCAAACATTCTTTTATTGTGAAGACTTGTTTTAACTATTCTGGGGTTTTGCTTTTCCAGATGAATTTGAGAATTGCTTTTTCCATGTCTCTGAAGAATTGAGTTGGAATTTTGATGGGGATTGCATTGAGTCTGTAGATTTTTTTTTTGGTAGGATGGCTAATTTTACTATGTTAACTCTACTACATAAACATGGGAGATCTCTCTATTTTCTGAGATCTCAGATTTCTTTCTTGAGAGACTTAAAGTTGTTGCCATACAGATCTTTCACTTGTTTGATTAGAATTACCTCAAGATATTTATATTGTTTGTAGATATTTGTGAAGCTGGTTGTTTCTCTAACTTCTTTCTCAGCCTGTTATTTGTGTAAAGGCTATTGATTTATCAGCGTTAATTTTATATCTAGCCGCTTTGCTGAAGTTGTTTATCATATTTAGAAGTTCTTTGGTGGAATTTTTGGGGTCACTTAAGTATATTATCATATCATCTGCAAATAGTGACATTTTGACTTATTTCTTTCTAATTTGTATCTCCATTACCTCCTTTTGTTGTCTAAATGTTCTGGCTAGGACTTTGAGTATTATATTGAACAGGTAGGAAGGGAGTGGGCAGCCTTGTTTAGTTTCTTATTTTAGTGAGATTGCTTCAAGTATCTCTCCATTTAATTTGATGTTCATTGCTGCTTTGCAGTAAATTGCTTTTATTATGTTTAGGTATGGGCATTGACATCCTGATCTAGCCAGGATGATGAGATGTTGTATTTTATCAAATGTTTTTTCATCTTCTAAGCAGATGATAATGTAAATTTTTCTTTGAGTTTGTTTATATAGTATATTATGTTAATGGAGTTTCATATATTGAATGAACCTTTCATTCCTGGGATGAAGCCTCCTTGATCCTGGTGAGTTATGGTGTTGATGGATGTGTTCTTGTATTCGGTTTGCAAGAATTTTGTAGAATATTTTTGCATTGATATTCATAAAAATTCATTTAAAGTTCTCTTTTTTGTTGCATCCTTTTGTGGTTTAGGTATCAGAGTAATTGTGGCTTCATCGAATGAATTAGGTAGTGTTCCTTCTCTTTCAATTTTATGGAATACTTTGAGGAATTATTAGGTCTTTTTTGAAGGTCTGGTAGAATTCTGCACTAAAGCCATATGGCCCTGGGCTGTTTTTGGTTGGAGTTTTTTTTTTTTTTTTTTTTTTTAATGACTTCTATTTACTTAGGGGATATGGGCCTGTTTAGATAGTTTACTTGCTCTTGATTTCACTTTGGTATGTGGTTTCTGTCTAGACAATCATCCATTTCCTCTAGATTTTCCAGTTTGGTTTTGTATAGGCTTTTGTAGTAGGATGTGATGATTTTTTGAACTTCCTCCATTTCTATTGTTATGACCCCCTTTACATTTCCGATTTGATTAATTTGGATACTGCCTCTGGGCTTATTTAGTTAGTTTAGCTAGGGGTTTATCTATCTTGTTGATTCTCTCAAAGAACCAGCTTTTGATTTTTTTTTGATTCTTTGCATTGTTCTCTATGTTTCTGTTTGGTTAATTTTGGCCCTGGTTTGACTAGTTCCTGCCTTCTACTCCTCTTGGGTGTGTTTTCTTCTTTTGTTGGAGAGCTCTCAGGTGTGCTGCTGTTAAATTGATAGTATAGGCTCTCTCCAGTTTCTGTACTAGGGAACTTAGTGCTATGAATTTTCCTCTTAGCACTGCTTTCCTTGTGCCCCATAGGTTTGGGTATGCTGTGTCATCATTTTAATTGAATTCCAGGATGTCTTTAATTTCCTTATTTCTTCCTTGACCAAGTTATCATTGAGTAGAGCATTGTTCAGTTTCCATGGGTATATCTGTTGTTATTATTATTATTGAACCCTTAGGCCATGGTGATCTGATAGGACACATGGAATTATTTCAATCTTCTTGTTCAGTTGAAGCTTGTTTTGTGACCAATTATATAGTCAATTTTGGAGAAGGTACCAGGAGATGCTAAGAAGAAAGTGCATTCTTTTTCGGGCAAAATGTTCTGTAGGTATCTGTTAAAACCATTTGTTTCATAGCCTCTGTTAGTTTTACTGTCTCTGTTTAATTTGTTTCAGTGACCTGTCCATTAGTGACAATAGGGTGTTGAAGTCTCCCACTATTTTTGTATGGAATTCAATATATGTTATATGTTATGTTATGAATGTGGGTGCCCCTGCCTGTGGGGCATAAATGTTCAGAATTGAGACTTCCTCTTGGTGGATTTTTTTTCCTTTGGTGGATATGAAGTGTCCTTCCTTATCTCTTTTGATAACTTTTGGTAAAAACTCTATTTTATTGGATACTAGGATGGCAGCTCCATCTTATTTCTTGGGAATATTTGCTTGGAAGACTTTTTCCCCCAGCCTTTTAATCTGAGGTAGTGTTATTGAGGTGTGTTTCTTGTATGCAGCAAAATGCTGGATCTTGTTTTTGTATCCAGTCTGTTAGGTTTTATCTTTTTATAGGCGAGCTGAGTCCATTAATATTGAGAGATATTAAAGACACAATTGTTAGTTCCTGTTATGTTGTTTTTGTAGGTGGCATTATGTGCATGAAAGAGCTACAGAATGGGAGAACGCCTTCCTTATGTGATTGAGAATAGTCATGCACAGATAGCCTGGGTGGTGTGATGTGGGAGGAATTCCACGAAGCATTTAAAGTCAAGAAATGGAGGAGGAGCTCAGTAGCCTCAGATAGAAAAGTCGAGTCAGATTTTGATTTTTGAAAATTACTTAGAAATATGCAAATATCCAGCAAATTTTCCTTTTACTGTACATACCTTAACAACGGGTGTCTTTTCCAGGTCTTCAGTACCATAGGAAGAGGTTGGTGGAGAACTTGGTGGATTCACTTTAATCTCAGCTTGGTAGACTGCCTGTCAGGGGAGACTAGCTCTCAGAGAGGAGGAAATTAAGTTTAGAAAATGAAATAATCGTTTCAAACCACTAAACAATAATTTGGTGGCTATGTTCAGTATGGTGAATTTCTATTTTTAATCCCCGGGGAATAGTTTTAGTCGTGAAGAGACTAAAATATGGGCAAAACCACACACATTAATAAACCCAGAAACTCCAACACAGTTGCAATGAAAAGTGTTAATTAACTTGAAGCCTGTGCTATCTCATGGGGCAATGGCATTGCACTTTTTCTGTGGTTAGAGAGTATTTCAGTAATAATGTGAGTTTGTATATTCACTGTAGGTGGTGGAGTGAAAGCTTCACAGAGAATTTGTGTGATTGGAAACATAGATTATTTATAAACACTTATGAATACCACACGTTGCCTTTGGATGTAAACAGCCAGATGTTATCCTCATGAAGTCATTGCAAATTATTAAGATTATGCATATGACTCATTGCATCAAGTAAGTATGCTTTTTTCTGTTTAAAAAGAAACTTAAATTGAGACAAGAAAAGGAAAAGATATGCAGGTAAAACAATTCCTTTCCAAATGTCTGTTTTATGCGTGTCAGCATTTGCCTGCACAAACGTCTGTGCCCTACATTCACACAGTGTTCATAGATGCCAGAAAAGGGCATCGGATTTCCTGGGGCTGGAGTTAGATGGCTGTGAGCCACAGTGCAGATGCTGGGAGTAGAACCCAGGACCCCTGGAGGAGCAGCGGCCTGTGCTTTTCACCCCGAGCCATCTCTCCTGATCTATGAAACACACTTCTTTTCAAAAGTGGTGTGGAGCTTCTCAGTGTGGATACTGGGGTAGACCATAAATACTTCTCATGCTTACAGGGTGACCCAAGAGAGGGTGCACAGCCCGGGCTCCAGGGTTGCTGGAATGTGCAGTTTCGTTGAGACTGGATTTGCAGCAGCCAGTGTGATATAGTCATTTGTGGAAACAGTAGGAAGCTGTAATTCTGTTCACGCAGAAAAATATTCTAAAAGCCCCTTTTTTGTGGAAAAGATTTTCCTAGCAAACACTTTTTGTGACATCTTTCCTTCACGTGTGCGCTGCAGGATCGTTTACATAGTGGGCGCTTTGAGAGAATAATTTCCCATTGGAATCTATGCTAATATCACACCCGGTCTCTTTAACTAAAACCAGGAGTTTGTGCACACAGGTATTAGTGATCGGGAGTTTGTGCACACAGGTATTAGTGATCAATGCTATGCTCAGTGATCACTCTTCCCAGGGATTCTGACCATGTTAAAGTAGAAAGTGAGCAAACACGTGAACCCCCATAAAGCTGGGGTTAGGACTGAGATGTGTTTCTGTGCCTGGTTTCCAGTTTTTATGCAGAAATCAGCATAAAGACAAAAGGACCTGTTTCGATCCTTATCTTCCCTCACTAAGGAATCGAGTATCTTTGACAATTGCTGAATAGTTTGCTTTAGTGACTAACATAAGGTTTGCACAGTAAAGGTACATTGCGGGGGTGTCATGATTGTCAGCTGATTGACATAGCAACGGAAAAAAAAGGGGTAAACAGCAACAACAAAAATGGGTCAGAGTATCAGAGTTCAGCAGCCACTAACCACTGTGTGCTGTGCTGTGTGCAAGTGTGCAAATGTGCATGTGTGCAAGTGTGCATGTATGTACATGTACATGTGTGTACATGTGCAAGTGTGCAAGTGTGCATGTGTACCTGTGTGCATGTGTGTACATGGTCATGTGTGTACATGTGCAAGTGTGCATGTGTGCTAGTGTGCATGTGTACCTGTGTGCATGTGTGTACATGGTCATGTGTGTACATGTGCAAGTGTGCATGTGTGCAAGTGTGCATGTGTGCAAGTGTGCATGTATACCTGTGTGCATGTGTACCTGTGTGCATGTGTGTACATGGTCATGTGTGTACATGGTCATGTGTGTACATGTGCAAGTGTGTATGTTTGCAAGTGTGCATGTGGACATGTGTGTATGTGCATATGTGCAAGTATGCATTTGTACGTGTATGCATGTGTGTAAATGTGCAAGTGTGCATGCATGCTGTGCTGTGTGCATGTGTGCATGTATGTGTATCGACTGAGTATGGCTGGTTATCAGGATGGCAGCTGCAAAGATTGATAAGGAAAACGCACCTTTGGTTTCTTTTGCTGTGGACTATTTTCATGGCCACTGTCCTCAAATGGAGCTCAGTTAGTCTGCAGTAGAAGACGTTATCAGAGCCCTTCCCATCAGTCCCAGGCTGAATCCTTAGTCAGCTTCTTTAACTTTGACATACGTGCCGTGCTCCGTTTGTGCTCTGGCTCTTCTGACAACCATTCTTCAGCTGTCAGTCTTAGTTGGCTTCCAGAGCTACGGCTGCTGTTCGTCATAGAGTTATGGGGTGCCCTGATAAACAACTGTGTGACAGTAGTGACTTATTTTCACATAAATGGTAGGTTTTTTTTTTTTTTTTCTTACATGAATAATGAAACATACTTATACAAAGGATGCATGGAACGAGTGGTCTCCTGACTTGCCTTCTAGGATAGGACAGGCACTAGTTACATAGCTGTCACTGTGACTTAAGTGTTAATCTAGACGATAGTAGTCAGCTTCCCACCTTGTTGCCTGAGAAATCTGGCATAAGAGATGCCAAAGTGGAAAAAATAGTTGTTCTTTATGGAATGTGTATCATGCCAGAGGCTTGATGGATATACTTGGGAAAATTTTCCACATATCTTCACCTTAGGATTAGCATCTCTGTTTCCAGAATAAAAGTGCTTGCATTTCAGCTTTAACAGCTGCAGGGACACTTCAGTTGGATCCTCCTCTAAGCCTGACACACTTCTCAAAGCTCATTAAAGACAAACTTCAACCATTGGCCAGGCATGGACATAAAGTGGGTTTGAAACAGGTTCTGTGGTTGTCTCCCAATGGGATGGTTCAGCTACATCACCAGTAACAGGGTGATGTTCCTTGGGAAGCCACTAGCAGCAAGGATAGCTCTGGGTCTATCATCCTCCTGTGAGAGAAACCACTGCCAGCTTGAAAGCTGAATACTATGTACTTCAATTCTTATTACTACACACAGAATCTTGGACAAACAAGAAATCTGCAAAAACTCTGCCAGGCCACAGAGTCCCTCAATGCCTAACCACACCAGGAGATATTAATTAAGGATGCAAATTTCAATTTTAACTCAATGTGGCTATTGTGTCTAGGCTCGAAGGACTAAGAATGCTTGGGCTTTTTGCCCCTAGCATAAGTCATGGTTACAAGATTTTGTATTGCTTTTAAGGCAGGGCCTTACAATGTAGTCCTGGTCAGCTTAGAACTTGCTATTGAGACCAGGCTGGCTTTAAATTCACAGAGATCCACCTGCCTCTGCCTCCAGACATGAGCCACCATGTGAGCTTACGGTTATGAAAAATTTTCTGTCACTTTTAAAGCTATACTAAAGCTTGATATGATGAGATGATTTATTTGTGCTTTCCTTTGTGGTGCATGATTAAAAAAAAACCAAAAAGAACCCAACCCCCCCCCCCCCCCAACTAACCAACAGCCTTAAGGCACATCACATGCTGTGGTTCTTACACCTATAGCCTTTGCTAAGAAGCCCCCCCCCCCGTTCCTTTTCTTTCACTGTATTTTCTTCCTTCTTCTCCTCCCCTACCCCTGCTTCTTCTTTTCCTCTTCCCCCTCTTGTTTCTCCTTCTCCCCACCCCCTAGGTTGGTAACTTCGTATTTCCTGATAAAATTCTGCCGAACACTCACAAACACTGGTGTCCTCTTCATGGTCTGAGGAATGCTCTGTGGTCCTTGCTGTGACTAGCCCCTCCCCATCCCGTGTGCTGACCCCCTTTCTCTCTTCTGCCCTTAGGAACTTGGCTCACGTACCTGTTTAGCTCCATTTGCTGTGTCATCAAAATGTTCCTTCCAAGTGCATCACTTTATTAGAGGACTGTCATCTTCCCACTGACAGCTCTCAGCTCATTACAACCGGTGTTCAGAAGCTGAAGGGATGAGCCATATCAGCGCACGG
Organism: Micromys minutus; assembly: GCF_963924665.1. Classification (NCBI taxonomy): domain Eukaryota; kingdom Metazoa; phylum Chordata; class Mammalia; order Rodentia; family Muridae; genus Micromys; species Micromys minutus. The sequence continues at coordinate 4,026,666 of NC_137961.1, forward strand.
AAGACATTAGTTTCCGAGGATGGTCTTGACCGAGCTCTACAGCGAGGTGCTGTGGCAATTACTTCTTCTTTGCTGTGCCCGACTACCTGACATGAGGAACTTACGGAACAAAAGGTTTATTTTGCTGTGAGGTTTCACAGACTCACAGCCACAATAGTTTGTGACAGAACGGAATCACAGAGACTCGGTCTGTGGCTGGGGAAGCCTGTGGAATGGCCAACGGCGAGAATACAGCCTGGACCTGAGGTAGGCATAGCCTACGGAGGCCTGTGCCTAGTGACATACTCCCAGCAGCCAGGTCCCATCTCTTAAGGTAACCGTAGCCTCTCAAAAGTGGCTGGAGACAAAGTGCTTAAAGCGTGGGACAGGGGAAGGGCATTTCAGAGTCAAAACACAACTGCCTTAACACTCTTTGTGTTGTCTCACACATCTGGAACGTCCCAAGGCACGATGTCGTGAGGCAAAGCTCTCTTCAGCCCACAGGAAACCCTTCCTGCATATTCTAGCTTATGGCACTCTGCTGACACTCTGTGCTCTCCCTTTGCTCACAGGCTCATTCATGTCTCGGTCACACCATTTCTGTCTGTCTTCAGACGTCTGTAAGGGTACCAACTCCAGTTGCAGCACAGGCCACACAGATCCAGTTCGACCACCTCCGAATTCTGCAACTCTATTTTCAAACGTGCTCACAGTCTGACGTACTTGGGGTTCTGTTCCAATGCACCTTTGAAAAGAAACGCAATTTCAGCCTCGAACAGAACGACATAAGACAATTGTCTCGGAGAGGAAATCAAGTAAGGTGAACGAGTTTGGATGGTAGTTCAACACAGAGGGACATCTTTATCTGAGGTCCCTGGCCACTTGGCTATCAGTCCCTGTCAGAACAGAGACGTCTGATTGTGTCTGTTAGTTTCGGTGTTTGTTTGAAGCTAATGGGCTTCACTCCATGTCAGTCACTGAACAGAGCTCACGCCTCTTCCTGCGGAAACTGCTTCTGCTGTTGGAAAGTGGAGTGGAAGACTGACGCATGCCTGCAAGTGGCTTATGTTAAATGTTTACATTCTTACAGTCACAGAGATGAGCTTTTGTGATATAATAAAACAACAGGGCTGCAGCATAAGGCACTCTCGAGCCACATTCTCGGCCTCTTTTACCAAGAGCCATCGTAACTGAAAAATGAGGGTAGTCCCTGGAAACCAGACACACGCATAAAAGTGTCTTTCCTTTCTGGGGAGATATTTGAAGGCAACACCTGTGCAAACATGACTTTCTGAGCTGTGGTTGTGGGTGCCAGCATTTTACTCTTGTCTCGGGAGAGCTAAGCAGGCAGGGAAAGGACAGTCAAGTTCACTCTTAAAGAATGAGAGAGAGCCCTGCCCTTAGTTACTGAGAAAAAGCCCTGGAGATGGGATCTGGACTCAGTTTCTCCAATCCTTGTCTCTGGCTTGTCTGTAACGCTTCACTTCCCATACACATGGCTCCCTCAGGCCCTTATACCTCAGTCTCCTGTGTGTCCCCTAGCCCCTCTGCCTACTGCAATGGGATCAAATCCAAGGCCTTTGAGTTTTTATAATCCTCATGTGACCTGTACAAGGGTTAGACTAAGTCTGAGCGATGAGGGCCCACTCACCTAGTTGATTTACACGGGACCTAAAGAAACATCATTTGTTTAAGCCGTTTATTCTCCGGTCCACAAATATTTATCGAGGTCTCACTGTGTGTCAGGATGTGTTGTGAACTCTTCAGAATGATGAATATAGAAGCAGTGACCTTGTGACTTGGACGCCACCACCAAGCTTCTCCTCCCATAAAAGTGATTTAGAGCGTGTCAGACATTCATACCCAGAGATATGCAACCATGGGGATGTAGGAGTCAGAAACCAAGGGAAGTCTGTGGGCCTTTGAGACACGAACTGACACGGGACGCACACAGCCAGGTGACAGGTTTTGGCAAAGGCCATCATGAGCTGTACCAGGGAGAAAGCTGCAGAGCAGTCTGTGGCTGTCACGCCAACCCACGCCGAGTCAGCTGTCCTGCGGGCATCCACACGGCATTGTATGAACAAATATTAAAGATACACTTGGTAAGTAACCATGTCTTAACACAACCAGGAGACAGTTACTGTTTCTCCTTGCCATTTTTTTTTTCTTTCCTCAGCACAAGAGAGATGGGCATGGAAACCAAGATTTTGCGTGGGAATCTAGTCCAGGGAGTAGCCCAGGTCAAGAGTGATTTTCGGAATTGTCACGGGCCGCTGGGAAGAGGGGCAGCAGAGCCATGAGATTAGCCTTGTCTAACCGAGTGGCAGCTTTGAGGCGACACAGGTGCACATTTCCAGCAGATCTCCAACAAGGAAGACCCTGGACCCAGGGTTGTGAGCTTAATCCCGCTGCACTGCTGAGACCAGGCCTTCGTGGAAGCACTGTAGAAATGTTAGCTCACCCAGGCCTCTGCACTGCAATGGGAGCAGCCATTCCCTCCTCTGCAGAGCAGGGGACTGAGGCTCCCAGAGGGGAAGAAAGGTACAAGAAGTTCTGCAGGCAGCAGGGAACCTGGCCGGAGCAAAGCTGGAGGTCAGTGATTCGAGTCTCAGTGCTGAGCAGTTTGGAAAGCATGCAGTCTGGCTCGGAGGCTCCGCTGGTCACCTGATAATCAGCTCTTGGCTGCTATGTGGACCCTTCCTCGTGATACTGGGAATAAAGCAGCGAACACCACATCCGGGACTTCGGCTTAAACAAGAGGGAGCACCGGAGCTGGTAGAAAACAACAGCCAGTGCACAATCAGAGATTAGCATTGGGACGTTCAATCTGGTGGTCAGCGTGACTCAGGAAACCTAATGTTGTTGTTGTTATCATTATTATTGATGATGATGACGTCATTTTGTGCTTTGTACACAGGTTCTCATTCTAGCCAGGTGGGCTTTGAACTTGCAGCAGCTCTCCTGCCTCAGCTTCCGAAGTACTAGGATGCTAGACATGCGTCCCTACATCTGGCTTCAGCTGTATTTTACTTTAATTTTTTTATTATTGAAATAAATTAGGATATTTAACTCAGCTTCTGGGGAAAAGCCCTTGTCCATTGGAAGCACCCCAGACCTTTGAACTTTCTACTTAAATGGTAAATTGTATGGATTTTGAATACACTTAAATAATTTTTGCCTGAATCATTAGTGTTCCTAGCGAGACTTTGCTGTCAGCTTGCTATACCCAGATTTCAAAGCCTTTGAAAGGAAAGAATGAAAACAGTTCACCAATACCTAATGCTGCTTGAATGCAGAGTTGATGTTCGTCTGGATGTATATTCTGGGCTAAATTAAGAGGACTGGTAAGGTTGACACTGGCAGTTTTTTTCGGCTTTGTTAAAAGCACTGATCACTTTTATGTCGATCTGACAAAAATTATAGAGTCATTCTGGAAGAGGAAAGCTCAACCGAAAAGGGTCTCTAAGATTTGCCTGTGGGGAAAGTGTGTTGTGCATTTTCGTGAGTGATGGCTGATGTGGGAGGGCCTATGTCACTGTGGGTGGGGCTAGTCCTGGCCTGGGAGTCCTGGGCACTGTAAGGGAGTAGGCTGATCAAGCCAAGAGGTTTCTGCCCTGCCTTAGCTCCTGCCCCGACTTCCGTGAACAGTGAACTACAAACGGTAAGAAGAACAAGCCCTTTCCTCCGGAGTTTCTTTTGGTCTTGGTGCTTTATCACAGCACTTAAAAAAAAAAAAAAAAAAAAAAAAAAAAACTGTTTAAAACTTTAAAAATATCCTTTCTTGGTGCTGACAACGGTGAAGAGATGAAGTTTGCATTGTGTTTAGCTTAGGAAGCAATCTCTCTTGGGTGTGACATGCAGAATAGAACAGGGAGACAAAATGCTCAGAACTGGGCAGCTAATTTATTCATTTTGATTGAGTTTGAGTACAGTAAGACTGCCAAGCAGGAGAGCCATCCTTTTGGGCCGATTTTTGTTTTCTGGTATACAGCACACTATTGTCATTTACTGGCAAAATGTGGTACAGTCGAATTCTGGAATGCCTTCATCTCGTGCAACTGTAACTTTATATCACTTGATTTTGAGTGAGTGGAACAATGGACCGGAAGGACACAACAGCTGCCTGTTGGTGGCTAGACCACCAGTGAGCACGGCTTGGCCACTTTCGGCTGTGCAACTGTGAGGCAACTGGAGGACATTACTCAGATGAAAGGACTCTCTAAGGAAGTGCTCAGTGCAGGAGCTAAGGGAAGAAGGGTGGCTCGGGTGGAGCAGACAAGCAGATGATGTAGAACTGACTAGAAAAGGCCGGATGTCAACGCTGGGGCCAGACTCATCAGTCTGGGAAGCCCAACGGAAGTGTGTTGGGAAGTCCTTGGGGGGTTTCTCGGTGGTAGTCTTTTGATCTGATATCCAGAGAAGGAAGAGAGACCTGTGGACATAAATAGCCAAGCTAGAAGGACCCTAAAACTCTTGGGGTCCAGCGTAGCTCTCCTAAGACTTTCTGGCAAAGCTAAACTAGGGTAGAGAGCAGAATGGTGGTAGTGCACCCCTTTAATCTCAGCACTCAGGAGGCAGAGGCAGGGGGATCTCTATGAGTTCCTGGCCAGCCTGGTCTACAGACTGAGGATAGCCAAGGGTGCTCAGAGAGATCCTGTCTTAAAACAAACAAACAAAAATAAGGAAATTAAATGGAATAGAGAATCACAAATGGAACTGACATCTTGAGGTCATCCAAGGGGTGCTACCGGAGCTTCCATAGTTACGTGCCCTCACTTTGGCCAGGAGCTGAAGTCCTCATGTTTCAAATGAGGAGCACCTTAAATGGGTGCGTATTGAATTAAAAATATCGATAGTAACATTATTGATTCCAGGAAGACCGCATTCTCATGCAAAATCATCCCACATCTAATTCATCCCATTTGGGAGCATTTTAGCAGTGGCTTCCTGAATGTAGCCAACACACAACTTGCTTGTGGGAATCCTATCCATGGTCACTCTGGGCTAAGGAAGAGGCAGGCATCAAGAAGCCAAATTCTCCGGTTGTGAGCTTGCAGTAGCTTTTTCTGAGATGCTGTCTGCTCACAGTGGTTAGGAGGTATTTATGTCCCATGGAAAGTGGATGGTGTGCAAGTGCAAGCATCAGACAGCCCGGGAGCAGACATATTGATGATTTTTGTGAAGAGGAATCAGGGTATAGAGGAGATGCTAAGCTGCTCCAGGGATCAGAGTGTGGTTCTCAAAGTCTGTCCATTTTCCAGTGTGTGATCTCGGGAAGCCACATGTTTTTCTGGGCCTTTGTTAGAAACTCAGGGTAGACGAGGTTCCCACAGCCTTAAGGACTTTAGATGCATTCTGCCTTCTGGCCTCAGGGTTATTTTTGAGAACAAAAGAATGTCCATTTATTTCATCATTTTCCTCCTTGGAATATTGAATTCCCACATCAATACTGTCTGTCTGTGGTCTATGCGTTCTGGGCAATTTACATCTTATTTGACCAAGTCTTTGCAACCCAATAGTAAAAGTTAATCATAGAAAGTTTATAATTGCTGTAAAGTAGGTTTAACTGTAGATCCCACACTGGGTGCTAAACACACTTAATTGTGCCTGGTACAATGAAAATATTGACTTAGGATTCAGAAGAGTGAAGAGATAACTTAGAGTGTAATTATCAAGAGGGAAATTATCAAGAGGGTCATTTAGATGTTATAATAAAAGCAAAAAACAATAAACTTTAGGTAGTTTTACTATGAAATTATTCCACCCCCCCCCCCAGTGTTATCACTGTGTATCTGGGTGATCAGATCAGCAAGTTAAGATTTCAGAACCTGTGGTGCTAAAATGATTCCGAGACTGTCATTCCCCAAGTGCTGTAATATTTCTCTTGTGAAAACGTGAAGAAGCCAGATCCGAGTTGCAGATAGGGTTGACATATGAGCTCCCAGTGACTGCTTAGACCGAATTTTATAATGAGCTCCACTGTTTCTCACCAGGCTCGACCAAGGGCTCTTCTCACGTGCCAGGCTTTCTTCTCTCAGGGAGATTTATCTCTCAGTGTTTGCTTGCAAGTGAGTAAATACTGCACTTGCTCTTTTATCCTCACCAGTTACCCTCAATGTCTTACTTACCCTTTCTCTTTGCTTTCCTTTGCATTTAAGGTGGTGCTACCCCATTTCAGAAGCCCCTAGAGCCACAGTGCGGAGTGGTTGTCAAGTTTTAGTCTAAGTTAAGGAAGCATGTGGATAGATATTCTGGAGGTCATAACAAAGGTGCATTTTCTTTTATTTATTTATTGGGGGACAGTGTATGTGTGAAAGCCACAGGATAACTTGAGAGAGTCAGTTTTCTCCTTTTACTATCCAGATAAAGAGGTCAAACCAAGATCATTAGGCCTGGTGGCAGGAGGCTTTACCTAACTGAGCCATCCCAACAGCCACAAAGGTGACATTTCTAGTAGCTAGAGTGGTAGTTGTAAAGCTCTGGAGAAGTAACTAGTCCACAACCTTGGAAACATGAAGCATCAACAGAGAGAGTCAAATAAGTTCTAGCTTCCAGCATGGCTAACTTTAAACCACTGCAGAGATCATTCGGATGACTGCTGGCTCACCTCTATCACAACTTCAGCAATAGCACACTGTTAGAAAAAGGGATACTCTGAATGCGGTGTCCAGAGCCGTGTACTATGTTTGGATTTCAGCATGTTTTACCGAGGACTGACATGAGAACCAGTCAGCATGTTCAGTCAAAGGATTCCACATAAAGGGTGTGTGAAGAACTGCGTGCCCAGTTCCTCCGCCATGCGTATCCATAGCCTCTCCTGCCAGATCTGTTGGCTTACATTTTTCTGTCCTGATCTCAGTTTGTTATAGACCCTCGATCTTATCTCTCTCAATTATATTTTTATAATGGTTCTGTACCTATTGAAACATAATAATCTTTAACAAATATAATATGGCCTTATTAGTAGAAGAATGCATTCATTACATGGTAAATATTGTTTCATTTCAGAGGAAAAAAAAAACCCCATCTGACTTCAAGATCTGCTTGCTGTCTTAGCTTCCCGGATTAGCATCCTGGCAAACGAAAGCATTCAGTAGGAGTAAAAACCTGCTGAGTTACCAACATTTCAGCACGAGGTCTTCCCATGCGTTCTTACAAGACTGAGAATACCAAGACCCGTGACACGGACGGGGACCATGTGCTGTATTTGCCACATAGAATGGAATATGGACACTATTTATATGTCTATGTACACAGGTTATCACACTTTTCCTGGAAAAAAAAAAAAACGAGATAAAGCAAGAAGAGTCAAGAGAAGAGAAAAAGGAAGAAGAGATTTGTAAAAAGAAAATTTCTCTGGAGCAGAGACAGCCTTAAGAAACGGTCAGTGGGAGATGCCCACACCTGGAGAGGAGAGTCCGGCACAGATGAACTCCCACACCTGGAGAGGAGAGTCCGGCACAGATGAACTCCCACACCTGGATAGGAGAGTCCGGCACAGATGAACTCCCACACCTGGAGAGGAGAGTCCGGCACAGGTGAAGAGCCAGAGCTGCACGTGAAGAGCAGAGGGTGGTGAAAGCACCATCTGCACCACCATTTTTCTGAAGTCCCCACCGTAGGAATTGGCAAGCAGTGGCAAAGAGATAGGCAAGCAGGGGTGGGGGGGGGGGGAGAAAAGTCAAACAAAGCCCACCAGACTGCTGAAGCCCCTGAGCACTGATTCTCAAATGACCAGTCCCTACTGTGATCCACTTCTTACCAATGTATTTGTGGAAGTGCTTAATGGCGGAAGAGCAGCCTGCAGTGTTTCAGTGTAGGCTGGAGTAGCAAGGCACACGGCACAGTCAGGACCATGCTGTCTTATGTGGAAGACATCATGTGTGATCCCGTATCTGTCGCCCAGCCATCCGGAATGTAAAGCGAGCCAACTGAGGTCCCCCACTTCAGACAGTTTGTTTTACTGACCCAGTGCAGGCACACAGGAGAATCTGCACATACTTACTGGATGATACTCTCTCTTTTCCAGCTTTACTTTTTGCTTCTTCGTTGGTGATTTTTGTCCCTCTGATAAAATGAAACGTCTATGTGCTTTAGCAAGTCTCTTAGTATTCCTCATCTACACATTGGTGAATAGGACTGACTGCTTTGCTCCTCTTCACTTCCCACTGACATTTATGCTGTCCACACACTGCAGAGAGTACCGTAGTCACAGACAGCTTTCCGCTGTGTCTAGAGGATGATTCTGAAAACCAAAAACCAAACCTAAACAAAAACTCAAAAACAGAACAAAACAAAACAATGCTTATGCCATCACAAACGTGCATTCCGAACAGTTCTTCTGGAACATAAGAGACTACTGATGGCTTTATAAAGGGGGATAAGAAGAAATGCCTGAGAGCCAGCCCCCGCCATCAGGACTGTCCAGACGGCTGAACACCCAGAGGAGCCTCAGGAATGTTCTACTTCCTGAGCCCATGGGTGAGTTCCCACTTTCTCTCCACAAACTATCTGGGGAGAGACCACTTGGAACTCTTGGGGTGCAGGTATCTCGATGGTGCTTGGGAATGGACTATTCTGGCCCCCATCTATGTCCAGAGCCAGAGGCGGCCCACTGCCATCAGAACTCAGAGCCTACACACAGAGAGCTGGACACCCAGGAACAATTTCCTTCCTGGACCAACTGGCCTATAGATCTACAGAAGAGACAAGCTCCAGTCAGAGACAACAAGATCATCCAGTATATCAAGATGGCAAGAGATAAGGGCGAAAAGCTAAGCAACAGAAACCAAAGCAAGCTGGCAACATTAGAACACATTTCTCCCACCACAGCAAGGAGTGGATATCCCAACACAACAGAAAACAAGATTTGGACTTAAATCCATACCTCATGTAGATGATGGAGAGCCTCAAGAAGTGCATAAATAACTCCCTTAAAGAAATACAGGAGAACCAAGAGAACACAGGTAAATAAGTAGAAGCCCTTAAAGAGGAAACACAAACATCACTTAAACAGCTACAGGAAAACACAACCAAACAGGTGAAGGAATTGAAAACGGAAATGGAAACAATAAAAAAATCCTAAAATGAGACAACCCTGGAGATAAAAAGACTAAGAAAAAGATCAGGATTCATAGATGAAAGCATCACCAACAGAATATAAGAGATGGAGGAGAGAATCTAGGGCAGAAGATTCCATAGAACACATTGACACAACAGTCAGAAAAAAATGCAAAAATCAAAAAGCTCCTAATCTAAAACATCTAGGAAATCTTGGAAACAGTGATAGCATTCTTAAGTGACCCCCAAAATACCATGAGAGAACTCCTACAGCTGATAAACTACTTCAGCAAAGTGGCTGGATATATAATTAACTCAAACAACTCAGTAGCCTTCCTCTATTCAAAGGACAAACAGGCTGAGAATGAAACGAGCAAAAAGGCACCCTTCACAATAGTCAAAACAATATAAGATACCTTGGTGTGACCCCAACCAAGCAAGTGAAAAATCTGTAAGACAAGGACTTCAAGTCTCTGAAGAAGGAAATTAAAGAATATCTCAGAAGGTGGAAAGATCTCCCATGCTCATGGATTGGAAGGATCAACATAGTAAAAATGGCCATCTTGCCTAAATCAATGTACAGATTCAATGTAATCCCCATCAAAATTCCAACTCAATTCTTCATAGAGTTAGAAAGAACAATTTGCAAATTTATTTGGAATATCAAAAAACCCAGGATATCAAAAACTATTCTCTATAATAAAAGAACTTCCAGGGGAATCACCATCTCTTACTTCAAGATCTATTTCAGATCAATCATGATGAAAACCACATGGTATTGGTACAGATACAGGCAGGTGCATCAATGGAAAAGAATTGCAGACCCAGAAATGATCCCATACACCTATTGTCACTTGGTCTTTGAGAAAGGAGCTAAAGCCATTTAATGGAAAAAGGACAGCCTCTTCAACAAATAGTGCTGGTTCAACTGGCAGGCAGCATGTAGAAAAATGCAAATTGATCCATTCTTATCTCCTTGTACAAAGATCAAGTCCAAGTGGATCAAAGACCTCCAAATAAAACAAGGTACACTGAAACTAATAGAACAGAAAGTGCGGAAGAGCTTAGAACACATAGTCAAAGGAAAAAACTTCCTGAACAGAACACCAATGGCTTATGCTCTAAGATCAAGAACTGACAAATGGGACCTCAGGAAATTGCCAAGTTTCTGTAAGGCAAAGGACACTCTCAAGAGGACAAAATGGCAACCAACTGACTGGGAAAATATCTTTACCAATCCTACTTCTGATAGAGGGCTAAAATCCAATATATATATATATATATATATATATATATATATATATATATATATATATATATATATCAAGAAGCTAGACTCCAGAGAATCAAATATCTCTATTAAAAAATGGGGTGCAGAGCTAAAGAAAGAATTTTCAAATGAGGAATATTGAATGGCCGAGAAGCACCTAGAGAAATGCTCAACATTCCTAGTCATTAGGGAAATGCAAATCAAAACAACCCTGAGATTCCACCTCTTACAAGTCAGAATGGCTAAGATCAAATCCTCAGTTGACAGCAGATCCCGCAGAGTTTGTGGAGAATAGGAACACTCTACCGTTGTTGGTGGAACCGCAAGCTGGTACAACCACTCTGGAAATCTGTCTGGCAGTTTCTTAGAAAATTGGACATAGCATTATCTGAGGACCCAGCTGTACCACTCCTGGGCATATACCCAAAAGTTGCTCCAGCATATAGCAAGGACACATGCTCCAACCATGTTCATAGCAGCCTCATTTATAATATGTTCTTCAACAGAGGAATGGATGCAGAAATTGTGGTACATTTACACAATGGAGTACTACTCAGCCATTAAAAACAATGACTTCATGAAATTCTTAGGCAAATGGATGAAACTAGAAGCTATCATCTTGAGTGATGTAACCCTATCACAAAATCAGTCATGGCATACACTTACTGATAAGCAGGTGCTAGATCCCAAAAGCTCTACCCAAGAAACAATTCAGAGACCGTATGAAGCTCAAAAAGAAGGAAGACCAAAATGTGGATGCTTCAATCCTTCTTAGAAGAGAGAATAAAATACTTATGGGAAGAAATACAGGGACAAAGTGGAGCAGAGACTTAAGGAAAGGTAATCCAGAGACTGCCTCACCTGGGGATCCATCCCATATGCAGCCACCAAACCCAGTCACTATTGCTGATGCCAAGAAGTGTTTACTGGCAGGAGCCTCATATGGATGTCTCCTGACCGGCTCTGCCAGAGCCTTACTGATACAGAGGAGGATGCTTTCAGCTAACCGTTGGACTGAACATGTGGACTCCAATGAAGGAGCTAGAGAAAGGTCTGAAGAGCTGAAGGGGTCTGCAACCCCATGGGAAGAACAACATTATCAACCAACAAAACCCCACAGAACTCCCAGAGACTAAAACACAAACCAATGAACACGCATGGAGAGACCCATGGCTCCAGCTGCATATGTAACAGAGAATATCATTGTCTGGCATTAATGGGAGGAGAAGCCTTTTGTCCAGTGAAGGCTAGTTTTCCCAGTGTAGGGGAATGCCAAGGCGTTGAGGTGGAGAGAGTGTCTGGGAGAGGGAGCACCTTTATGGAAGCAACGGGAGGGAGAGGAGGGATGGGAGGGATGGGAGTGGGAGGAAAGGAGATAACATTTGATATGTAAATACAGAAAATATCCAATAAAAAAGGAAAAAAAGGGAAGTCTCAACTGATCTCAACTGAACAACATGATCAGAGGTTGCTTGCCTTGAGATTCACAAGGGCGCCATGCCTACTCTTCTCTGACCCCATGCCATCATCTACAGCTTTTAAAAGGCTGTGTCTAGCACTTGCTACACTATATTACCTAAGCTTTATAGCTCCAAGTCTCTGGACGACGAAGGGTGTCTTTAAATGGCCATCGTGATTATTTAAAGAGCAGAACATTTTATGAGCCAATTATGTTTAGCTTTAAGAGAGCAGATTTAGTACTCTTAGCTCCACAGTATGTAAGAAGACTCCACATAGGTTATGAAAATGTCAAAGAATAGCAGTGAAATGCACTGGTGAGGTTTTCCCAAACGTTCGCTCGCTAAGTACTGATTTAGGCACGGTTAGAGTTTAGCTGCCTCCTGGCAGTCACCCAGCAATGGCCGAGAGAGTGGCTGAGTGTCCGTGGGAAAGCAGAGGGCTTTCATGTCTCCTGCTATAGTCCGTCAGGTTCCGCGTCAGCTCAGTGTCTGTCAAAGCCACTGGTACTTCTTTCTATTCTGAGGGCCGAGAGTAACATGAGAGGACATCCGAAGACCATTTTCTTTGTTTAAAAAAGGAGGGGGGTTGTTTTTTTATGTACTCATGTGTTTAATACATTCTGTTATCCTCAGAGTGTCTTTGGACAGTCATGTACTTTTGAAGAAAAGGGATCTCAAGGTCTGGGCATATATATCTGTGCAAAGATTTTCTCCGCATATGGGAACTCTGATTACCATCCCCAAACCACAAACAATAACAACAACAAAACTGACCACATGACAGTATGACCACAGTTATGTTCCAGTACCTTGGCAGCACACCAGATCAATCACTAAGCTGTCTGAAAAGATAACATTTTAGGAAACAGATATTAGAAAACATATGGAATTAATAGGAAGATAAGAAATTAAATCCTAAGAAAGTGGTGTGAAAGCAGAAGGTACTTTGCTATGGGAATGTCCCGGGACACAGGAGAAAGGACTGGACATTCCACATGGAGGAAAGGCAAGAGAGCCTGCTATAGACGATTACAGAGCACATGATCTTCCAGCTCCAGATCTTCTGTGAAACAGAGGCTATTGTTTGCAACATTTTCTATGTCTTCTTAAACTAATCTCTTCATATGAATTAGGTAAGAAGCCAACCTCATTTGAGTAGGCTGAATATAGAGATTCCAACATACAATACACACTTATGTCTAGTATAAACTTAAGGATAGGCAAGTTGGCTAGGGTGGACGAATCTTCACTGACGTCAGTGTGAGACTTCTGGGCCCATCCTATGGTAGGGAGTCTCTATTCTGAAGCAAGAGAAAAATGGAAAGACCTATTACTTTTAAAGAGCAGGAAGTTGTCCCAAGGGATTCTATGCATATTCCAAGAATGAGGACTCATTCACATGACTATGTTCATAAGGAGGCTAGAAACTTTTTCTTCTAGCTGGGAAGCCACATCTCTGGGGAGAATAGGAAAATAATGGCATCCAGAGAGGATTTTGAGAGTAGATGAGTACGTGTCTATTGTGATGTGTCATATCCTTAGTGGAAATACAAACCTTAGATGCAAAAAAACAGAAAGTAATTTTATAGGTAGGAAAGTGCATTTTCCTGATGAAAAAATTAATATGTTATTCCCAAGTTGTATTTGAAGAATCCAGAGCACGGAACAGAATATCAATCCAAGCCGTATATTTGTTAACTCATGCCTGGCCCCATTCAAGGTCACCGTGTCCTTTCTCCAGGGTCTGGGAACATCAGATGCTCCGGGTTGATGTTAAGGTGATACATGATTGGACAGTGGAGAGGTAGGCGGGAGAAAGGCTAGGAAACCGGAAGAGGAGGAGAGAAAGGGAGATTCCAAGACAGAGCTGGAGAAGGAGGATCTAGATCCAGGTGGTCTTGATTGGCAGTAGGTAGATATGAATATTTTCCAGGGTTACTTTAGGTCTTTTTATCTCATATAGAAGGGTAGTTTGTATCTTTGTCCATTGGATGAAAGCTTATTGTGCAGAGAGTTTGCGGATTGAGAATTTAATTTGTAAACATGCTTGATAAGCTACAGGGCTTTGGAGTTAAGTTTGTGTCCTGTGGTGGAGGAAAGAAACACACCAGGATGATTGCGTCCACCCGGGACAGAAGCAGCAGGGCCTGCGGAGTGAACCACCCGGGAAGGGAACGGCGTGGAGAGGGCGGCTTTCTGACTGTGTGACAGGGTCTGTGTGCTCGCTCCACACTAGAGCCATGCCTGAGGAGTAAGACCTCGGGGCTGATAAAAGGGGAAGCCATTTTAATATTTACTGCAACAAGCTGCTAAAGTCTGTGATGGCTTACTGGTTGTAGCTGCATGGGAGGAAATGGCTTGTAACTCTGTAGAGATGCCTTGTCAGAGTTCCTGCCCTCAGTCTCACCAAGGCCCCCACGCAACCAGAGACAGGGAAGCTCTCCAGTTCTTTTTTTTTTTTATTATTTCAAAGTTTACTATAATTGTTTTAATAGTTGCTAATTTCGAGATTACAAAAGAGTTTCGGCCTTTCTCCATTCCCTTTCCTTCTTACAACGATTTTCACACACATCGCTATGCTCACTTTCATATTTATGGTATTATTTTAAAAAGATATTTTACATGTATGTATGCATATATTCCTAAATGCAACACCTCCAGTTCTTCGTGAGCCCACACTCTCTAAGACCAGTTGGTTGTGCCTCAGTCTCCTGCTGTAACCATGTTCTCCCTCCACTTTTCCCTGCTCTCCTTCTCCTCATTTCCTCCCAGATGTTTCTGACGAGCCCCGCCCACTAATCTTTTGAGTCCCAATTCCTGAGTCAGAGTCAATTATTTTTAAGGAGGCTCAGCTGAGATGCGTATAAAGGGAGATTTTTTTTTTATGACAATTTGCTCAATTATGAATGAACTATTAAACAATTTTACTATGTTACAGTGATTTTTGTAGCAATATTTAGACATAGTTTTACAACTTTGTTTTAGGTTAGACTTTAATTTGAATTTATTACTTTTAAACTTTTTCCTTACATTTATTTAGTTTGTCTATTTGTATGCGTGGGTACGTGTGTTAAGTTTAAATTTATTATTTTTAATTATTTTACATTTATTTGGAATGTGTGTGTGGATACACATCAGTGTACATGTGCGTGTAGGAGTGGTAGCCAGAGGACAACCACTTGGCACTGGTCCTCTGCCTGTACCACAGGGGTCCTCTGGATCTAAGCCCACCTGCTGTATTTAGCCGCCAGCACCTCTACCCACTGAGCCATTCTGAAATCCTTAGAATAGGATTTAAAGTTAGTCTTTCAGGACAAGCTGGGAGATTAAATTAAAATTAAAATTAAAATCACAACATAGGAATATTTATCTAATATTCTATTTATTCTAATATTCTAATATTTATTCTAATATTCTAATATGCTCCTAAGGTAATGTTTGGTTTCTCACCATACTCCACGAAGCTTTTGTCCTGGAAAATGTGCTGTGAAGCCAGCTCACAGGAAGGACTGGTGGGTCATTAAATATGTAGGGAAGGCCACAGAACCTGTTCTGAATGCGACTGAAGGACAAATAGTCTTGGATTATCAAAAAATGAGGTGAAAAACAATCACATGGGGCCCTTCCCTCCATAATGTACTAATCAGAACAAGCACCGCACTAGTCTAACCAAGTGGCCCCGTGAAGGCTTTCCTTGGGATTCGTAATGAAGCTCGTGAGGTTGCCATGAGTTAATCTGACAGATCTATCAGCAAAGGCAGTTTTCTTCTGGTTACCTTCCCATTACCCGATGTCGAGTGTCCCATCACGCCCCTTCTGCTGAAGGAAACGTGGATCTTATAGTGTTGCTCTGGAGCTACCAAGAGAAAAATAATCTTTCGGCACTTAAAAAGAATTATGCATCTGCTAAACAGATGTTCAATATTATTTATTCTCAGCCCAGTAAACAGATGCTGATTATATTTAGCTACCATATTATGGCAACCCTGGGAGAAAAACATTCCAAATAATGAATACAAAATGTCACTAAATGTTTGTTGGCGCATAATTAATGTTAAATCCCAGCAGTCTTAGAATGCCATGGAAGTGAAAGACATCACAAGTCATCACAGTTGTCTGACCGGTTTAATTTTCAATGAGCACATCTGGCTTGTTGCTTGGAATGAATTCAGGTAGATGGCTGCTCTGTTCGCGTCGTATATAAGAAACAGCCTCACAAAGAAGAACGATAAACAACAAAAACTTTTTAATTGGCTTCTGAAGTATTAATCACGTGTCTACAAATTTTCAAACACGTTGACTCTAAAACCATATCTTACTTCAATTCTAATGGAAATAAATGGTCACACCATTGTGACTTGCTTGGTCATAAAGATGATTTTTTTTTTTCTTTTAATTTGAGGTTACAATTGCCTTGTCTTCCAAGTGGCCCCTGAAGGTGCTTTTTTTTTTTTTTTTCTTTTTTAAATTTTTCATGAACAACTTCTGCCTACACTTGCCTCTCGTCTGGGTGTAAAGAGTTCTCACCATGGGAAAGGTTCACCTCCAGCTAGGTAATCTGAGAGGAGAGGTGAATGAGCCACAAAAGCTTGCCCCCGAGAGTACTGATGGGTCCAAAATTAGTGCCCTTGTGAAGATGCTGGGCCTGATGAGAGGATGTAGGTATCTAAAGACAGGCTTTGCAGGCCACTTTGTCTCTCCTTCCTCTTCCTGTGCTTCTGGGAGCATTTGGTGAGCATCTCTGCCCCACCTCACCTCCTTTACAATACCCCTCCTTATTTCAAGCCACAACAATGGGGTGAAGGAGGAATGAACCGAAATAACAAGACCTCAATACAAATCTTTCCTCCTAAACATTTTCAATTTAATTTATTTTTTAATTATAATTATGTTGTTTGAGGCAGTATCTCCCCATGTAGCCAAGGCTGATCTCTGTGTTGATAAAAATTAAAGAAAACATTCTGTTGTCATGGGCACCGTGGTCTCACTCCGAAGAAGCCTCTCCAGTGCAGAGCTGGACACCCGGACGCTATCACACGATAGGAACACCGCCCCCTCCACTTGATTCACTTCCCAGGTGGTTCACACCGCCCACCCTGGCTGCTTCTGTTCAGGGTGGTCCACGACTGCCCCAGCGTGTTGTTTTCACTCACTTCCCCTTGGCTTGTTGTTGCCAAGCCTTACACACACACATTCCCAACTTAGTGGTGGGCTTTGTGCCTTCCTCCACTAACTCTACCCTTTGAACTCAGTAAAGTCGTCACAACAAAGAACACACCAAAATACTCAGACCTGATTGGTATAATATAATTTGCCCACCTAGATAAGTCAAATGATCTTGTACAATTCTATCTCTTATAAAATATTCATAACAACCTTATCCATGTAGAGATTCGTAGAGAGAAACATCCATGTCTGCCTGTATGTTGTCTCTTCCTCCTCTTTTCTCCTCTTCCTTACCAGAATTCTGTCCCCGCCCACTCCCTACTGTCCAATCATGTATCACCTTGATGTCAACCTACAAATCTCAAACTTATTGTTCCCACTTCAATCTTCTTTCCAAGTGTTGAGAGAGAATGTATCATTACCCTAAACAAGTATCATTAAAATATTTTTATTAAGTTCTAGTTAGTGTATGTGTGCATACATACCTGCATGTATGTGTCTGTGTGTGTGTGTGTGTGTGTGTGCGCGCGCACATACATGAATGTGCCATAGATGTATCTGAAGGCAGCTCTCCTAGATGACTGAAGATCCAATCAGGTCAATATTAAGCATCTGGCTTCTTCATAGACAATGGTTGGCAAGGGACTGTAGCTAGATTTAGGCTACTGTAGACTCAGAGCAGTTAGCAATTTGTCTGGTAGGTGTCTTAAATCCACCCTGATCTCTAAGGAAACTTACTATTGACAACTGTCTTCTAATGGACAAAGAGAGTGTGTCCCTGTGCCTGATCTCAGAGATTGTTTAAGTGTGTTTAGTCCTCATGGTGTAGACATTTGGTCTGATTCAACAGAAATCTCAATTTGATTATTTTCCATCCCTGTGTTAAATGAAGGCTATAATATTCTAGTTAAGTTATGACTTTTCTTGTGGTATAATATAAGACGGATAAGAGACACTTCCAAGACTTCTGGGGAGATGATTCTAAAAATAAACCGGAAGCATTGTTTTTATAAAAGAATTAGAAACTGAATAAATTAATTTAAACCACATCACTGAGCGAGCCAATGAAAGCCTTGCCTCTGTCATCTGGTAAAATTCATAGACTCTCTGTCTTCTATCTTACTGTGTGTTCTTGGAAAAAGCTCTTCCTATACATTCATCTTATGGGGAAATTACATCAAATCCATCTTATAAATGTACTAAGGAGAATCTAAAATGTCACGAGGGCTGGGCGGGTGTCTAGGTTTCCTTCCTTACATGTGCCTTGCCCCTTTTGGTGAGAGGATATTCCTGCTGACTTCCGGCTGCTGCATGTTTCAAAGACTGACCTAGGGTAGGGCTTTTCTTCCTTGCTCACAGCACTTGTTGGACTCTCAGGATTGGGATGGGTTCTAGGGATGCTGGCAAACACAAGCCGGGGGCAACTTCTGAGCACAACTGCCTCCAACCCTGGCTTTTAGAAATCAATTTCCCGTTTACTACTGCACAGTTATGCAGGAAACTCTTCGTGATTTGTCAAGTCCTTAGCAGTGATGGTGATTAACATGGCTGGTTAGAGTTCACTGGCCTTTACAAGCAACACCTGTTAGCAGCAATGGGGGAAACAGAATCTCTCAGGGGAAAAACAAAAACGGAAACAAAAGCAATGGAATTTCCACTTCTATGAGTCCCAAGTATGCTTCAGAGTGGCATATGCTACAGAGTCTTGGTTGTCCTCCACCCTGTCACATGACTGTGGCTGGGGAGAAAACAGGAGTAGATGACCCTGAGTCTCCTGTCAGATCCATAAAGACACAGTGTACGGTTTGAAACAGAACCCCTGGTAGTTAAAGCAGAGGGTCTGAAGAGACCCACTCAGAGAATGATGGCAAAGCAGCGTTTGTCTCCAACAGTTTGAGTTCTGGAGCTGAATTAGTTGGCTCAGTGAAGGAGGCTAAGGAGTTGGATTGGAGGGTCCCACTTTCACTTAAACAGCAAAACAACAACAACACGCCCCAAACCAAACCTAACTTAAACAGGCTGAGTGTGTCAGTCACTCACTGTTCTACTGCTGTGAAGGGACACCGTGACCCTAGACACTCTTATAAAGAATTTAGTTGGGGAATTGGCTTACAGTTTCAGAGATTTGGTCCATTTCACGGCAGCATGCAGGCAGACATGGTGCTGGAGAAGGAACTGAGAGAAGAACTCTGACCTGAAGGCTATGAGAGAGCAAGACTGGACCTGGCAGAGGCTTGTGTAAGTTCAAGGCCCACCCTCAGTGATACACTTCTCCAAAAAGGCCACATCTTAGTCCTTTCAAACAGCACGCCCTGGTGACTCCTCACTCAACTCTTTGACCCATGGGGGTGGGTATCCTTATTCAGCCCCCCACAGTTTACATCCTTAATAGGGGTGGGTATCCTTATTCAGCCCCCCACAGTTAACATCCTTAATTTCATTCAGGACAGTTGAAGTTCCGCCCCAGATTCTCTATGCAGCTATTTACAGAGAACAAGGATAATTTTAAAGCAATACTGTAAGTGGTTTCTTCTTAATATAAATGTAAAGAGGGAATTAATCTGGCAGCCGTGTTTCTATTTTTTGTTAGTCCCCAGTAATCACATAGATAAATCAGTATTTATTTAAAACTGCACCTCAATAGCAGAACAATGAAATGATCCACCTTACTCTCTGTGATACTGAAGCTACCTCCCAGCCCCACCGCATACCTGCATATTATTATCCATCTGGCTCTTTGGACCCATTTTTCAGGTCTCCAATCCCGCCACCGATCTGACTCTCCCTCTCTCTTCCTCCTTTCTCTGGTTGGCGGATGTCCCGCCCTAGTCTCCATTCTGCCTAGCCATTGGGTGATCAGCATTTATTGACAAGGCAGAGAGTAAATGGTAAGAACTGTTTGCACGAAGTTGAGACAGGAGATTCTTGGCATAAGTGTCACAGTGCTGAGTCCCAGTTGAAATAAGATAAGAGGCCAGAGAAACCAGAATTTGAAAAATTCAAAGGTAAACTTTACACAGTATACAAAAACATTAATCCCACATACGACTGTCAACACCGCTAGAGCATGCTTCTTTAGACCGCTCTCGGAGTTAGGTGCAGTAGTACACACCCGTCATCTCAGCACTACGACAGGAGCATAAGTTTGCAGTTATGGATGCTACAAATTCCAGGCCATCTTGATCAACAGTGAAAGACAGTGCCTTCAAAATAAGGGAAGGGATGGTTAATCCGCATAGACCGAGGCCATCAGAACTTATTAGAGACAGGAAGATGTGTTTTTCTTAAAGTAGCGTCAAAACCACGGATCGCATAAAACTATGAGTTGGAGTCCCTGAGATTTAATCAGTCTGCTAGAAACCAGTGGTCTCTCTCAATTTCTTCCAAAAAATGATACAGTGGGTAAAATTCATAAGCTATTAAAATTGAATAGCAAACAGGCAGCTAGAATCTAAAGCGCTAACATGCCCCCTTTAAACGGGAACACATGGCCAGCTCCAAATGTGAGCCTGCAAAATGAATGGTACCACCAGCGGCTGTGAGTGTGAGCGGCTGACAGACAGCTCCAGAGCCGAGATGCAAACCATCTTGCTCCTTGTCCGGCCTGCCACACCAGAACATCCTTCTTGATCCACTTCTCAGTTCTGTGGGATTCAGCAAAAGCAACAGTCAACCACAGAAAACCTCCCCAATCAGACCATGTTCTCTAAATGAAACTCGTGGGTAGGTGAAGCCAAATGTAGTTACTGTGACATTTCACAGACAGAGCAGAGGACTTAGGGTGGTGATCCTGAGCCTGTCTTTCCTCACACATAACAATATTGAAATTATTCATGAATTGGGGGATAAAGATATCATGGTGACGTCATAGTAATTGCATTGATACTTATGGTCATTCTTTTAATGAAGACATGGATAATATTTACTCAGAATGTTTTTCATACTCAAGAAAGTAATAATATAGCTTCCCAACTTAAATCCTAGGGGCAGAGATACAGTTCTCTAAAAAGGGAAAGGAAATCAAATATCGGGCTAGTTCTCATATGGATGTTTGTTTTCTGCCTCTTTCTTCCGGAACCTAAGTTTCATGAGATAATTTAGATATGCCCGGAATCTAAAATAATATAAGAATGTCTTAAAATGAGTTAAATGCACGGATTAGTTGAGTGAGCCCCTCAACATCGGTTAGGGACTACTGGGCACTCGAAGTATGAACATCAGAGAAGCGGGTGTTCCTGGTGTATGCTTGGGAATTGCAGTCTAACAGAACAGATAGAGCATTGGAAGGTGGAGAGAACATTCTAGAAAACTGTGTTTCAGTCTGTCCTATGGAGGTTGAAATAAAGCTAAGGAGGCAGTGGGGAGGAGATGGAGGACAGGCTGCAGAGCCTGTGGACCAGCCCTGAAGCAGAGCAGGGTGTGGATTCCCACGCCAGCAGGGGCGCACCCACGCCAGCAGGGGTGCTCCCAGGCCAGCAGGGGCGCTCCCAGGCCAGCAGGGGCGCACCCACGCCAGCAGGGGCGCTCTCTGCAACCTGTCAGCTCCTTAAGGGAACTCAGCAAACCGGTTGTAATGGCTGGAAGCTAGCTGAAAAATCTAAGGGTTAAAAATCATGTGCTTAACTTTCTTTTTTATATTTTACATTTTATTTTAGTTTTCTCAGAAGGTTAATTCCCTCTTTGGCTAAGAGGGGAAAGGGATGGAAAGGGAAGCCCTCTGTGAAATCTAACCAGATGTTTTCACATTGAATCCACATTACTATTAATAAGGGAGGAAACAGAGTTTCTCCTGCCAAACTTTTTGGTAAGAACTGACCAAGAATTGAGTCTGGTACCCATTAAAACCAGCATAGAAAGGGGGAACTTTGAGTAACTCTTCACAGCTAAAAGGTTTAGATGCAAACTTTTACATTCTTTTACCTGATAACATGCACAAATACAACTGTAAAATTTGCTACTAGTAATATATTGGCTAAACCTTAGATTTTGTTTTTAAAAGAAGACTGGCAAATAGCTTAGATTTTAATGGGAACAAATTGCATGACAATTTTAACTTTAAAAAATTTCTGTTTATTGTTTTAACTAATTACATTTTCTCTCTGACATTTTCACAGGTGTATAAAATGCACCCCAATTACCTCCCACTCAGATCAGCCTTCCCACATTCATACAGATTTCTTTCCCACTCCCATCTCTTTAGTTCCGTGGCCCAGCGAGTTTCACTAAGGCCGTCTGCGTTCCCATGGGTTTGGAATTATCTATTGGAATTTGGTGGACAACAGAGCCGGTACGCAACAGGAAACAATTGGCTCCCCATAACCAGGAACCTTTTAGTAGCTCACAGCACCAAGGGAGGCGCAGGGCAGTCACACCGGAGACCCTGCCGGATCTGTAACTGACAGCTGGCAGAGCCAATCACGTGCAGCGTCCGCTGCAGCTACAGAGTCCAGTCTTTCAGTGGGTTGAGGACACAGGCGGTGCACATTTAGTGCCGAGTGTGTTGTTCTCACCACCTTGAACTGCCTTCGAGTCTCTGCATTCGCCTTTACTGACTACCAGGAGAGGCTTCTTTCGGTTAACACGGAGAGCAACATTTATCTATGGGTGTGAACATATTTAGAAGATAGCTTTGACACCACATCCCTTTAAGCAAGCTGTGGTTACGTTTTCCTTCGAGATCTACGACTTACAGGGCTGTAAGGTTTTGACTGGGTTACAGTACAATGCATGGGTTTCATCCCGTGTAGCCAGCCTCAAATCTAGTCAGAGAGTAATAGATTATTACCTCATAACAGCCATACCATGGTCTTTCCCTGGGAGCTGTTTATTTTTTTTCCCCCTGACAGGCTATACTGGAATGTGCAGGTTTCATAGCTGTGTAAGATTGTCGATCCTTTTCTCCCTGAGCAGCCTGCATAGCCTTTTCCAGTACAATGCTTGCTAGCGGGGAGGGGGATGTTTTCAGGCTAGTTCCAGCTTGAATTTGTGTGTGTGTGTGTGTGTGTGTGTGTGTGTGTGTGTGTGTTGCAATCAAGTTGTGTAGTATCTTGGTAATAGGGTCTCTATTTCTGGTGGACAACCAAAAGGAAGGAATGTCAAGACCCTGTGCGGTTTTGTAGATTTTTAGAGCCTCCCTGACCAACAACGTTTTTTTTTTAAACATTTTAAAATTTGGTTACATATGGGTTTTTCATATATCCTTCCCATGGTAGACTTCCCCCCTCCGTTCATTTTCCCACTCCCCAAATATTCAGTATTTCTGCTCCCGATATTCCTCTCTCTACTTTGACTTCACCCATGTTTTAACAGTCAACCAAATGCTATATAGTAAGCTACAATACAAATTAGGCACAAACCTTCATATCAGAGCTGGCTGAAGGAACCCAGTAGTGGGAAATGGGTCCCCCAAACTGGTAGAAGAGTCAGAAATATCCCCACAACATATTTGCAGGGGACCATAACCTAGGGCAGACTCAGGCGGGCTCCATGATTGCTGCCTCTGTCTGTGAGCGCGTATGAGCACTGGTTAGTTGATTATGGGAGCATGTTGCCATGGTATCTGCTAACCCTCTGACTCCTACAACCCCTCCTCCCCCTCTGCAATGGGGTTTCCTAAGTTCTGCCTCATGTTTGGCTGTGGGTCTCTGCATCTGTTCCATAAATTTCTGGGTGAAGCCTCTCTGGTGACAACTGGGCTAGGCACCAATCTATGAGTAATAGCAGAACATCATTAGAAATAGTTAAATTGACTTTTCTTTGTTTTGTTTTTTTTTTGTTTTTTTGGTTTTTTTGCCAAGTTGTGTTTAGTTTTATTCTAGGTCTCTGGTCTGTCCAGCTTCTGTTTCCTGATCATCCACGCATCCATGTAGGTCATGGATTCCCTCTCCTGATATGGGCTTCAAGCAGAACCAGCCATTGGTTGACCACTTCCATAAGTTCTGCATCACCGTCACCCCAGTACAGCTTGCAGACAAGACAAATGGTAGGTCAAAGTTTTTGTGGTTGTGTTTGTGTCCCGGTCCCACAACTGGAAGGCTAGCCTGGCTACAGAAGATGGCTGGTTTCAGCCTCCGTATCCCCAGTACAAGGAGTCTTCTCCACAGCCACCCTCAGATTCCAGGGAGTTTCCATGACGCTAGGGCTCTGCAAAATCTATTCCATTTTCCTCTCCTAGGGAGATCCGTGCATTCCCTCCTTGAGCTCCCCTTGTTACTCTTAGTCTTTCTTGGATTATTGCATAATTATCTTTTACTTAGCAGCTAGTATCCACTTGTAAGTAAGTACTCTTTATGCATCTGAATTACCACACTCAGGATGATTTTTTCCAGTTTCATCCACTTGCCTGCAAATTTCATATTGTTATTCTATGCAAATTTAATGATGTCACACAGCTGAGTCATATTTCATTCCATAAATGAACCACATTTTTTTCTTTATCCATTCTTCAGTTGTAGAATATCTACCTTTTCCAATTTCTGGCTATTATGGATAAAGCTACTGAAAATATATTTGAGCATGAGAAGTCTTCCACCTAGTATCTTCTTCAGTGTCTTCAATATCTAAAGTTTTCATTGCAGGTACTGTTTATTTTTTGCGTAAAGTTCGTTCCCAGATACCTTATTTTTTGTAGCTGTTAAGAATGACAATGCTTCCTGATTTATTTTTCAACATGTCGCTGGTAAATAGGATGCTGATGTTTTTGTGTTTGTATTCTGCCACAGTGTTGAAGGTGTTTATTGGCTCTAAGAGTATTTATACTTTATTATGTATAGCATAGAAGATGCGACAGAATGTATGACAACATCTGCAGATAGAGACACCACAACTTCTTGTTCTGTCTGTATTCTTTTGTTTCCTTCTCTTGCTGTAGATGAGACATCAAGCACTATATTGGCTAGGAGTGGGGACAGCTGACACTTTTGTTCTATTCCTGGTCTCAGTAGAAATGTTCGGTTTTTCTCCATTTAGCATGATATTGGCTATAGACTTGTGTACAGCCTTTATTATGTTAAGGTAGGTTCCACCATCCCTACATTCTCCATGACTAGTATCATGAATGTTATGAAAGGCCTTTTTGTATACCTACTAAAATGATTATATGATTTTATTTTTAGGCAGTTTGAGATGATTTCTTTATAGATTCATGTATGTAGACCTATTTATGCATCTCTGGAATAAAACTAACTAGATTGTAGAGAATGGTGGTTTTGGTGTAATCTTGAATTTAATTTGAAATTATTTTACAGAGATATTTTTGCATCTATTTTCATCAAGAAGATCAGTTTGTAATTTTTCTTTTATATTGTGTTTTTATCAGTTTTGGTATCAGGGTAATAAATAGTGGCTCCATAAAAACTGTTTGGACATTTTTCCCATTTTATAATCACTTTATAAGTGTTGGAGTTACTTTTACTTTGAAATTCTGGTTGAATTCTTCAGTGAATTGATCTGGTTCTTGGCATTTTTTAGTTTGGAGAATTTTTTTTTAGTTACTACCTCAATGTGATTACTGATTATATGTCTATTTAGGTAGGTTATTTATTTGCTTTTTTAAATTTTGGTAGGCTCTAAGTATGCATCTATAAATTCAGCAATCTTATTTAGATTTTCCAATTTATTAGAATATAGGTTTTTATACTATGTAATAATAATTCTCTAAATTTCATTGGTATGCGTTTTAATGACCATCTTTTCATCACTGATCTTATTAATTTGGCTCTTATCTTTTTCCAGACTAATTTGGCCAAAGGTTTGACATTCTTGCTTGATCTTTTCAAAAATTCAACTCGCAGTTTCATTTATCCTTTCTCTCTCTATATTTTTTGTTTCTATTTCATTAACTTTTGCCCAGATTTTAATTATTTATTCCCACACTACTTACCTTA
Organism: Micromys minutus; assembly: GCF_963924665.1. Lineage (NCBI taxonomy): Eukaryota > Metazoa > Chordata > Mammalia > Rodentia > Muridae > Micromys > Micromys minutus. Next base: position 4,052,489 of record NC_137961.1, read on the forward strand.
AATTTAATTTTGTCATGTCTTTCAAATTTTTTAAATGTACCTTAATGTGTATAATGTAAGTATTGTTTGAATTTCTTATTAATTTTTGATTTAAGAACATAGTAATATAAAATTTCCTTTGAGGTTTGACTTTGTTGTATTTCATAGGTTTGGGCATGTTATATATTTTTTTCTTATTTAAGTTATTTCTGTTCCCTTCAGTGGCACCGTCGTCATTGGATAATGTTTTGCTTACTCTCTGGGAGCTTGTGTGCTTTCTGAACATTTCTTGATATCTATTTCTTTTTCTGTCTTTCTTATATAGATTGGAAGAGTTTTGCCAATTTCCCCTTATTTGCTAATACTTTTTCTGTGTCCTAATATGTAAACTATTTTAGAGAAAGTCCCTTATGCTCCCAAGAAGATCATATAGTCTTCAGGATAATCTATAGATATCAATGTTTATTTATTTTGTCTGATTTATTAGTGACAATACAGTACTGAATTCACCCACTTTTAATTTGTTGCAGTAAATCTGAGGATTCATATCTAATAGTTCTTTTATGAAATGGAGTGAGTCTGTGATTGTTGTGCATATGTTTAGACTTATGTGACCATAACTGCTGAGCCATCTCTCCAGCCACACTGGTCATTTATAATTGCTGTTTTGTAAGCCTCATATTGTGATGAGCATTCCTCTCTCTAGACTTTGGGGATTTTCTTGTATGATTTTGCTGAACATATTTTCTATGGCCTTTCCCATGATAATACTTTTTTCTTTATGCTCATAATCGATTGGTTTGAACTTTCATGTGCCCCAAAGCTCTTCTATGTTCTGTTCCTAGATTTTTATATGATATTCTGTTAATTATTTAATCATACCTCAGAATTAGTGTTGACTTCTTCGTGTCCTGGAGCAGGGTGGATATTCTGCATCCACACGGTCCATTCTGCTGAGGATTCCTTTTGAGCGTTTACTCAACGGATTCTCCAGGTGTAGTATGACTTCAGTGTGGATTTTGAAAATGAAACTCACTATCGAATTCTGTTTGCACAGCCTGTATTTACTTCCTTATTTAATTTGGCCTTTTTTTTTTTTTTGTCATCTTGAAATAATACAATCAACTGTTCGCTGAGTTGTTTGAATATATCTATAAATATTCATTTGAATTTTCTGTCTGGAGTCTTTAAGTCATTCTCATTGGTACCACTATTATAGCATTGGTAATTTTTTGTGGGAACGTGTGTGTGTGTGTGTGTGTGTGTGTGTGTGTGTGTGTGTGTGTGAATGCTCTATAGAAATTAGTTCCTTATTCAGGTGTCAAAGTACTCTGAGTAAGGGGTTTGGCCCTAGGGACAGAAAGGAGTGTAGTCATGATGAAATTTTAATTTTAATCCGGTGTGATCTAGGTCACACTACTGACTCTTCATTATTTTTAATTGACATGTAATAACTGCAGTTACAAGGTTGATGGGCAAAGGTCCTTCATTTCTTTATAAGGGAATATTAAAAATCCCATTGCTTGCTTTTTCAGAATATACCATCAAGTGAATATGGAATATAGAATACAGAATGCAGAATGTAGAATGTAGAATATAGCATATAGAAAATGTAGAATATTACAAACAGCCTGACATTACTGTGATTCTCACTGTAAAGAGAGGTCTGTTTTCCAAGCCTATGGACCCCATGGAAACACTGTGAGGCAGATAGATTCCTCTGTACCCTCCTTTTCATACCATTTTACTTTATATACATGTTAAACTAAATTAACTTTAATACTTTCATTCAGAACTAAATCAATATATATGTGTTTATGTATATTGTTGTAGCTGTACATATATGCATATATGTGTGTGCATGAATATATGTATGTTGTTTTTATGGTGGGATTTGTAAATCCGGAGAGAGTTTATTGCTTAAGTCTTTCTTTGTAGAACATACATTCCTTCTCTAAGTGGCAGCATTTGCAGTGTTCAGGTGAGGAATAAATCATAGTAAGGCTGGCCACGTCATTGGCACTGACAGTGCCACAGGCTTTAACCTTAGTCTTCATCGCAGGGACAGCTACAGGTACAGTAACAGTCACCATCCAATGGCCAACCCAACACAACGCCAGAAAGTTCCCACCTTTGTGGTCATCTGATATGGCCTCCTACCTTATGTCAACTCCAGTTACCTCTCTGTTTCTGGAGCCTGCTCTACATGTTAGCCTCCGTGAGACTCAATCAAGTCCATCTCTGTCCTGTGTCCACAACCTCTGCTATGTGTGTGGACTCTGCACATCTGATGCCTTCCCCTTAGTTAGCTTCAGCTTTCCACCAGCCTCCACCTCTGC